>NC_058082.1:412189903-412498309 GCF_014858855.1 Bufo gargarizans | reverse complement strand
GGTGTCACAAAAAAGTAGAACTGTCTACTTTTTTTATATAACAATAGGGCCACAAAAAACACAGAGTGCAACTAAAAAAATTGTGCGAATTTGGCAGACAACCAGAAGATGGGGCACGGTCGCCATTACCGCAACGGAATATGCACACTGGAGCAAGTATAGCATCTGAAATACCGACCCAAGTAACTTCCCAGGAGGAAGATCAGGAAGAACCCACTCTTAAATAAGTAACCACTCAGGTCTTGGAAGCTATCACCACGTGCAAGACTTCCCTCGCAGGAAAATTGGACGAAGTCAAGATAGATCTGGGTCTACTGCGCCAAGACCTGCATGACCTGCCAGAAAGGGTCCAACACACTGAAGAACGCATATCTCATATAGAAGATTCCACCGCTACTGTTCCAAGACCCATCTCTGATCTAAATACCAAAGCGGAGCAATGGAAGCGAAAGCAGACAACCTAGAAAATAGGCTCTGTAGAAATAACATTAGAATCATCGGATTGCCTGAAAGAGCTGAAGGCCGGGCGCCGGATGAGTTTATAGAAAATTGGATGAAGGAACTTTTTCCAGATGCAAACTTCTCCTTAGCCTATTCGGTAGAGTACTAGCAAAACCTCCTCCACCGGGGGCACCACCCCGCCCCATGCTTGCAAGGTTCCTCAATTGCAAAGACAGGGACAGGATATTAGCTCTAGCTAGAAGGTGACAGGAAATTAAACATGACAATGCCAAAGTTTCCATCTTCCCAGATTTTTCTATGGAACTGCAGAAACAACGCACCACCTTCATGGATGTTAAGAGACACCTGAGAGAAGCTAACATCCCGTACTCTATGGGCTATCCTGACAAACTCAGAGTGGTGGACGACAAAAGAGCGGTCTTCTTTACTTCCCCTGGAGAAGTCTCCTAATGGCTGGCCCTGCGGCGAAGATCCCCGAGACACTGAGGCTTCTGGCACATCTAGAGACTGGTCACCTGACATCAGCGGACTGGTTTGCTTTTATTGAGATATACAGTACAGACCAAAAGTTTGGACACACCTTCTCATTCAAAGAGTTTTCTTTATTTTCATGACTATGAAAATTGTAGATTCACACTGAGGGCATCAAAACTATGACTTAACACATGTGGAATTATATACATAACAAAATGTGTGAAACAACTGAAAATATGTAATATTCTAGGTTCTTCAAAGTAGCCACCTTTTGCTTTGATTACTGCTTTGCACACTCTTGGCATTCTCTTGATGAGCTTCAAGAGGTAGTCACCTGAAATGGTTTTCACTTCACAGGTGTGCCCTGTCAGGTTTAATAAGTGGGATTTCTTGCCTTATAAATGGCGTTGGGACCATCAGTTGCGTTGTGGAGAAGTCAGGTGGATACACAGCTGATAGTCCTACTGAATAGACTGTTAGAATTTGTATTATGGCAAGAAAAAAGCAGCTAAGTAAAGAAAAACGAGTGGCCATCATTACTTTAAGAAATGAAGGTCAGTCAGTCCGAAAAATTGGGAAAACTTTGAAAGTGTCCCCAAGTGCAGTCACAAAAACCATCAAGCGCTACAAAGAAACTGGCTCACATGCGGACCGCCCCAGGAAAGGAAGACCAAGAGTCATCTCTGCTGCGGAGGATAAGTTCATCTGAGTCACCAGCCTCAGAAATCGCAGGTTAACAGCAGCTCAGATTAGAGACTAGGTCAATGCCACACAGAGTTCTAGCAGCAGACACATCTCTAGAACAACTGTTAAGAGAAGACTGTGTGAATCAGGCCTTCATGGTAAAATATCTGCTAGGAAACCACTGCTAAGGACAGGCAACAAGCAGAAGAGACTTGTTTGGGCTAAAGAACACAAGGAATGGACATTAGACCAGTGGAAATCTGGGCTTTGGTCTGATGAGTCCAAATTTGAGATCTTTGGTTCCAAACTTTTGGTCTGTGCTGTATGTTAATTGTAGTTTCTCCAAAATTCTTTCATTACAATTTGCCTCATACTCGCTAATGATATAGGGTCTTGTTATATAAATGCAACTAAGTAAAATGGACACATTAGTTCTGTAGTCGCAGCCTGCATGCCTCTGCCAACTGACATCATAGAT
Organism: Bufo gargarizans; assembly: GCF_014858855.1. Classification (NCBI taxonomy): domain Eukaryota; kingdom Metazoa; phylum Chordata; class Amphibia; order Anura; family Bufonidae; genus Bufo; species Bufo gargarizans. The sequence continues at coordinate 412,496,211 of NC_058082.1, read as the reverse complement.
GGGGGCATCCCGGATTTACTAGCCTACAGTCTAAAATAGGAAATTATTACAGACCTAACACTTAGGGAACACAGATTGTTCACATATCTAGTTTTTCAGGTTTTACAATAATTATGTTCTATTCGTTACTTACAGTTACTCATGTAGCAACGTTGCATGCTAATACATCCACCGCATTTGCCTTCACTTCTGATCACATATACCTGCCTCTGAATCCATGGCTGAGCTAAAAATACTATCATGGCATGTTAGGGGTTTGGGGACACCACAAAAGAGATCTATGGTGCTTGCTTTTATCAGACACTCTAATCCACAGATTTTGTGTCTTCAAGAAACACATCTTATCGCTAACACCTCTTGTGTATTAAAGAAACCTTGGGTTCAATGGGCCGCGCACTCATATCACACCTCTTCTACACGAGTAGTACCTCTGTTAGTACACAAACAATTGCGCTGGGAGGTAAGAGACTTGGTCATTGATTTAGAAGGCAGATATGTCTTTGTCCATTCTCTAATTGACAATGTACGATATACAATAATAGGGATCTATAACCCACCCCCAGGCTCTATGCAGGTTCTACACTTGGCTGCTACAGTCGCAGCCAATTATCCACAAGCTAGAGTAATCTGTATGGGAGATTTAAACATGACGTTAGACCCCTCTCTCGACTGCTTTCTGGGCAATGTGGACCCAATAAACACAGGGACTCCCTCACGACTTAATATGTTTCTGATTGAATTTAGATCGTTGGACCTCTGGAGAGCTAAATACTCCACAGACAAGGTATACTCCTGCCACAGTGGTGGACATAACTCCCTTACCCAAATAGACTATATGTTAGGTAACCAGTTAGTGATGTTAAATCTATGTGCAATAGCATACCTACCCAGAGGGATATTGGACCACTTACCGATACTGGGCACTCTGATGTGGGGCACGCATTCAATAATGTACAGGATGAATATACATCCATTCTGGCTGAACCTTTTGGGATCAGCAGATGGAATCCCTTACCAGCTACGAGAGTTTCTTGAAATAAACGCAAACAAACCTAACCTAACAGTGGTGTGGGACACCTTTTTTTTTTAATAGACTTTATTTTTTAAATTATCCAAATTAAAAATAAGAGTAACAACATACATCAGACTCGCAGGTCTCAAGACTAGTGCCGTCGGAGATTCATAGACAGTACATTATTAAAGTGTTACAGGAGTCTACTTCATGACAGTGGAAAATATCAGAGTACATCACCCCACATTGTATTGTTTCATATCCGAAGCTCCAGGGTTAAGACCACATTCACACTAACTATCACACCCACCACAGCGCTGCAGCTCCCCCATAGGGAAGGAAAGATTAAGGGACACCTTAAAGGCATTTCTTCGAAGGTCCTTACACTCCAGAATATCCTTTACAAAAACAAAAAGACACCAAACGTTCAGAGGTGGAGCTGGAATCCCCGTGTACTACACTGGAACAGCAATATATTAATCACCCGACAGACACTAACAGAACCGCGTGGCTCCAAGTGGGAAGACAATATTTAGCAACACTTAAGAACAATGCTGATAGGAAATTATTTTTCATGAAACACACAGCATTTGAACTGCGAATTCAGTCAGCTAAACTATTGGCTCAATTAGTCCGTCATAACTCGCCCTCCTTAACAATTTTAGCAGTTAGAGACCCCGCAGGACAACTGCACAACACGCAAGAGGCGATTCTCCACACCTTTACACACTTCTACTAAGATCTATACAGATCTTTCATAATAGCAACTGAAGCGGAGATAGCTGCATATTTAGAGGGCATATCCATACCTACCCTTACTACAACACAAAGTACCCAATTAGATCAACCAATTAGCTTAGAAGAAATTACACAAGCAATATCAGATCTTAATAATGGTTTATCTCCCGGCCCAGATAGGCTTCCCAAAGAAGTGTATGCTAAATATGTGGAGGTTCTAGCTCCTCAATTGTTATCCACCCCCCAATTCTCCTTGGAAAGAGGTAACTTGCCCGAAACTTTTATGGAAGCCACTATTATATTGTTACTCAAACCTGATAAGGATCCCTTAGACTGTGGCTCATATAGACCCATCGCACTACTAAATGTAGACTACAAAATATTTGCAAAAATTCTGGCCACACATCTAAATCGGGTAATCCTATCATTGGTACATCCAGACCAGACAGGATTTATGCCAGGGAAATCCACCACGAGAATATCAGGCGGGTTCAAGTAGTTACTCAGGTGGGGTTCTCCTTAAATGAGGATTGGGCCCTGGCTTCACTAGACGCTGCCAAGGCATTCCATTCAATAGAATGGGCCTATCTAATTAACTGCCTGAAAAGGTTTGGCCCACAATTTCTCAAATGGATTACTATACTATACAGCAGCCCGGTCAGTAGGCTATTGATAAATGGAGAGCTATCAGAAAGCTTTCCTCTATATAGAGGTAAGAGACAGGGTGGCCACCTGTCACCACTCTTATCTGCACTGGAAATTAGGGGGAGGACCAGCAGCAATATAACCTTTTTTTGGCTCATAACTAACCTGTGGAGTAAATATATTGTTGACATACTTACCTTCCACAGTGTAGCCGTTCCTGAGATCTCCCTTCTGGTCACTTGGTCCCTCCAGATGGATTTTCTGTTCTTCCGGGTGAAGTCCGTCTCCTTGGCTTCCGGTCTTCTCTTCCTGCCTTGAGCAGGAGACGGAACATCATGAATTACGTCACCGCCTCCTGCAAAAGAAAGCTTCGCCCGACCGTCCTCACTCACCACGCAAGCGCACTATGCTGAATGCTAGTGCGCATGCGCGGGGTTGCCGTCTGTATTGTACACGCTTCTATGTGAAGCCTGTACTGACTCCTGCACAACGTGATGTAAGCGCTGTGCAGGAGCGACAGCAATGCGATCAACCACAGAGGCTGATCGCTGTGCTGTGCATGTCACAGGGGGCGAAAAAATAAAAATGAATAAATGTCAGGCTGAGCCCCGTCTGTCCAGGCAGGCGGGGGTGGCGGCGTCATCTGGTTGCCAGGAGATGGCTCTGTCAATGGAGGGAGAGGGGGAGAAGGAGGGAACACGTGTGGAGCGGACACTCTGGAGACAGCACTGCCCAGCACAGGGCCAGACTGCCGGCTGCTTCCTTCCTCCCCGGTGAATGCCCAGCCCTGCCTGGAGCCGCCAGGAGCTTTCTATCACCGGAGCTGCTGTCTGCCCCCCTCCTGCTAAGGGTTAACCCTGTGCATCCTTAGCCGCAGCCCTGCAAGGGTTAATCGGCATCCCTGACCTCATCCTTGTAGTTGGCACAGGATCTTGCTTGATTCCCGGGTTCCAGTGGATCACAGCCATGGCCGGCGGGCACACCTCGGGAGGGCTCCTCACCCATGTGCTGTGGATTGCTCCGCTGGATTTAGGAGTTTTGGAGTTTTTCGCGGACCCCCCTCCGGGCAATGGTCCTGGGCGCAGTCACCTCTGCTTATTGTCTGCCTGCTATAGACGAGGTCTGCGGTGCTCTGCTCCTGGGCTACCTGAGAGTGGGGGCCGCACAGGACGGGGGCCCCAACACTGCAGCCCAGAGGTCACATCTAATGTATGGGGGGGTATCTGAGATTTACTAAGGCTTTGTGTTATCTACATGTGGAGGTCGATGGACAGATAGATGAGATAGATAGATTATATATAGATAGATATTAGATGATAGATAGATAGATACTGGGATTATAAGGGATAATCTCTTATCCGGGGGTCATTCTCACAGACTTTGCTAAGCATACCAGATTGAAGTCCAAACAATGCTTTATTTTTAAGCACATCAGCACCAAACAGCAACCAAAACATAGATCAAAAACATAAATCCTCAGACGTCTGGCCACTGACTAAACAGTCTTTCCCTCTCTATCGGGATCTGGGTCTACCACCCAGCTCCCCAAAACACATCACCAATGCTTACCCCACACACAGGGTTAGAGGGTCCCGACTCCCACAGGCCTTGATACAACCTGGTTCTTTCCCAGACTTGGAGCCACACCCAAGTCCAGCAACAGGATTAAATAGCATCCCTGGACATGGGCATATTCCAAAATCCCGAACTGGAGCATGGGGAACAGGCACCCACCCAGCACATAATAGCCACTGAAGAAGAGATGTGCAACCTCGAATCACGTATGGCAACTTAACAATAAAATTATGGATGATGCAATCTAAAAAGATACAGCACGCTGCAGATTTAAACTGGTGACATATCAAACCACGTGGAACACCACGTAAGATGCCATCAAACACGTGACCTACATTAGAAAGTTTTGACTGAGTGCAACACGCCAATCGAACGTGAACTTACACCAGACTACCGGTGTTTGCATGGCAAAGGACATCTATGCTGACTCGGCGTGCGGTCTGTTCAACCGAACAGCCACCGGGAGGTGGTGAAGATACGATAAAGAGACCGCTCTCTCCTTTTTTCACATGTCTGCCTGCTATCCTATATTCTCCTACTGATATGGCAATCACATAAAAGCAACAAGTGGTCATATATTACACCAATATAGGTGGTTATACACATCATCACCGAGAACAAGATCCAGAGGACTTTTATACTTTTATCTTTTATTATTTTTTATTTTATATGTGGTTTCTCATCAATCAAATATTTGATCAGCCACTCGATTTATTGTTCGATTGTTTATTGATCATCTCTACCCAATCGATTATTTGATTATTATTTGATTTATTGCTCGATCGTGAAGTGACATGTTTTAATGATATTCGATTTTATATATGTTTAATAAAATTCACATTTTGATGCAGCCCCCTATGTCTTGAGTGCCCGTTTTAGATATATACACCACCCAGCACATTGCCTGTTCCCAGTAAAAGCCCGCCCCGGACTAGCTGGAGCCAGCTAAGCTAACTATCTTGGTGTCCACCAATCAACTTAGTGGCCACCTATATCTAGGGCCTTTACTCCACCAAGGTCAGGCCCCTTCGTGACACGCTCCTTGTGCAAACACCCCTTTTTCATGCTTCCCCGGGACTTTACTGCACCCATCACTAGTCACATTGCCACAATAGATAGATAGATAGATAGATATCAATGTTATGGAGTCACCGTGGATGCCACTGTTATGTGGGCACTGTGACTATCACTGTCATGTGGGCACTGTGGATGTCACTGTTATGGGGGGCGCTGTGGAGGTCACTGTTACAGGAGCACTGTGGATATCACTGTTATTATGTCATTCTCAGCGCTGGAGAACAAGCTGTCTGGACCTGCCACATTGATCGTCATGGAGGACCTTCTAAAGGAACTTATTCTCAAGTCGGAATCTAACGTGAGCAAGGAATGGCTTCGCAAATGCTTAGACCTACCTTTTTCTCCACAGGATCCGGCTCTTACATCGATTAATTTAGATTGCTATGCAGCCACGCGCACGAGCACTGATGTTACAGATCCATCTCATGTCACTGGCACGCGCCAGTGACGTGAGATGGAAAGATCACGTCATACAACTATAACTAAGGACAGAAATAAGAAATACCTCATAAGAAAAAACACGTCAGGGTCAACGGAACCGACTCCAACTCCAATCGTCATGGCACGTTCTCAGGAGGGTGAGATAACTATTACTGATGGTGGTTTGGAGACAAATGATGTGTTAATGGGTAAAAGCCTTGATGTATCTGCCGATAAAATCCACTTATCCACTTTCCTAGAATTCATTTCTTTAAAAGATAAACAAGAAAGTGTAAAACAAATTAGGGTTGATAGTGATAATGAATGTAGACCAAGCACATCTGCAGCGAGTATCACTAATAACCCAGTTCAAGAAACATGCTTCAAGGAAGCATTAGTCTGCCATATTTCTCCTTTAGGTTATCATCTACCATTGGCAATAAAAAATATTGAATAGAGAATAAAAGAAGTCAATAAATATGATAAAAGAGATGCAAAAATGGAAGAGGATCAGAGAAATCCGAAAACAAAATCAATTTTTAACTGGATTCATGCATTTTCCATTTACTGTGCGGTTCTGGGTGAAAAACATTCAGAACAGTACAGTAAACTATTCTATCACCTAGATTCAATCCTTGAGGCATATAGAAAGTTTGGAGGAACTGCATGGAACACCTATGACAAAATGTTTTGTCAAAAATTAGCTGTTTATCCACATCTTGAGTGGGGCTCAAAAGATGTTGGTCTGTGGCTGAATCTAATGCTGCTCATCTTTTTTGCCCGCAATCAAAAAAATAAGTTTGGTTCTCATACAACGAGAACCAATGTAGATGGAGAGTTAACTAAGTATAGACATGAATGCACCTTCTGCAGTGGTACCCATCCAGTTTTCAAATACTACAAAAAATTGGGATCAGCATCAAAATATTCTCATGGAAAAGGCGCCGACTCCAGTGAGATTAATAAAACTAATCCCATGGCTAAGCTGCTATCCAAACAAATGGATAGCTAATTTATTAAAACAGGGTTTCGCCGAAGGTTTTTTTATTCCTAGTTTTAGTGGTTCAGGTTGTACTCATATAGATAACCTTAAATCCAGAAATCATAAAAAAAAAAATCTACAAAGAAATGCAAAAAGGCAGAAACGCCTTTCAGTAATTTCCATCTATCACCTATTGGTCTAGTACCTAAAAAATAATTAAACTCTTACCACCTTATTCATCACTTATCTTATCCCCCAAAAATTTCAGTAAATGATGAAATTGACAAAAATGTGGCGTCAGTCTCTTATGCTTCTTTTAACACCGCTCTAAAAAATTTGAACAAGCTAGGATCCAATACTCTATTAGCAAAAACAGATATTAAATCTGCTTTTAGATTATTGCCGATTCACACTTCAGGTTTCAGCTACTTAGGCTTTCAATTCTAAGGTGCATATTTTTTTGACAAAGCTTTACCCATGGGATTCTCACTATCCTGCTTTTATTTCAAGTCATTCTCCACTTTTTAAAATTGGATTCTATATCAACCACCTATTGTCACGGCTGAGGAAGGTGAAAACCCTCAGCCGTGCGATGCCAGAAGATGTTAGTGTGATGAACTGCGACCGCCGCGGCCACAATATGTCAAGAAACCGTCACAGCGACTCTAGCGGTTAATCCAAACAGGCCTCCCAGCCACTTTAAGCACACCGACAGTCTAACTTGAGTCCGTACAGTCGATAAGCTGAAAGCGCAGGGATTGGACCGCTGATTGACCGCCAGTAAGCGTGTGAGCGACCGGACCGGAACCACACACAGGGTAGTTTAACTGCCACCACCTTGCAATTTATGGGAGCAAGGAACCCGCTATCGGGATAACAGAACCGAGTAGCTTTCTCTTCGGAGAGGCTAGGGTAAGTTTTTGCAGTGTTTGAAAGCAGGCATATGGCTAGAGAAATGACTGGGAGGTCATTTATTATATGTGTATATACAATACAAATGATCAAGATGTACAGTAATTATTAACACAATAATAAAGGAAAGTATAGTCCAATAAACAAAAAGGGAGAAAAGAAAGAAAATACTTATTGTCCGCAGAAAAGATGTCCGTTGGTGAAATAGTCCGTGGCAGGGATGAAGTCCAAGAAACCTTTGTCCAGTGTAATAATCCGAATATGCCTACAGCCCACGGGTTCTCTGGCTGAGGCCCTCTTCAGGTGTTGTTAAAAGTGGAGAACTTCTTTAGCAGATTCTAGGTCTTTGTTATAAGGGTCCCAGAATCAAGGCGGGGAATTGAGAGTCTGCCTGCTGGGGCCGGCTGTATTTCTGAGATGAATGCCAGTTCTGAAATATGATATGTGCCATATCTCGGGATGTCTCCGCTGTACATAATTAACGAGCACAGATTCACATTCCCCACAAAATATGGAGTCCAGGGATACCAAATATGACTATTATACCTGGTTCTATGATGGGGTAACACCATAACTTTACCGGGGCATCTCCTAGAGTTATGTTTGTCATATGTAAATGTCCAGTGAATTCTGAGTGACACGATGATGTACAAACCGGATTCCAAAAAAGTTGGAACACTATACAAATCGTGAATAAAAATTGAATGCAATGATGTGGAGATGGCAAATGTCAATATTTTATTTGTAATAGAACGTAGATGACAGATCAAACGTTTAATCCGAGTAAATGTATCATTTTAAAGGAAAAATATGTTGATTCAAAATTTCACGGTGTCAACAAATCCCCAAAAAGTTGGGACAAGTAGCAATAAGAGGCTGGAAAAAGTAAATTTGAGCATAACGAAGAGCTGGAAGACCAATTAACACTAATTAGGTCAATTGGCAACATGATTGGGTATAAAAAGAGCTTCTCAGAGTGGCAGTGTCTCTCAGAAGCCAAGATGGGTAGAGGATCACCAATTCCCACAATGTTGCACAGAAAGATAGTGGCGCAATATCAGAAAGGTGTTACCCAGCGAAAAATTGCAAAGACTTTGCATCTATCATCATCAACTGTGCATAACATCATCTGAAGATTCAGAGAATCTGGAACAATCTCTGTGCGTAAGGGTCAAGGCCGTAAAACCATACTGGATGCCTGTGATCTCCGGGCCCTTAAACGACACTGCACCACAAACAGGAATGCTACTGTAAAGGAAATCACAGAATGGGCTCAGGAATACTTCCAGAAACCATTGTCAGTGAACACAATCCACCGTGTCATCCGCCATTGCCAGCTGAAACTCTACAGTGCAAAGAAGAAGCCATTTCTAAACAAGGTCCACAAGCTTCACTGGGCCAGGGATCATTTAAAATGGAGTGTGGCAAAATGGAAGACTGTTCTGTGGTCAGACGAGTCACGATTCAAAGTTCTTTTTGGAAATCTGGGACACCATGTCATCCGGACCAAAGAGGACAAGGACAACCCAAGTTGTTATCAACGCTCAGTTCAGAAGCCTGCATCTCTGATGGTATGGGGTTGCATGAGTGCGTGTGGCATGGGCAGCTTGCATGTCTGGAAAGGCACCATCAATGCAGAAAAATATATTCAGGTTCTAGAACAACATATGCTCCCATCCAGACGTCATCTCTATCAGGGAAGACCCTGCATTTTTCAACAAGATAATGCCTGCATCAATCACAACATCATGGCTGCGTAGGAAAAGGATCCGGGTACTGAAATGGCCAGTCTGCAGTCCAGATCTTTCACCTATAGAGAAAATTTGGCGCATCATAAAGAGGAAGGTGCAACAAAGAAGATTAAACAGTTAGAGGCCTGCATTAGACAAGAATGGGAGAGCATTCCTATTTCTAAACTTGAGAAACTGGTCTCCTCGGTCCCCAGACGTCTGTTGAGTGTTGTAAGAAGAAGTGGAGATGCCACACAGTGGTGAAAATGGCCTTGTCCCAACTTTTTGGGGATTTGTTGACACCATGAAATTCTGATTCAACATATTTTTCCCCTAAAATGGTACATTTTCTCAGTTTAAACTTTTGTTCTGTGATTTATGTTCTATTCTGAATAAAATATTAGAAGTTGGCACCTCCACATCATTGCATTCAGTATTTATTCACGATTTGTATAGTGTCCCAACTTTTTTGGAATCCGGTTTGTAATTTTTACGTCCGTAATATGCATGGTCTCTCTTAAAAAGGGTAAAAATTATATCTCAGATTCATGTTTCAATCTGGGAACCTTGGTGCCGACCTGTCTGACTCAAGCTAGCTTACAAGCCCCTTATGGCAGCGACACCAAATGGCTCCCCCCAGGTGTAGTCTTCACACCTAGCTGTGATATCTCTGCAGAAAGGGAAGTTCTTTTGTGTAGGGCCAACCTAAGGAAACCAGCTGCAATTACGTTATCTGCTGGGCATCTATTGACTGACTTGAACAAAAGTACCCTTTTGTTCTCTGGGTACACAGAAGGAGACGCTCTGAGTAATCAGATTGTAGGTTCTGGGGCCTGTAGATTCAGGCCCTATGGAAATAAAAACTGTTTAGTAGACCCATTGATCAGTTAGTTAGTGGCTGCTCAGCCAGGACGACAGAAATAGGCAGCAGGTCACCTCCTATCGCGTCCCTAACCTGACTCTGACTCCTAACCATATGAGCGAACCCTGATGGTGGGAGGGCTCATACACCGGAACCTATAATCCCTGCTAGCCCTCAGGATTGCCCTGGAACAAGGAGCTGGGTAAGACGACCTGTTCCTCCTAGGCACGGAGGAACAGGAGTCTCAATGGCCAAGCTGCAAGGAAAAGGGGAACACAAACAACTTATGGCAATGGCAGGTAAATGCAACAAGAACAACACCTACCTACCACAGACACAAAGCCTGGAACCCATGTGCAAGTGCTGCTGTCCACACCAAACATAAACGGACACAGCACACACCACACATCACACAGGAACCCAGGACCATAAGCTGCAATAGAAAAGCATACAAAAGACACACCTTCATAACATTGTGTATAACATAAAGTTGTACATAAACTAAACTTATGACCACAAGGGTGGCCCCCACTGGCAGATAGAATATAAGTAGGAGGATGACTCCAGCAGGCCGTGGCTGAAGTACCCCTCTGACTACTGCTCTCAGCAGAGGCTAAATAGCCCATGTAGCCACACCCACACAGACACACCCAGTGTTCACACACACACACAGAAGGGAGTTAACCCTTCCTACACCAGGCATGGGATGGAAGCCACTTAAAGGGGAAAGTGCACACATAACTAAAACCCTGTGCACACCAGACATACAAAAGACACACCTAACAAAGACAGGTTGCCAGGTGCAACCGCATGCACATTGCAGCAAGCTGCCTAGCACCAGCTCAGGCTGCTATACTGCAACATAGAAAATAACAACTTGTTGCCCGCGGCAACCATAAGTGAGGCAACATACTAGCGGCCCTCACCTGTGGTTGAACAACCAAACCAAACCGCAGGCAACAGCGTGCGGTTGAGGAGTCACGACCATGACCATGGTTGTGACACTCCCACCCCTCAAAGCCCCCCCACCAAACAAAAAGGGAAATTGGTGAGGGACCCAACAAGGGGATAGGAGAAGGGGAATCAGCGTCATAACATGCGCATCTCCCTAGGACTGCTGCCGGCCCCTGGAGCAACACACAGGAACCAGGAGCCGACTGCCAGGCCCCGGAGCAACACACAGGAACCGGAGACCAGCAAAGAAACAGCCCGGGGAGACTGCACTGACACTGCGTCCACTCTCCACTCAGGTCCCCACTCCAGTCTCTGCCAGCAGACACTCCTAACCAGAACACAGCCGGAACACTAACAGAATACTGCCAGCAGATGACCAGAGATAGCCACATGGAGAGGGACGAGGGATCACGGACACGGAAGGTAAGGTGGTGGGGAATAAGCCACCAACCTCGCTGTTAACGGTGATCCCGAAAACGTTCTCCCTCCGGAGAAAGCGCATGCACCTCAAAAGGAGATAGCGATGCATGCTGCACCCTCTTTCAAAGGTAACCACGTGAGGAGCCATTGTGGTCATACTGTCACGGCTGAGGAAGGGGAAAACCCTCAGTCATGCGATGCCAGAAGATGTTAGTGGCTGCTCGGCCAGGACGACAGAATTTGGGAGCAGGTCACCTCCTATTGCGTCCCTAACCTGACCCTGACTCCGAACCATATGAGCAAACCCTGATGGTGGGAGGGCTCATACACCGGAACCTTTAATCCCTACTAGCCCTCAGGATTGCCCTGGAACAAGGAGCTGGGTAAGACGACCTGTCCCTTCTAGGCACGGAGGAACAGGAGTCTCACTGGCCAAGCTGCAAGGAAAAGGGGAACACAAACAACTTATGGCAATGGCAGGTAAATGCAACAAGAATAACACCTACCTGCCACAGACACAAAGCCTGAAACCCATGTGCAAGTGCTACTGTCCACACCAAACATAAATGGACACAGCACACACCACACATCACACAGGAACCCAGGACCATAAGCTGCAATAAAAAAAGCATACAAAAGACATACCTTCATAACATCGTGTATAACATAAAGTTGTACATAAACTAAACTTATGACCACAAGGGTGGCCCCCACTGGCAGATGGAATATAAGTAGGAGGATGACTCCAGCAGGCCATGGCTGAAGTACCCCTCTGACTACTGCTCTCAGCAGAGGCTAAATAGCCCATGTAGCCACACCCACACAGACACACCCAGTGTTCACACACACAGAAGGGAGTTAACCCTTCCTACACCAGGCATGGGATGGAAGCCACTTAAAGGGGAAAGTGCACACATAACTAAAACCCTGTGCACACCAGACATACAAAAGACACACCTAACAAAGACAGGTTGCCAGGTGCAACCGCATGCACATTGCAGCAAGCTGCTTAGCACCAGCTCAGGCTGCTATACTGCGACATAGAAAATAACAACTTGTTGCCCGCGGCAACCACAAGTGAGGCAACATACTAGCGGCCCTCCCCTGTGGTTGAACAACCAAACCAAACCGCAGGCAACAGCATGCGGTTGAGGAGTCACGACCATGACCATGCTCGTGACACCTATGAGGGGAGAAGCAATACACTATTTGGATGATTTTCTTTTTTTCGGGAAAGGCGAATCAGATGATTGTATGTTTATGCTACAAAAATTCTTTAGCATGTCAAAACAATTCAACATTCCACTTGCGTTGGAAAAAACTTTTTGGGGTTTCGAGATAGATACCAAGAACATGCAATTCCGCATTCCCCGAGAAAAAATTATTAAAACAATATCTGATATTTCTTCTTTACTTCATAAACAGAAAACGACTTTAAAAAACTTACAATCAGTTTTGGGCTCATTAAATTTTGTTGGCAAAGTTATACCAATGGGTATAGTAATTTTAGAAAAGGCTGTATAGAGCAACTAGAGGTTTAATATCACCTTATGATCATATTAGATTAAACAAAGACATGAAAGACGATTTATCGTTTTGGTTAAATTTCCTTTCCAATTTTAATGGGCATACAGTATGGCAACAAGAACTTGTTGATGCCGAGGCATTCCAATTGTTTTTGGATGCAGCGAGGTCAATAGGTTTCGGAGTAGTATTCAAAAACAATTGGCCGGCTAGTTGCTGGCCAAAAACATGGTTTGCAAACAGATTAACAAGAAACTCGGTATTTATTGAGCTCTTTCCAGTCATGGTAGCATTAGTAATCTGGAGAACACAATTAATGAACAGAAGAATCCTTCTTCATACGGACAATAAAGGAGTTGTATTTTCTTTAAACTGCTTGTCGTCCAAGTCTGAGCATGTCATCACTTTACTTAGAGAGATTGTTTTACTTTGTTTAGTTAATAATATCTGGTTTAAAGCTTCTTACGTACAAGGTAAAAGTAATCTAATGGCTGATGCTTTGTCTCGGCAGGACTGGCAGACCTTCAAAGAGATGTTACCGGGGGCAGCAGAGGAGAACATCCCATGTCCTTAGTATCTGCGGGATATTTTATCAATTCCTCATTAAGTATGTTACAAAATTATCTCGCCAGATCTACATGGGTTTCTTATGTAGCTTCGTGGAATTTGTGGAAAAATTACTGTACGGCTACCAATACTGAAAAGTTCTCTAAATACTCTAAATGTAATCTGTTTCATTATGGCATTGGTAGCTAGAAAATTATCCGCTAATTTGATTAAAAAAAAACATGGCAGGGATGTCCTTTTTCCTAAACGTTTTTGGTATTCCACCTATTAATAAGAATTTTATGCTAAAACAAATTATAGTTGGCCTGAAGAAGAAAGAAACATCAAAAGTAAGAACCAGACCATTTCCTTTATTTAACTTAAAGCAGTTGATCTGTGTTTTACCATCGTTGTGTTCATCCCGGTTTGAATTTCTGCTGTTCAAGACCATGTTCATTCTCTCCTTTTTTGCAGCACTGCGTATTAGTGAAATCACTGCGCAGAACAAAATAGATAAATGCCCAATTTTAATTTCAGACGTCATTATTTCAGCGTCTCAGTTAAAATTATTTATCAAAAAGTCCAAAACTGATCAGAAACAGCATGGATATTGGTTAACTTTGAACTTGTTAGCCGACGCTTCTATCTGCCTGGTTTTAGCACAAAAAAATTGGATAGATTAACGACCTATTAATAACTTACACACATCCCTTTTTTCACATACAGACTATACTCCAGTTACCAAATACCAGTATAATTTTGCATGAAAAAAATGCCTGAGTAAGGTAGGCTATTTTGATTTGAAATTCTCAGCACATTCTTTTAGAATTGGCGCTGCGACTTTGGCAGCTTAGCTTAACCTGGATGTTAAATCTATTAAACAACTGGGTAGATGGCAATCGGATAGGTATAAATTATATATTAGGCCTAATTTAATAGTATCTTAGTTTTCTTCTAGGTTATCATTGAGTTATCTGGATTATGGGAAACAATATAGTGGAGGAAGCTAAGAACAGAGCACTGGAATGACATTATGCTGTAAACCTAGGTTTACAAACAGAGGTTACCATTTACGGGATTGGAAAGAGGACTTAAAACTAAAGGACTTACAATTTCACTGTTTTAAAATGGCAAAAACACTTCCTACTCCTGATGTTTTTATAATCCACATAGGGGAAAATGATATTGGGAGAATCAGTTCTTATAATTTTATTGCAGAATTAAAAAAAATATGGTCAGGGATGAATAAGCTTTTTTCAGAGATGGTACCTAGGATTAAATTGAAAACATAATAACCTATGTTTTTTGGAAAAAATAAGAAAGAAGGTTAATAGACATCTGGAAAAATACCTGTTTTCAGCTGGGTTTTATTCTTATAGGCATGAGGATAAAGAAGGGTTTCTACATGGTCTTTACTCAAGTAATTCTGTTCAGTTATCAGACATTGGTAACAATATAATTTAAGTTTTTTCAGAATATTATTGAAACAGGCCTGGGCTACTTGAGGAATGCCATGTATATTATATTTTGTTATATTTTGTTTTAAACGGCTATAAAATGCTGGTAAATATTAGAACATCGCAGGACTTTTAAGCCACTAGTAAATCATTTACAATATTACGAATATTAAAATAAATAAATGGTTTTAACAGTAAACAATTCCTTGGTGTCTAATTAGTCTGAAGCAATGGAACATAGGACACCATGTGGGCGCTGTGGAGGTCACTGTTACAGGAGCACTGTGGATATTACTGTTATGGGGCACTGTGTATATCACTGTTACGGGGGCACTGTGGATGTCACTGTTACAGGAGCACTGTGGATGTCACTGTTATAGGAGCACTGTGGACGTCACTGTTATGGGGGCACTGTGGAGGTCACTGTAACATGAGCATTGTGGATATCACTGTTATGGGGGCACTGTGGAGGTCACTGTTATGGGAGCACTGTGGATATCAGTGTTATGGGGCACTGTGGATGTCCTTGTTATGGGAGCACTGTGAATATCACTGGTATGAGGCCACTGTGGATATCACTGTTATGGGGGCACTGTGGATGTCACTGTTATGGGGGCACTGTGGATATCACTGTTATGAGAGTACTGTGGAAATCAATGTAATAGGGGCACTGTGGAGGTCACTGTAACAGGAGCACTGTTGATGTCATTGTTATGGGGCACTGTGGATATAACTGTTATGGGGGCACTGTGGATGTCACTGTTATGGACACACTGTGGATGTCACTGTTACAGGAGCATAGTGGATGTCACTGTTATGGGAGCACTGTGGATATCACTGTTATGGGGGCACTGTGGAGGTTACTTTAACAGGAGCACTGTTGATGTCATTGTTATGGGGCACTGTGGCTGTCACTGTTATGGGTGTTCAGTATAAGTGATAGTCATGCACAGAACCGTATACGTTTTGCTGTCTGCAAGTTGAGGATCCATCACCACCTCCTCAGGCAGAGAGTTCCATAGTCTCACGGTAAGAGCAGTGAGACTATGGAACTCTCTGCCTGAGGAGGTGGTGATGGTGAGTACAATAAAGGAATTCAAGAGGGGCCTGGATGTATTTCTGGAGTGCAATAATATTACAGGCTATAGCTACTAGAGAGAGATCGTTGATCCAGGGATTTATTCTGATTGCCTGATTGGAGTCGGGAAGGAATTTTTATTCCCCTAAAGTGAGGAAAATTGGCTTCTACCTCATAGGGTTTTTTTGCCTTCCTCTGGATCAACTTGCAGGATGACAGGCCGAACTGGATGGACAAATGTCTTTTTTCGGCCTTATGTACTATGTTACTATGTTACTAAATATGGTTACTGTCTGTGTGCAATTTTGAAAAAATTTTGCAGTCCCATTGAGTTCTATGGGTTTTAGATCTGCATTATTAGGACTAGAATAGGACATGTTTCATCTTTCGCAGAACTGACATACAGATGTGGAAAGCACATGGACGTCATCAGTGTGTTTTTTAAATCCGTATGCCAGTTTCAGTAAAGACAGAACATGACTAGAGTTGAGCGGACACCTGGATGTTCGGGTTCGACGGGTTCGGACAACTTCAAAAAAGTTCAACCCTAAAACCGAACACCATTGAAGTAAATGGGGACCAGAACTTTTGAGCACTAAAATGGCAGTAAAAAAAGTAATGGAAAAGGCTAGAGGGATGCAAATGGCATCAAAATGTGGTTAAGAGCATGGCAAGTGCACTGCAAACAAATGTGGATAGGAAAATTACTTTAAATAACATGAAATATGTAAAGAAAAAAATAATCTTGATCTAGGAGGACAAGGTCCATATGAAGTAGAGATTGAGGAGGCGGTGGATGTGGCGGTGTAGGTGGAAGCGACGGTGGAGGAGGAGGAGGATGTAGCCTACACTGCTTTTTGGTTTTACATTTATTTTTTTATTAGGGTACACCCCAAAACATTGGGAAATATAACCTGTTATAACTGAAGGGTTAAATAGAATAAGCTATATGGTCTGTATGAATGACAGGATGTTGGGTGATATCATACTAGAGGGTGAATGTATTTACATTAGCCTTATTTCCAAATAAGGAATTGTTTCTACTCAGCACCATTGTATATGTGAACCACATCTGTTTCCTATATGGATGTATGTATAAGAAGCCGTAATTGTCCAGATAATATCAGAGCTGTTTCAGTGACCATAGTGTGTGTGTCATTGAGACATAGCTCTCCAGGTGCCTGTCATTGGGGATGAAGGAGGAATCAGGGTGCATACAGAAGCAGAACCCTTTCAGCTGGGGGCTCCATCCGGGATAGAACACACAGGAATTTGGTAAGTACGGAAGCTCCCTGCCTTTAGGACTGGGGAGATTCCGATGCTTTCTGAAAATTCTGTTGTTTCTATCTTGAATCAACTTCAGACACACTGAAAGGAACAGTATCTATCTTTAGGCAAGATAGACTATAAATAGACTACTGGCCAAGTCTAAAAGATAAATTCTTTAGAGAAGGATTTAAAAGAGGAATTCTTTTGGGAAGAATTCTAATATTGTCTGCACCCCAGTTTCTCGTCAGCCAATTTTTATCGCTTCTTACCTGTCGCTTTCTTATGCTTTCTTTTATGTTATGATGTTATGAAGCATTAAGTAATTTTATTTTATGCTGAAGGTAAGCAGCAAATGATACTGTGAAAACTGTACTAACTTTATTGTGTGTGTCCTGGAGAACCGTAAGACGCCCCACCACTCTGGCAAGGGGAAACCCGCTAACCCACAAACTGGTGAATGCAAGTGACGGTTTTAAGGGATAATACTAACAGGCAGTTGAGAAGGAAGTTGAGCAAAGACATAAGTCCTCTCTACCCAGATGACAGGAATTGTTGGAGCCTTTACTGTTCAGTACAGTCAGTCCTGGGGAGAGTTCTGCTCTGCCTCCGTCTCAATTAAGTTATAAGAAATGGGTGCAATGCAAGGAAAGGTCTCTCCATCCCCTCCGTATGTAGGAGAAACATGTAAGGATTATGTAGCCCGGGTCTGTGGGACTGATTATTATTTAGTTACTCCCTGAGTGGATAATATGGCAGGATGGACAGAGGGGATGAAGAGTATAAATTAATTCCCTCGGGAAGGGGCTAATGACACCTTCCATATGGACATGGTAAAAGGGTTATGTTTGGGTGACACTTGAAGCTCATCAAGAGAATGCCAAGAGTGTGCAAAGCAGTAATCAAAGCAAAAGGTGGCTACTTTGAAGAACCTAGAATATGAAATATTTTCAGTTTCACACTTTTTTGTTATGTATATAATTCCACATGTGCTAATTCATAGTTTTGATGCCTTCAGTGTGAATCTACAATTTTCATAGTCATATAAGAAAATAAAGAAAACTCTTTGATTGAGAAGGTGTGTCCAAACTTTTGGTCTGTACTGTACCTCATCCTGATGAGGACAGTGACCTTGAGGAACAGTTCCCTTTTATGACTGTAGGGGACACCTTGCTAAAGAAACCTATTGAGGTAGATGATATTAATAAGATTGTTAAACACAGCCCTAAACCCTCTTCATCTTCATCTGTGACATTTTATTATTTGAAGAGAGCTTGTAAAGGGAGATGTCTGACTCAGGAGGATATGCGCCTTATAATAGATAAGATAGTTGGGCACAATTCCCCCTGGGATTGGAGTAAGGTCCCCTCTATAAGCACTGTAGAGCCCCCGAATACGCCGACTGGAAATTATAAATTAAATACTGAGGCAGGCATAGTTACAATGTGGGAAAAAATTAAGTGTGAAATGGAGAGGTGTTTTCAGACTAGGTCCTCTTTGCCGACTGCTGTAGCCTGTAAACAAAAATCAGGAGAGTCTGTTATGAACTTTTGGAAGAGGTGTAATGAAGTTTGGACCCTGGAGGCAGGAATAAGTATTCAGGATAATATGCATTCTATGCTCATTCAGACTTTCCTTACCAATCTACAGCCACATCTCCAGCTTACTGTTACACAAATGATCTCCGAATGGCCTAGTCTTAATAAAGATCAATTCCAAAATAAGTTAGTGGAGAAAGATGCGGCGGGTTGTTTTGAAATTGTAAGACCTAAAGAGGCCCATTACCAAACTCAGGATAGGAATTGTCCCTCGAATCAGCCCAATAGGGGAAGTGGCAGAAGAAGGGATAGATGGCCATGCTCTGGTAGAGGGGGGAATAATATAAATCGTCCTGCAGGTTGCCTTAATTGTGGTAAGACTGACCACTGGATCAGTCGATGCCCTTACCCACTCAGGCAACATGCCCTAAATGATACCCAAGCTCAAGGCACCCAACCATACCCACAAGCTCAGATCCGAGATCTCCCCCCCACCACCACTGCCACAGCCCCAGAATAATACCCCTCGTTTTCCCGTAGCCTGGGGGCAGCAGACATCACAATGAGGATGCCCGGGGGACAATATCCCAGCATTCACTCTCATCACAAACCACTATAAGGAATCACCACTGATTGTGTTAACCATAGAGGGATGTTCTCTACCTTTTCTTGTGGATTCTGGTGCTACTAGTAGTACTATATGTGACGATTATTATTGTGGTCCAAGAGAGAATGCTGAGCCCTCTGTGGGAATTAATGGGATACTGACCAGATCTTTTAAAACTCCTACCCTCTCGATTCAACATCCATACAAGCACCAGTCAATGTTCATACACAGTTTTAGGATCATTCCAAATTGTCCTGCGAATTTATTAGGGAGAGATTTGTTTGTTCTGTTAAGGTTGCAGTTGGGGATTAGCAAGACAGGACACCTACATGTCACATCCTCAGTTATGCCCATTCATGTACCATAGGGTAATTGTTTTTTATATTTGGAATGCCAACCTCAGGATCCGCTACTTGATCCGGTTCCTCCTGAGGTTTGGGCAAATACTGACCAAGATGTTGGCCTTATCTCTTGTACACCATATAAGGCAATGCTTATGCCCGGCGCTGCACCTGTTTATATTAAACAATACCCCCTTTCCCCAGAAAAAGAAAAGGGGATTGAGTCTATGTTGATGGAATTCCTAGAGGCAGGGGTTATTGAGGAAATTATTTCCCCCTATAATACACCTATCAACCTAGTGAGAAAGGCAGATAATACCTTAGAGCGGTAAATGCACAGATCATACCCATAGCCCCAGTGGTTCCAGACGTACCATCTCTGCTTTTGGCTATTCCTGCCCATGCAGAGTTTTTCTCTGTTATTGATTTAAAGAATGCATTTTTTTCTGTCCCAGTTGACAAGGAGACACGGCCACTCTTTGCCTTCACATTTAAATTTCACCAATATACTTGGTGTAGAATGCCTCAGGGTTATGTAGACTCCCCAGTAGTCTACTCCATTGTCCTCCAAGTTACATTGGGCCCTTGGACTGCCCCTCATGGTTCTGTCCTTCTACAATATGCGGATGATCTCCTCATATGTAGTTCTACTCGGGAAGTTTATTACTGTGATTATGTGAATGTGGTCCCAAAGTTTCTAGGAAGAAATGACAATGATGTATGAAAAGTGTTAAGTATTTGGGCTTTGTCCTCGGTGAAGGTGAGAGGAAAATCAGCCATGCCAGAATTACCGCCTTACTGGGTATGCCCTGCCCACAAACCAAGAAAGACATGTTGACCTTTCTTGGCATGCTTGGTTACTGCCGCCAATAGATTGCTGATTGTTCCTACTATGATAATATTCTGAGACAAGCCACTAATTCTGAGATGCCTTACTTCATTAAATGGTCTAATGAAATGTTACAAGCTTTTAGCCATTTGAAATGTGCAATGGTTTCAAGTCCTGGTTTGGGCCTACCCGACTATGGCGTGATGTTTCACTTATTTGCCAGGGACAATTGGAAAACCATGGCGGGAGTCCTGGCGCAAGATCATGGAGGCAAATTCCGCCCTGTTGCCTTTTCTCAAAAGTGGTTCCCATACAGGTTCAGGGCATGCCTGCGTCTCTCAGGAGTTTGGCAGCCTGTGCTATGGTTGCTTAGATGGCCACACCTATCACCCTAGGTCATCCCACCACTCTGCATACCTCACACAATGTTCAGGCCCTATTGAAGAACATACATACACCACATATGGCAGCACAAAGACTGAATGGATATGAAGTTTTGTTGCTATCTAATCCTCAACTTCATATCAAATACTCAGCACCCACATTCGGTCCAATGGCTTTACTGAATGCCTTACTTGGCTACAAGGGAGAGCAGGATGATTTGCCTCCTCCCCATGCATGTACTGAACTTATACATGAACATACCTCACCTAGGCCTCACTTACAGTCCACACCCATTGAAGGAGCACCTGATATTTTTGTGGATGGATCCTGTTACAGCTCTAATGACAACACTTATCATGCAGGATACGCTGTGGTTCAACTCCCTGATGTTATTCTAGAATCGAATCCTATACCTTTTCAATCAGCCCAAGAAGCTGAACTGATTGCCCTCACTAGAGCTTGTTTTCTTTTTGAGGGGAGAGATATAAATGTATACACCGATTCCAAATATGCCTTTGGGGTTGTACATGATCATGGGGTAATCTGGCAGAGGAGAGGCTTCATGGGAGGCTAATCTCACATTCCACCCTAGTACATGATCTCCTGGCCGCCATCCAATTACCAAGCAAAGTTGCTATTATCTATTGTAAGGCACATGCTGGTCTCCAAACGTACATAGCTAAAAGGAATACCCTAGCTGATCTTGCAGCAAAAGAGGCTTCTATTAGAACGGTAGCAACAGTTCAAATGCCCTCCCTAGTTCCAGACATTACCCTTACTGACAATCTATTGCTAAGCCTCCAGGATTTGGCTACCAGTAGTGACAAAATAGAATGGCAGTCGGTAGGTGCAGTACAAGATCCCTGATACGGGTCTTATCTGCAAAGAGGGGAAACCATGTATTCCAGTTGCAAGTGCCCCCGATTTTAATTGCACAATATCATGGTCTTGGCCATAGGGGAGCAAAGGCCACCACTGACCTCATTCAGAGAGATTTTTTTATACCAGGTCTTAGATCAAAAGGTACAATCTTATGTTTCACGGTGTATCAGAAACAACCCAAATAATTCAAAGAAGGCCCAACACGAGCATTTGAATTACCCGACTTCGCCATTTACGCACTTACAAATTGACTTCACCTATATCCCAAAGACAGAAAGAGAGCAAGAGTATGCCCTTGTAATTGTGGATATGTTCTTTAGATGGCCAGAGGTTTTTCCTACTAACAATGAAACCACACAAATTGTGGTACAGATTTTGTTACAAGTGATCATCCCCAGATGGGTGGTGTCCTGTTCAAATTAACTCAGATAATGGCCCAGCTTTTGAGTCCAGGGTATGTAAGGAGCTTTCCAAAGCCCTTAGGATTGACTGGAAGTTCCACCTCCCTTATCACCCACAGAGTTCTGGGGGAAGTAGAAAGGATGAATAGAACAATTAAAGAAAAAATAAGGAAAATTACTGGAGGCACGTTCACTAATTGGAAAAAGTTCTTGCCTATAGCAATAGCAGAAATTAGGATGCAGCCTAATAAGAATACTGATTTCTCACCATTTGAGGTCCTAATGGGAAGACCTGTCCCCACCCCTTGGGGTCCAAAGGCCCCCGTAATAGAAAAAGGGGATCTAGAAGTAGTACAGGCAGAATATGTGAGGAAACTTGTAGAAACTTTAGATCAAATTGAATGAGATGTTGCTCGTGCCTCTCCTTTCTCTCCACAGGAACCTACGCATCCTTTCCAACCAGGAGACGTGGTGATAGTCCAGCGCCTGGCAAAAGGACGAAAACAGACTGAGTTCCCGTTTGGACCACCCATCTGAGTGGTAGCAGTCACCCAACAGTGATTCTCACAAAAGAGTCTCCAATCTGGATTCACGCTAGCAGAGGGAAAATGGTCCCTGAGACTTCTTCTCCGGTGACGGACAAAGACAAAGAGGGTGAAGTAGGTGTGAAATCCCTGAACAAAGAGGGGAGCTCAGAAGAAGTTTCCCTGAAAAGTGCCTTGCCACAGGCTGAAGATGATGACCCCACAATATTCTGGGAGATTTGTTTGTCTGCTGATAATTATAAATCTTTGTGTTTTGTTGCCAGTCTGGCTTATTACTACATGTATTTATCACCCAGAGGAGATGAGTTTCTTCTGTGGTGCACCAAATAATCGGTCAATATATAAAAGAGCTCAGGAGCAAGATCCCTTTGCTCCTGGCCCCTTTTATTCTGAACAGAATAGTATAGTCAGGATGGCAAATGCCCTAAATGTTAGTTCATTGTACCTTAAAGACTTACAGAGCTCACGGGATCTTATACAAACATGTGTTATTGCTGTGCCTACACCTGATGAATCCCTCCTTGAGGTCTAGTCGAAGGCTAACAATACACAATATTTTATTCCCTTGTATGACTTCTGTGGGGAGTGTCAGAAATTAGGAAATAGCAGGGATAATATTAGAATAATTACTATTAATGTGACTACAGCAGAGACTTGTTTTACCTTTTCCCAGGATATGACTTTATATTGTAATAGTAGATACATAAAATGTGGATTACCTAAGAATAGTGTACACTCACCTAAAGATTATTAGGAACACCATACGAATACGGTGTTGGACCCCTTTTGCCTTCAGAACTACCTTAATTCTATGTGGCATTGATTCAACAAGGTGCTGATAGCATTCTTTAGAAATGTTGGCCCATATTGATAGTATAGCATCCTGCAGTTGATGGAGATTTGAGGGATGCACATCCAGGGCACGAAGCTCCCGTTCTACCACATCCTAAAGATGCTCTATTGGGTTGAGATCTGGTGACTTTGGGGGCCATTTTAGTACAGTGAACTCATTGTCATGTTCAAGAATCCAATTTGAAATTATTCGAGCTTTGTGACATGGTGCATTTTCCTGCTAGAAGTAGCCATCAGAGGATGGGTACATGGTGGTCATGAAGGGATGGACATGGTCAGAATCAATGCTCAGGTAGCCCTTGGCATTTAAACTGATGGCCAATTGGCACTAAGGGGCCTAAAGTATGCCCAGAAAACATCCCCACACCATTTCACCACCACCACCAGCCAGCACAGTGGTAACAAGGCATGATGGATACATGTTCTCATTCTGTTTACGCCAAATTCGGACTCTACCATTTGAATGTCTCAACAGAAATCGAGACTCATCAGACCAGGCAACATTTTTCCAGTCTTCAACAGTCCAATTTTGGTGAGCTCGTGCAAATTGTAGCCTCTTTTTTCTATTTGTAGTGGAGATGAGTGGTACCCGGTGGGGTCTTCTGCTGTTGTAGCCCACCTTTCTTTCCCATTCTGACATTCAGTTTGGAGTTCAGGAGATTGTCTTGACCAGGACCACAACCCTACATGCATTGAAGCAACTGCTATGTGATTGGTTGACTAGATAATCGCATTAATGAGAAATAGAACAGGTGTTCCTAATAATTCTTTAGGTGAGTGTATATGATTATATTGATGACACCTGTAAAAAGAATAGTAGGCTTGCTAGCTCAGTTAATAATTCCATGAGTTGTAATAAGACCATTGTGACTCCAAGTTTTATCTAGAATATAATGCTCCCTAAGGGATGGTTTTTGTCTTGTGGTAACATCACTTACAATTACATTCCTGCTAATGTTATTAGAGGTTTCCGTGCATTATCCAGACTGACTTTGGCCCTTCCCAGTCAACCCCCTATCAGGAGAGCTTACAGATCGGTTACCAAGACTTTATCAGAAATCTGTGACTCTACTTTAACCCTTCTCAGCCGTGCAGAATATACAAGTTTGGGCGCCTCTATATTAGGAGTGCCTGGACTGGCTATATATAATACTCGTACTATAAATTATTTTGCATGTGACTTGGCTAAATCTCTGAATCATACCTCTATCACCTTATCAGACAGGCTTTTAGATCTACAAGGCGTAAGAGGAGCAGTGCTAGAAACTAGATTTGCTATGGATTATCTGTTACTTAAACATAATATAGGATGTCAAGATTTTAAAGGAATGTGTTGCTTTCATTTATCTAACCATTCCAGATCAATCCATTCCCATATTCAAGCGTTACATGAAATTGCCAATAATATCAAAAAGGATGTTGATTCATCCTCTTGGTGGGACTGGTTATTAAGCTAGATGCCGGATTTGAGCTGGTTAAGAACATTATTTATCAGTATTATAATTATAATTGCTTCTTTGATTATCATATGTTGTTGTATCCAATGTATCCCTTTGTGTAATGTGTCCAAAACCCACAGATCCTGGACAGTCATATGCTACTTACCTCTCTATGAGAGAAAGAAGATAAGTCATATTCATGACTTAAGATGGGATTGAAGGGTTAAATAGAATAAGCTATATGATCTGTATGAATGACAGGATGTTGGGTGACATTATCCTAGAGGGTGAATGTATTTACGATAGACTTATTTCCATATAAGAAATTGTTTCTACTCAGCATCATTGTATATGTGAACCACATCTGTTTCCTATATGGATGTATGTATAAGAAGCCGTAATTGTCCAGATAAAATCAGAGCTTTTCAGTGACCATAGTGTGTGTGTGTGTCATTGAGACATAGCTTTCCAGGCGCCTGTTATTGGGGATGAAGGAGGAATCAGGGTGCATACAGAAGCAGAACCCTTTCAATAACCCCCTCCAGTTGTGCTAAACACACGTTCAGACAATACACTGGCTGCAGGGCAGGCCAGAACCTCCAAGGCATAAAGGGCAAGCTCAGGCCATGTGCCCAATTTGGAGACCCAGAAGTTGCAAGGGGGCAGAACCATCAGTCAGTTTGTATAAATAAAATTTAGAGTGGCACTCTCTAAAGCAATGGGAGCAGTGGATATTGGTAAATATACTTTTATTGATATAGGCAACGTTAATATTCAATTAATTCACAGTGTATTGTTCTTGTATATAGCAGCATAGATTATAAATAGCATGCTAAAAACCACATTGTGAATAAACCAAAGTAAAAATACAAATATAACGTATATAGCAATCCAACAGTAAAAGATGCCAGTCTAGCAATAAAATTTATCCAGAAAAATCTACCTAAAATCGATAGAGATTAGTAAAAGGTGCCAGTCCAGCAATAAAAATTAATCCACAAAAATCAATCTAAAATGTTCACCTCCAAAATCGATAGATCAAGAGTCTCAATTTCAAGTGCGGGGGTCCATTTACCAAACGCGTTTCTATTTTGGAGGTGAACACTTTAATACTACAACGACCCTGAGAATGCCAACTGCAGGAGGTCTTTGCTGGATAAGGGAAGCTCACCTTCAGCTGAGATTACGTGGACTTCCAGCATTGGCGTGGGTCTCCATTGAAGATTAAACAGCCCTCGAGACAGTAACACCGATACATTCAACAGGTGCATCGAGACGAGGGTAGGAGATCTTTGTCGAAAAATCCTCCTGGTAAGATCGAACTGTCTTTGAAAATTAAGCGAGCGAGCTATTAATTGAAACCTGAGACCGAAGTTTTAATAATCGAGATTTAAGTTTTTTTCAAATGCAAAATTCTTATCGATTTTAGATCGATTTTTGTGGATTCATTTTTATTGCTGGACTGGCACCTTTTACTGTTGGATTTCTATATACGTTATATTTGTATTTTTACTTTATTCACAATGTGTTTTTTAGCATGCTATTTATAATCTATGCTGCTATATACAAATACAATACACTGGGAATTAATTGAATATTAACGTTGCCTATATTAATAAAAGTATATTTGCCAATATCCACTGCTCCCATTGCTTTTGTTGTGATCGAGCGGAAATGTGGGAGAAGCTATTAAAACGGAAGAATTGAAGGAAAGGAGGGGGCGCGCGGCAATTACCCACTCACGACTCGGGAAGGTAGCAACGATAAATAGCAATACAGGACTCTTAAGATGCCCTGTTATTCGAATAATTGATAAAAAATAGTAGGGAATGTCACTGGGGTATTTTGGATTTGGAAACGTTAGCCAGGAGAGGCCCTGCTGCCACTTTGTTGACTCTAGATAACTTCTGCCTGATCGCACGTCCCTGTGACGTCCACCATTCATTTGAATATCTTCTCTAGCAACTTTCGATGTTCTTTTCTGAGCCTACCATGTTGATCACAGTTATCGGCGAATCAGGGTTCGACGCCAGAGAGGGAGCGTGAGAAAGGGAGATCTCATCCAAGGAGGTCAATGACTGCAATGGTATGAAGCGGAAATGTGGGACAAATGATTAAAGCAGAAGGATCGAATGAAAGGGCCAATTAAAGACGAATTTTAGAAATTTAAGTCCCTGTCACCTATGCAGAGCAGGGGATTTTCATCGCCAGAAATGGGTTAATGTCACCCTCCAATGGAACAGATTATTTAAAAAAATTTGGGTCCCTGTCACCTATGCAGAGCAGGGGTCTGTCACAGCCAAAAATTGGTGAATTTCACCCGAAAATGTAACAGACAAATTAGTGATTTTTTTTTACCTGTCTACTAGGTATAGCAGTGGTATATAACACCCAAAAATTGGTGAATTTCAACCGAAAATGTAACAGACAAATTAGTGAATTTTTTTGCCTGTCTACCAGGTATAGCAGTGGTATATCACACCAAAAAATTGGTGAATTTCACCCAAAAAGGTAACAGACAAATTAGTGAAATGACAAAATAAAATACGTACAAATAAAAAAACTAGATTTATTAGATGGAGGTCCATATGGAGTAGGAGTTTGAAGAGGCGGTGGATGTAGCGGTGTAGGTGGAAGCAGAGGTGAAGGAGGACAAGGTAGCCAACACAGATTTTACCGTAATTTTTTTTAATTTTAATTAGGGTACACTCCAAAAGAGTGTGAAATATCCAAAATACAAGAATGAGCAATTGCACTGTAGTATAACAATGGCTCATTAAGGCCGGTATACATGTCTATTCTGCACAAAGTACGGACAAGTCCTGTGGGATCCATGCCTGGTTCATTTTAATGAACGTGAGCTTGTCCACATTGGCTGTGGACAGGCGGCTGCGCTTGTCTGTGATAACGCCCCCTGCCGTGCTAAACACACGTTCAGATAATACACTGGCTGCAGGGCAGGCCAGAACCTCCAAGGCGTAAAGGGCAAGCTCAGGCCATGTGCCCAATTTGGAGACCCAGAAGTTGAAGGGGGCAGACCTGTCATTCAGGACGTGTAGGCATGTGCACACATACTGCTCCACCATGTTGGTGAAATGCTGCCCCCTGCTAAGATGTTCCATAGTAGCTGGTGGTGCTGGTTGTTGTGGTGTACTGACAAAGCTTTTCTACATTTCGGCCATGCTAACCATGCCTTCTGAGGTGCTGGCGGTGCCCCAGCTGCGTTGGCGACCTCTTCCTCCTCCTATGCCTTCGCCTTGTGTTTCCACTGAGCCTCCGCTGTCAAGTGGGAATGCCACCAGCAGCGCGTCTACCAGCGTGTTCTTGTACTCGCACATCTTACAATCAGGCTCCAGTGAGGGAATTAAGGACGGTACATTGTCCTTGAAACGGTGATCCAGCAGCGTAACCACCCAGTAATCAGCACAAGTTAGAATATGGGCAACTCGGCGGTCGTTGCGGAGACGCTGCAGCATGTAATCGCTCATGTGTGCCAGGCTGCCCAGAGGCAACGAAAAGCTGTCCTCTGTGGGAGGTGTATCGTCTGTGTCCTCTGTATCCCCCCAGCCATGCACAAGTGATGGCAATGAGCTGGTCTGGGTGCCACCCTGCTGTGAACATGGTTCCTTCTCCTCCATCTACTCTTCCTCATCCTCCAACTCGTCATCCTCCAGAACTGTGCCCTGGCCGGACAATTGTGTTTTGTGGGTGCAGGAACCCACCCTCGGAACCACTTGTGAATGACTGTCCGGAAACCCTATGAAATTATCCCGCTTCCTCCTCCTCCTCCTCCTCCTCCTGTGCCACATCCTCTTCCATCACTTGCAGTGTTTTTTCAAGGAGGCATAGAAGTGGGATATTAACGCTGAGAATGGCGTTATCGGCACTGGCCATGTTGGTGGAGTACTCGAAACAGCACAACAAGGAACACAGGTCTCGCATGGAGGCCCTGTCATTGGTGGTGAAGTGGTGCTGTTCCGCAGAGCGACTCACCCGTGCGTGCTGCAGCTGAAACTCCACTATCGCTTGCTGTTGCTCGCACAGTCTGGCCAGCATGTGCAAGGTGGAGTTCCACCTTGTGGGTACGTCGCATATGAGGCGGTGAGCGGGAAGGCCGAAGTTACGCTGCAGCGTTGACAGGCGTGCAGCAGCAGAGTGAGAACACAGAAAGCACGCACAGACGGCCCACACTTTATGCAGCAGCTCTGACATATCGGGGTAATTTTTAAGGAATCTCTGCGCCACCAAATTCAGCACATGTGCTATTCAAGGCATGTGCGTCAAACCAGCTAGTCTCAGAGCTGCTACGAGATTTCGCCCATTATGGAACACCACCAGGCTGGGCTTGAGGCTCACTGGCACCAACCACTCATCGGTCTGCTGTTCAAGGCCCGTCCACAGCTCCTGCGCGTGTGGGGTTTGTCCCCCAAACAGATACGTTTTAAAACTGCCTGCTGTCATTTACCCCTGGCTGTGCTGAAGTTGGTGGTGAAGGTGTTAAGCTGACCGGATGAGAAGCCGGTAGAGGATGAGGAAGCGGAGTAGGAGGAGGAAGCAACAGGAGGCAAACTGAAGCACACTGCAATCCTCGGTGGTGGAAGGACATGCGGTAAACTCAGGCCCAGCCGCCACTGCATTTACCCAGTGTGCTGTTATCGAGATATAATGTCCCTGACCATGCTTACTGGTCCACGTATCCGTAGTGAGGTGCACCTTGCCACAGATGGCGTTGCGCGGTGCACACCTGATTTTGTCCCCCACTTGGTTGTGCAGGGAAGAGATGGCACGCCTGGAAAAATAGTGGCGGCTGAGCACGACGTACTGTGGGACAGCCACCGCCATAAGGCTTTTAAAACTCTCCGTCTCCACCAGACAGAATGACAGCATTTCAAAGGACAGTAATTTTAAAATGCTGGCATTCAGGGCCAGCGATTGCAGGTAGGTAGGGGGGGTACTTCCTCTTCCGCTCCATTGTTTGGGAGATGGAGAGCTGAATGCTTCCATGGGACATTGTGGAGACTTTTGGTGACCCAGATGGTGGTGTTGCTGGCAGATCCTCTGTTTGCGGGGTAGCAGGTGGCACTGTCACTCCAGAGGTGGATGAAGAGGCCAAGACTGCAGCAGCAGAGGAAGCAGGA
Organism: Bufo gargarizans; assembly: GCF_014858855.1. NCBI lineage: Eukaryota > Metazoa > Chordata > Amphibia > Anura > Bufonidae > Bufo > Bufo gargarizans. Next base: position 412,466,057 of record NC_058082.1, on the reverse strand, counting down.
GGAGCCAGAGACCTTTCTTATTTTTTGAGGTGTCTACTCCACTGCAGCTCATTCTTTGCACTTAGATTCCTGGTCATGCAGGTTGTGCTCAGGTTGAGAATGTTTATGCCTTGCTTCAGGCTCTCATTGCACAGCGTGCAAACCACTCGTGTCTTGTCGTCAGCATATTTTCTGAAGAACTGCCACGCCAGGAAACTCCTTGGAGCTGGCTTTGGTGTGCTCGGTCCCTTGCTGTGGTGGGCTGTAGCAGGCGTACTGTCTAGGGGACGGCTGCTCCGCTTTTGCACCCTGCTCCCTCTTCTGCTGTGCTGGTGGCACTGTGCGACCACCGCCTCTTCCTCCGAACTACACAGGTCACTCGCATGACCTTGATTCCATGTGGTGTCGAGGACCTCATAATCCTCCACACCATCTTCCACCCAGTCTTCACCCGTACCCTCCTTGTCGGTCTGCACACTTTCAAAAGCCCCAGCAGTTGGCACCTGTGTTTCGTCATCATTCGAGACATGCTGCGATGGTCCTCCCATGTACTCATCTTAAAACACAAGTAGTTGGGCATTGGTGCTCTTAATCGCTTTCACTTCTGGGGCAGGGCTAGGTGGATGGCCCTGTGAAACCCTGCTAACAGAGTCATCAAAACCAGAAGAGACTGCTGCATGACTTGGGGCTCAGACTGCTTGGCTGATTTGCAAGGGGGTGAGGTGAAAGACTGATGGACATCGGCTGCAGGTGCCAACTCTGATCTTTCAGCAGGAGACTGGGTGGGAGACAATGTGAATGAACTGGAGGCACTGTCAGCAACCTAATCTACTATCGCCTGTACTTGTTCTGGCCTCACCATTCGTAGAGCCGCATTAGGCCCGACCAAATACTGCTGCAGGTTCTTTTGTCTACTCGCACCTGAGGAAGGTGTTTCACTTGCGCATGTAGCTGGCACAGATCGACCACGTCCTCTCCCTGCAACAGGAGCTCCACCAGCAGCACCACGACCTGGGCCATGTCCCTTATTTAACGCTCTCCTCATATTTCTCAAATTTATGATCTTTCCCTAAATGGGTGTTTTTCTAATAGCAGAATAGAACCACCATATCTAAAGGGTGTATCTCACACGTACAGATGCAGACTAGGCTGCAATTAAAGTTTTTTGCCCAAAATGGGTGTTTTTCTAATAGCAGAATAGAACCACAGTATCTAAAGGGTGTATCTCACAATGACATGCAGCAAAATTAAGTTTTCTGCCTAAAATGGGTGTTTTTTTAATCTAATATAATATATCAGCAGTATATAACGCTTGAATTTCCCACGTGCAGATGCAGCATGGGCTGTAAAATCGTGTACTTTGTCCAAAAAGGGTGTTTTTTAAAACCCAGAAAATCATAGCTGTATTTCTAGCTTAAATTGCACACTGACTAATGCGGCCGAGGCCCAAAATGAAGGTTATTGCCAAAAATAGATGTTTTTTCAAAGCCAAAAAATTATTAAAGTGTTTCAAACTTATTTTTAACAATCACAGATGCAGCAAGGGCTGAAATTTTAAGTATTTTGCCCAAATAAGGTTTTTTTTTACTAACAGAATATCAGGGCAGTCTTTAATATTGATTGGACCCTGGGCAAAAATTTACTTGGGCCCCCTGGATCCCGCCTTTCCACACCTTAGCAGGCAATCATGCCTCCACCACAACACACACACAATAAATCCACACACCTGGTAGAGTACAGTGATGTAAATACTTCCAGTTCTGAAGACTCCAGCGGCTCAGGGTCAGTGCCCTGGGCAGCTGGGCTCAGGCTGGAAGTGGGCACCGCTCTGCAGGAAGGAGACCAGGGCTCGGCTCTCCCTAGTGTTACAGTGCACCCCAGCACCCCACAGTATGCAGTATAGCACCCTGTAGTATAAAGCACCACACAGTATGCAGTATAGCACCCCACACTATACAGTACCCCACAGTATATAGCACCCCACAGTATACAGCACCCCAAACAATACATGATACAGCCCCCCACACTATACAGTACAGCAGTATAGCACTCCACACTATACCGCACCTTCAGTATACATTATACAGACCCCACTGTATAGCCCCCCCCCACTATACAGCCCCCCACACTATACAGCCCCCACACAGTATACAGCCCACCACACAGTATACAGCCCATCCCCACAGTATACAGCCCACCCCCACAGTATACAGCCCACCACACAGTATGCAGCCCACCACACAGTATACAGTCCCACACAGTATACAGCCCACCACACAGCCCACCACACAGTATACAGCCCACCACACAGTATACAGCCCCCACACAGTATACAGCCCCACACAGTATACAGCCCCCACAGTATACAGCCCACCACACAGTATACAGCCCACCACACAGTATACAGCCCACCACACAGTATACAGCCCACCACACAGTATACAGCCCACAACACAGTATACAGCCCACAACACAGTATACAGCCCACAACACAATATACAGCCCACAACACAGTATACAGTCCCACACAGTATACAGTCCCACACAGTATACAGCCCCCACACAGTATACAGACCACCACACAGTATACAGCCCCCACACAGTATACAGTCCCACACAGTATACAGCCCCCCACAGTATACAGCACCCCACTATACAGTAGTTTACCGTATATTAACATAACAGCCCCTGAGTGTCACCTTTTTCTGATGTAATCTTCACACAAAAAAGCTCCACAGTTAACTTCTGCAACACTCCACAGGACCTGTGATGACCTCATAGCCATGTGACCAGCAATTGCTAGGTTACTGGTCCATGGTGATGATGTCATTAAGGTCCTAAATCACAACTTTAACACAGTACGATCATGATGCCTGGACTCCTGGTAGAGCTGACAGCCTGACACCCGGGGCAGTGGCTAGCAGGGCTCAAGAGGCAGCTGCCTTGGGCCCCCCAGGAGCAACTGGGCCCGGGGCAGCTGCCCCTTTTGCCCCTTGGCAAAGACGGCCCTGCAGAATATAACAGCTGTAGATAGCGCTTGATTTTCTCACGTGCAGATGCAGCAAGGGCTGTAAAATGGTGTATTTTGCCCAAAAAGGGTGTTTTTAAAAACCCAGAAAATTATAGCTGTATTTCTAGCTTAAATTGCACACTGATTTATGCTGCAAAGGCACCAGATGTAGGATATTGACAAAAAAGGGTGTGTTTTTTTTAAACCAGATTATTATTGCAGTATTTCAAGTTCGGATTTGAATGTCACAAAAGCACATTGTCACGGCGGGGCATGGGGGAAACCCCCCACCGTATAATGGGAACTGATACTAGGTGACAAAACAGGGATAGGGAGCAGGTCACCTCCTACAGCCGCCCTAATCCTATCCCAGACCTCCTGACTGTATGAGCCGCTCTCGATATTAGGGGGCTCATACTCTCAAACCTGGGCCCTACTGACCCTATCGGTCCCTGCATATGGAAGTCAGGAAAAAGAGACGGCCGATTCATCCACGACACGGATAAATTGGAATCTCCCACAGGCCTAGTAACAGAAGGGAAAAGACCATATGCAGCAACTGGACGACAGGTAAGTACACAGTGCAACAACAGAACACTAGCAACAACCAACATTTACCTGCCGCAGCAGAGATGGAAATACGGCGCCAAACATCTACCCGGACCTCCGTGCGAACACCAGATGCATGGAAGCTCCAGGCAGCACTGCATACAGGCTAATGGTTCAACAACAGACTGGGGAAAATATCAGAAATTCATGCAGATCGCAAGAGCAAACAGACCTGACATGGAACACCAGACATGACATAAACAACTAAACCACAACATAAACCACACCAAACAACATAACAGGTGAGGAAAGGAAAGGAGACATAAGGAAGACATTCACTGGAGACATCGATGTCCCACTAGGTGGCCCTCACACAGGAAGATGGAACATCCAGACAAGGAGCATAACTCCAGCACACAACAAGGCTGGAGTACAACTGACTCCTGGGCAAAGGGCACAGGTATAAGAAGCACCTAGTGACCACACCCAATCAGGGGGTTAGCCCTTACAGCACCAGACAGGGGAAGGCTACAACTTAAGGGGAAGTGCACACACCAGCCACCACGTTGCCACCGGCAACAGCATGCGTGGCAAACACAGCAAAAGCCGAGACACTGCCACCACATTCCATAATAGCAACACATTGCTATCGGCAACTGCAAACATGGCACAAGTGTCATGGCGCACACGGCAAAGACCGTGACACACATATGCAGTGCTGGTGCACTGAGCTTGCATAAAATGGCCGCCGCCGCCCACCTAACTAACAGACGGATAAAAGGTTTTTTTCTCTGTCACTGGGCTCAGGGCAGGGTAAAAAGATTGTGCACTGCACCCACACAAAATCTATGTAGATCGCTGAGTTCAATTGGAGTTCTGATAAAAGTTTATTTTTAGCAGAGTGACATGCAGCGCTACGTGACTCTAAGGTCACACAGTTAAACGCTTGTTGATTGGCTGCTCTGCAGCCTTTCAAAAACCGCTAAGAAATCGCCGAGCACCGAATCCGAACCCGAACTTTTACAGAAATGTTCGGGTCCGGGGTCCAAAAATCCTAATGTTCAGTACGAACCCGAACTTTACAGTTCGGGTTCGCTCAACCCTTCTCATATGTCACTGCCGAAACCCTCTATATAGAAAGTATTGATAATGATGGAAAAAATATAGTCATTTTTACTTATATTTTTCCAATCTCTGGCCCTGACACACAGAAGGTATTGGACAGATGTCACAAGTCACTGCAGGCCCCCTCTATAAAAAAGTATAGAAATTGCTGGAAAAAAAAATTGGTACTGTAGCTATGAAATACTGCCAGCCTGCCACCACACACAATAGTCCTTAAAGGGACTTTTGGGTCTTTGGAAAGTTTTGAAGAGCAGATCTCCCTGACTACAAATGAGCCGAACATGCGTCATCGGGTGCTATATAGCACCCAATGACGTGTTCCGGCCAGCCAATCACTGTAATGCCAGTAGCCAACATGGCTACTGGCATTACAGTGATGGCAATACTTACCTGCATGTTTGTTGGCTGCATAGCAGCCGCGAAACTTGCGGCGAGGAGACTCGAGCATGGCGCTGGAGCACATGCGGTACTTGACCAAGTACCGCCATGTGCAGAGCATAGCGATGCTCGAGCGAACAGCAGTTCGGCCGAGCATGCTCACTCAACACTAATCACTAACTGTCTTAATGCAGAGTATTACTGTATTGCGGCGGCAGCAGGGAGCGCACGGCGTCATAGCAACCATTAACGCCGTGCGCTCCTGCTCTCAGGAGGGATCCAGGCCGCGGTTCCACGGCCCGCACACGGCTGTGAAACACGGCCGTGTGCATGGGGCCTAAGTAAAAACAAACAGGTGTAAATTAGCGGAGAAATTGGTGTGGCTTATTGAGACAGATGAATGGCTCATAATGCAACAATGTACACCAATAGATAGTGTCAAGTTATACACCACCACCACCATTGACAGTCTTGTCATTTTCACTGTCTAACTATAAAAAAGGATTAGTAAATCAGCATTAAATTAATTTTTATTAGTATCACCTTAGGCTGCATTGACCCAGCTTGTACTATAGAGGTACTTAAAAGGGTTTCACAACATTTATTATACTGACCTATCTTATATATATGTACAGCGGAAGTCTTGTCCCCAAACTTGCGCGTAGTGCGGGAGCCATAGATGTGGGGTTTCTGCTAGTTTAAATAGCAGAGACCCGAGGCACATGTATGCAATCTGCCATAAGGCTGATTGCATACATTTTCCCCTCCAGATGCCGTGGTCAAATGTGACCACAGCATCTGATCAGCCAGAAGCAGAAGTCGCCCTGAGATCGGGGAACCTCTCACATGCCTGAAATAGACTGATGCCTTCTTGAGGCTTTTGTGTCTATGTAAGGAATATGCCAATACAGGCCACTAGGTGGCAACATTGTATTGGTATAGAGCAAATTATGTTTTCAATGATGGCTATATAGCCATCAATGAACACAATGGGCAATCTAATGATTGCCAGTTATTGTCACCCAAGGTGACTTAAAACAAAGGAAAAAAAAAAAGGAAAAAAAAGGTTCTACAAATATAAAAAAAATTCACCCCCCTTTCCTTAAAATTAAAATACTTAAACAATAAAAAATAAACATCATAGACATCACCGTTTTTTAAAATGCCCATACAATTAAAATATAACAATATTAATGGCATATGGCAAATGGCGTAACAGGAAAAAAAAAAAAAAAACAGCCAATTTGCCATTTTTTTCACTACAACTACCCAATAATCTTTTTATAAAAAGTGATCAAAAAGTCGCACACACTTCAAATTGGTATCACTAAAAAGAACTGACCGCCCCGCAAAAAATATTGTTATAAATGTTTATTTTTTCCTCAAAGGTTTAAAAAAAAAAAATGTTACCGCATAGTGTACAGTGTAAAAAAATGAAAAATCTCAGGGTCCTTAAGGGGTTAATGGGGTCCGACACCTGGGTCTTACGCCGATCAGCTGTTTGAGAAGGCACTGGCGCTCCTATGAGCTCTGTGGCCTTCTCCGTGCTCACTAAGCACAGCGCCGTACATTATATGGCCCTGTGCTTGGTATCACAGCTCAGCCCCATTTACTTCTAGTACGCTGAGCTATGCCTAGGCCACTTGACAGATCAACGCATTGTCATTGGCCTAGGGAAAGCGGATAGAAGGTCGATGCACTCATAAGAGCACAGGTGCCTTCTCAAACAGCTGATTGGCAGGAATCCCATGTGTCGGACCCCCACTGATCAGATACTGATTACCTATCCTGAGGAAGATGTCGTAAAAACCCTTTAAGTTACAACGTCTTACAATGAACTAATATCCTAAGGGTCTGGCAGTGGATGGCAGTGTCCGGCAATGCTGGAGCCGGTGAACTCTGACAAACTATTATCTGCCATAAAAGCCTGCTGGATCAGGTTACTAGTGATGTGATCATAGCCTCATGAGAGAAATAAGTTCTAGACTTTTGAATGTACTGTCGTTCTGGGCTAAGAGTCTATTAGGTATGGAGTCTGTAAAACTTTTAAAGGGGTTGGTATCTTTCTGGTTACCATTGACCAATATGCATGTTTAGGGGTGGATTGGCCATAGACCTTTCAGGGAAATTTCCCGGTGGGCCGATGCCCAGGGGGCCATCTGGGCCTTCCTCACGGCCGGCGAGTGGAAGTTTTTGGGGATGTATTTTGTGCTGCTGGCAGTATATTGTTATGGACTGCGGTATTTGGCTCTGTTGAGGTGGCCCTTCCTTCCATCATTTCGGACTCAACTACAAAACGGGGCCACTTTTAGTATTTTTTCCAGGGCACTTTAGGTTACCAGTCTGCCCCTGTGTATGTTAGATGATTATATGGCACTTGCTAATATAGCCTTTGTTGAAATTCTGTACCATTTTCTATATTTCATAAAGTATGAATGCCACCTTGTTTGCCAAGTCTTTTGTGCTGTCCACACAGATGTCTTGTCCATAAAATGGCTGGTGGTGCAAATCACCTCCATGTGATGTCTCCTCCATTCAAACACACTGCACCTGCCATATGCGCTTGCACTGTTGGAAGTTTAGTGTAGGTGCAGTGTGTTTGAATAACGGCAACATCACATGGAGTTGATTTGCCTGGTCACATGACCCTCAATCAGCTGCCATCTTATGGACAGGATTTCTATGTGGACAGCACAAAAGATTTTCCTAACAAGGGGGGCTAGCTTATGAAATATAGCAAATGGCATAGAATATAAAGATAAGTGATATTATTAAGTGCCATATAGTCATGTTACATGCATATTGATAACAAGTAGCCAGAAAGTCACCCACCCCTTTAACAATCTTCTGTGTTACTATTGGGCCAGTGTACTAGGTTTTCATTATAGGTGACATATATTATCTGATTTTGCTCCTATGGGATGTAGTAGAGTTAAGCACACACCTTCAATTGCTTTTAATGTCTTTTTTTTCAAGATAACGATGAGTTAATAAATTAGAGTTAAGAGTTTGTGTGTTAACCCTGCTACATCTGTAGCTAATCATATCTTTTCCATCATACTATAGATCATGTTTAATGAATAGACCTCATGATTCAGACATTAACTATTTACACAGTCTCAGCTTTAGCCCCCTCTGTGAATTCCTACAAATGGGTTTGTTCCTTTGTTCACTCTGATGCAACACAAGGAACCCACAGGTGTTACGAACTTGCTATATATCTTGGACTATAAGGAAGATTATATCCATTATAGACATTATACCTAATATGAACACTACAACTTTGTATACCAGTAACTTTATTTGCCAATAATTGTATATGCCATTCCCTTTTATGATATATATACAATCTCCGTTGGTAATATATACCGCATGGTAACTTGTTTACTTTCACATGATATCTGTTAATATACTGTATACAGTATTATTATTATTATTATTAAAGGGCCATTCATTCCATAGCGCTGTACATATGAGAAGAGGTATACATACATAATACAGACAATTGCACTAATCATAAACAAGACGAGTTACAAACTGGTACAGAAGGAGAGAGGGCCCTGCCCGTGAGGGCTTACAATCTACATGGTATGGAAGGACACAGTAGGTGCGGGTGAAGTTGGTCATGGCGGTATAGAGGCAGCAGGGTCACTGGTTGTAGGCTTGTCTGAAGAGGTGGGTTTTCAGGTTTCTTTTGAAGAATTCCACTGTAGATGAGAGTCTGATATGTTGGGGTAGCGAGTTCCGGAGTATGGGAGATGCACGGGAAAAATCTTGGAGTCGATTGTGGGAAGAGGTGATAAGAGGACAGGAGAGAAGGAGGTCTTGTGAGGATCGGAGAGTGCGTGTGGGGATCTATCGGGAAAGTAGCTCAGAGATGTAGGGAGGGGACAGGTTATGGACGGCCTTGTATTTATTTTTTAGTACTTTAAAGTGAATTTGCTGGGCAATGGGGAGCCAGTGAAGGGATTGGCAGAGGGGACAGGCAGAGGAGTAATAGGGTGAGAGGTGGATAAGTCGGGAAGCAGAGTTGAGGATAGATTGGAGGGGTGCGACAGTGCTAGATGGAAGGCCACAGAGGAGAGTGTTGCAGTAGTCTAGGCGGGAGATGATGAGGGCATGTACAAGCATTTTCGCAGATTCAAAGTTAAGGAAAGCTCAGATGCGGGAGATGTTTTTGAGTTGGAGGCAGGAGGTGGCGGAAAGGGCTTGGATGTGCAGTCGGAAGGAAAGGGCAGAATCCAAAGTCACTCCAAGGCAGCGGACGGTTGACCGGGGAGAGTGGGCAGCCATTGGGCAGTTTGTATGTTTTTCCCATTTTTGCTTGAGTTTCCTCCGGGTACTGTGGTTTCCTCCCACACTCCAAAGACATGCTGATAGGGAACTTAGATTGTGAGCCCCATTGAGGATAGCTTGATACTAAAGTGTGTTAAGCACTGTGGAATATAGTAGTTCTATATAAGTGCATAAAATAAATAAATAGCCACATATGTTTTGTTTCAATAGTGTCTGAGGAAGGTCTTTTGACTGAAAATGTATTTATATCCCAGTCTTGAGTGCCAAGTCTTTATTCTCTATGAAGTATGCAATCAGATCCTACTTGGACACCAACTTGCTGTCAGCATAGAGTGCAATATAGCCTTTTACCTTTTGGATTACTTTTATGTGAGCACCTGCTGCAATATGTTTTCTTATGGTACGAACATAATCTCACAGGTGACAATTCAAAGTGATTTCCTATAAGTTTCCTTTAACGAAATTTGAAGATGAGATTATATACAGCAGAGTCGTCACCTAGTCAGCATGGAATTAAACTGCGGTACATTGGCAGAATACTTACATGTACAGCAAATTCCCCATGGGCTGAGAGTGAGGATACGACCAACCATCTTCAGTAATAATTCGAATTACTGTACTTTATTCAAACACATACTTAAAGGGGTTCTCTGGGAATTAAGAAAATGAGAATACTTAAATATTACTTTATTTTAAATGTATTCCTAAATACCTTTCATTAGTTATAATGGCTTGTATTGTCTGCGGAACAATCATCAGGGGAAATAAAATGGCCGCCGTCCTATTAGTACACACAGAACCTGTCTTGATCACACAGCAGGACAAGTTACTTCACAACACTGAGGTAAAGAGCTGCCTCATCCTCCTCCCTGCTCTGCTTGTCAGGGATTATGATCCTGAATACAGATAATAAGATATTTAGATGAATCTCTGTAGTAATGGAGTTCATGAGGAGACATAGAAGTACAGAGAGGACGGACACGACAGACTGTGGTAATGGAGTATGCATACAAGTGCTGCTGCCCATTATCCACATCACCCCACCCTCCTATCTACTTCATGCCTCCTTATGAACTCCATTTCTACAGAGATTCAGCTGATGATCTTAGCTGAATTCAGGGTCATAATCCCTGACAACAGAGCAAAGAAGAGGATGAGGCAACTCTTTAGCTCAGTGTTGTGAAGTAACTTGTGTGTACTAATAGGACGGCGGACATTGTATTTATCCTAATGATTGCTCCCCAGACTAAATGAGCCATTATAACTAATGAAAGGTATTTGGGAATATATTTATAATAAATTAATATTTAAATATTTTCATTATTTTAATTCCCGGAGAACCCTTTTAAAGAGTCACTGTACTTTCACACAATTTCATTTCACTTAATAGAGAATGATGTAACTTTCTAAATCACTTCATTAAAAAAATCTGCCTGAATGCACCTGAAAAAAAGCTGTAAAGTCATGGCCACTAGGGGTCTCACTCCCACCTAAAATCTGCCCCTATCAACAGAGACACAGAAGTTAGCTCACATGAAATTGGGATATGCCAGAGCTAGCGGAGGTCTCACACCTGATAAAATGAATGCTTCTACACAGCTTTTGAATATTGCAGGAGCATCCTGTGTGTCTGTAAGCATATTTCCCTCTCCTTATCTATTCTGTGAACTCCAGAGAGGAAAACAAAAATGTTACACTTAAAGCGAACCAGTTTTCCAAAAAATTGCATAATAATGTGCTTTGTACAATCATAACGTTGAAGTAAACAGTTAGGCCCCTTTCACACGAGCGAGTATTCCACGCGGGTGCGATGTGTGAGTTGAACGCATTGCACCCGCACTGAATCCTGACCCATTCATTTCTATGGGGCTGTTCACATGAGCGGTGATTTTCACGCATCACTTATGCGTTGCGTGAAAATCGCAGCATGCTCCTCTTTGTGTGTTGCGGTGCGATAATCCACGCAAAGCAGGCCCCATAGAAGTGAATGGGGTTGCGTGAAAATCGCAAGCATCCGCAAGCAAGTGCGGATGCGGTGCGATTTTCACGCATGGGTTCTAGGTGACAGTCTATTCACTGTATTATTTTCCCTTATAACATGGTTATAAGGGGAAATAATAGCATTCTGAATACAGAATGCATAGTATAATAGTGCTGGAAGGGTTAAAAAAATAAAAAAGTTAACTCACCTTCTCCTCTTGTTCGCGTAGTTCCCGGTCTGTTCTTTGCTAGCTGTGGGCTTGGGCTAAAGGACCTGTGGTGATGTCAGATCACATGCTCCATCACCACGGTGATGGACCATGTGATTGGAGCATGTGATCTGACGTCACCACAGGTCATTCAGCCCACAGCTAGCAAAGAACAGACCGGGAACTACGCGAACAAGAGGAGAAGGTGAGTTAACTTTTTTATTTTTTTAACCCTTCCAGCACTATTATACTATGCATTCTGTAGCCAGAATGCTATTATTTTCTCTTATAACCATGTTATAAGGGAAAATAATACAATCTTCAGAACATCAATCCCAAGCCCGAAAATCTGTGAAGAAGTTCGGGTTTGGGTACCAAACATGCGCAATTTTTCTCACGCGAGTGCGCATTTTCCCGCAACGCACCCGCCTCTTATCCGGGCAAAAAACATGACGCCCATGTGAAAGAGGCCTTATGTTTGGGCTTCCCTAAAGTCTATTTCAGCCAGCCAGATCCTGTCAGGAGGAGATATCAGAATGGGAACTCACACTGAACTCGCTCATGTGTGTCTGGCCTTATACTGTATCTTTTAGTTCATGATACAATTCTTATATCATTCTGGGGACTCAACAGTCCTGGTTCTTATTACACATTATCCTACCAATAAACACTCTATAGTTGTTTTTCTTAGATACTTCATTACTTATACTTGTCTCCTATGCTTCCTTTTTGTAACTGCTATTCTCATTTCGCTCCACCAGAGGTCGCTTTGGTACCTTTCTGCCACCTCAATTATCTGCCTGGGATAATTAATGTGTGCTGCTGATTCCATATGTACTTATGTCCTGGCCAGTGTCGGCCTGATATTCCTTGAGCCCTCCAGAGGAAATTATTCTCTGGGCCCAAATAATCAATAAAGTCTAAAGTTTTCATTCAAAGATTTAAACCCTAGGGATAAATGATTGGCTCCAAAGGCAGCTCCAAATTTGTTATTTTATACTGGGCCTTTGGAGCCCAATATGGTATCACAGCCTAGGCCCACCGTAGAATCGTCTGGTACTCTGGTGGGCCAGTCCGACGGTGGTTCAGGCCTTTGGTGCATGCGCGCCCCTTCCTCCGGCGTGTGAGTGACCACACTGCATGGAGCTATGTTTCCGCTCTGTGTCACATACCAGAAACCATCACATCTTGTGACATCTTGCAGCCCAGCGTTTATCTAAAGAACACCCCAAAGAGTATCCCTCAAAGCCAGTCAACCAAGCAAATCAGTTTTCTGGTTCTTTTGTCCTGAAAAGAGAGCTAGCTTGCATGTCTCTTTGAGAGAAGTGTAACAGTGGGTGGGATATTCTAGTTCTCTTGTTTAAAAGTGTTATCCAATCCCTATAATGACCCCCAGAAAGCCTGGGCCCCTCCTCTAGAGCATACTTATCCGTCACTCGCGTCCCTCTGGATCCCTATACGGCCACTGCTACATCTCCCAGTCACGCGGATGTCGATGGAGAGGGAGCAACCCATAGCAGGCTGTGATGGTGACCAGCCTCCCTATTGGTTGCTCCCCTGTCGCCAGATCTTTTGATCCGCACGATGGGGAGATACAGCGGCGGCCATGCAGGGATCTGGGGAGCAGGTAAGTATGCTCTATAGAAGGGGCCAGGGACTTCTGGGGTCATTAAAAGGATTGGATAACCCCTTTAACTTTCCATTAACTATCACTTTGGGGGCCTCTATCTGGTTAATCTGAAGTTAATCCCAAAATTGTATTTTTTTTGCTCATTTTTTATTCTAACAAGCTTAAATATTTTAAATTTGGTATCAAACAAATAAAGATACATGTGCACATAAAAAACGGGTGTAACTTTCAGTTGGTGCTCAACCTTTTAGACATACTTATGTAGCAAAACTAGAAAAGTAGCTAAGCCAGCCTCACATCTGCAACTAGCTTTTTAAGAGCAAAATCCCTTTATCAGAGCAAAGCAGATAGAAACAGCTTTTCTAGTTGTGAGGACTTGGAGGGAGCTCTGGGTGGGTACTATTTCTATAAAGGAGACCAGTTAATATATGTGATGACTATTTTAGGCTAGGCTCTTGGTTTTTGGGGAAAATATATTCAACTTATCCTGTCTAATATCTGCTGCCATCAGATAGGCTTCGAAAGGCTAATTTGAATATCTTTTCCAGATAACAAAATTCGGGTTTGTTAGTATCCAAACTTTTTGGGAAATGTGGGACGAATTTAAACTGTTAGGATTGATTCACTCATCCTTATTACACACATGTACAGATATGTTCTCTTTTGACCGAAAACATTTACAAATGTATTAATATCCCAATAGATTGCACCAACAAATACGTAAATTTGCTCATACTTGAGTGCCAAGTCTTTATTCTCTAGATTTCCCTAGTGGGGGTTGTCCCATCTGGACAATTAAGGGAAATCTGTTTTAAAGGGAACCTGTCACCGGGATTTTGTGTATAGAGCTGAGGACATGGGTTGCTAGATGGCCGCTAGCACATCCGCAATACCTAGTCCCCATAGCTCTGTGTGCTTTTATTGCGTAAAAAAATACGATTTGATACACAATGAAAGCACACAGAGCTATGGGGACTACATATTGCGGATGTGCTAGCAGCCATCTAGCAACCCATGTCCTCAGCTCTATGCACAAAATCCCGGTGACAGGTTCCCTTTAAGCTGCCCTAATGCCTAAGGCCCCTTTTACACGTGCACGCATTGCACCCGCACTGAATCCTGACCCATTCATTTCAATGAGGCTGTGTACATGAGCGATGTTTTTCACGCATCACTTGTGCGTTGTGTGAAAATCGCAGCCTTTTCTATATTCTGCACTTTTTACACAATGCAGGCCCCATAGAAGTAAATGGGGCTGCATTAAAATCGCATTGCATCCGCACGCAAGTGCCGATGCAATGCGATTTTCACGGATGGTTGCTAAGGAGATGATGAGATGTGCCCAGGGACCCCATTAAAGTCTGTTTACTGTATTATTTTCCATTATAACCTGGTTCTTTCTTACAGAATGCTAAGTAAAATGACCATTGAGGGTTAAAAAATAATAAAAAAATTACTCACCTCATCCACTTGAACGCCGTTATGTTAACACCGAATCCAAACCCGAACTTCAGTGAAGAAGTCCGGGTTCGGGTCTAGATACCACATTCAGTTTTTTATCACGGTCGTGCAAAACGCAATAAAACTATTTGCACCCGAGTGGAAAAAACTAAACAACGCAACACAATCACAGACAAAACTGACTGAAATTGTGTGCGCACTCGCACGGGTTTCCCACAATGCACCCGCAACGCATCCGGACAAAATCCATGATGCACGTGTGAAAGGGGCCTAAGTCCTAACAGGTCCAGCACATTCTAGTGATTCTTCATATTCATGAGGACCCCCAATTGTCTCTGCCCCTGCAACTGACTGGCAGTTTCCATCCTACTGCAATCAGAGGGAAGAGGGCAGGCACAGCTTGACACTCATGAATATGAGGACTCATTTGTATATGTTGTGTATAGAAGAGCTCCAGCACTGGGACTGCTCAATGCAAGTTTTTTGCAAAATATGTACCGGTAACACTAGTTTCACACTTATGTACTATGTTACTATGTTACTAGCGTTAAAGCAATCCAGCAAGAATTCTCTGGATCCAGCATAGCCAGATAGTGCCTCGTACCTGCCGGACCACATTGACTATAATGGGATTTGGCGGGAATCTGGCCACATCCCAGGGATTCAGCTGTGTGCAACAGTTTTCATGACCAAGCACTTTGCTAAGTAAATTTGGGGTTCTTAGGACAGCTTAAAACTGGTGACAGATTCCCTATTAGTATGATATGCCATACATTTCCAAGAGGTGCATGTCCCACCTATTTAGGCTCCTATCCTCATCAATATCTGATTGTTGGGGGTCTGACACCTTGCACCCCTACCAATCAGCTGTTCCCAGCAACCACAAATGCCAAAACTAGCACTAGCTCTGCTCTTTAACCCTGGTTTCACACCTAAGCGTTTCTCAAACGCGCGTTTCTATGCGCGTTTTTGTCGCGCGTTTTTATGTGCGTTTTTTTAAATAGTGAACGCGCGTTTGGGTGATTGACAGCAGTGTTGTCCAAAGAGTCTATGGCCCAAACGCGCGTCAAACGCGCCAAAAAAAGCTCCTGTACTTGTTTGAGCGTCGGGCGTTTTACAGCGCGTTCAAACGCGCTGTAAAACGCGAAAATGTGAACCAGCCCCATAGGGAAGCATTGGTTTTCATGTGTTGCGCGTTTTACAGCGCGTAGGAACGCGCTGTAAAACGCTCAAGTGTGAACTTAGGGTAAATGAATGGGAGCTGAGGTGCAGTAACCTGGCATGACCACTACCAGGGGCGGATTGGCAATGCACCTTAATGGGGAAACTCCCGGTGGACCAATTACCTTTTACTAGGCAGGGGGCCAGCAGAAACCGATCTTCAGCAGCCCCTTCCAATACACATCTCTGGCTGCCGGCCCTCCTGCTCTCAGTCATTATCATGCACTGGGCATAAATAACTGGATAAAGACAGCAGAGGCATTGTGTGTTACCGCCTCTAATACACATTACAGACGCTGGCCTGCTGTGCCCAGTGTGCTGTCATTATCATACAACGTGTATGGTAATGACCGCACTGGCCTGCGATGTGTGAGAGCCTCAGCCGAACACCGTGCGATGACAGAGCTCCAGACGCAAACATATGCATTTGTTAGAAGGATCCGAATGACAAATGCATTGCAATACCGGATCCGTCTCTCTGATGTCATCCGGAAAAACAGATCCGTTATACATTTTTTGGGGATTTTGTAAAGGTCTGCGCATGCACACACCGGAAAGCCAGATCCATTTTGCCGCAACACTTAATGCCGGATCTGACACTAATACACTTCAATGTAAATTAATGCAAGATTCAGTATTTTTGGCCGAAGAGAAAACTGCAGCATGCTGAGGTATTTTCTCCATCCAAAAAACATAAGAAGGACTAAACTGAAGACATCCTGATGCATACTGAACGGATTGCTCTCCATTCAGAATGCATTAGGAAAAAACTGATCAGTTTTTTTCCGGTAATGAGCCCCGAGGACGGAACTCAATAACGGAAAACTTTAACGCAAGTGTGACAGTAACCTTAGGCAGAATACTTGCTCTGAGCCTGGAGCTGTCATGCGATGTGTGCCCGCCAATGACAGCCCTCCCCTCCCGATTTGATTTTCTGCTCTCCAAATATGGAGACATTGCACCTCCTGCTGTTATCAGGTATGCTGACAATACCTCCTGCTACTTTATCAGTCTGTCCCTCTGTGTGCCATATCCTCACCAATTGTATTGCAGGACTACCCCTAGTAATAGATACGTACTGCAGTATATACGGTATATACATCTATTACTAGGGGTAGTTCTGCAGTGTATGTATATGTGTGTATATATACATATGTATAGTTATGTACTGCAGTGTGTGTGTGTGTGTATATATATATATATATATATATATACATACATACGTATAGATATGTACTGCAGTGTATCTATCTATCTATCTATCTATCTATCTATCTATCTATCTATCTATCTATCTATCTGGGTAGCCCTGCAGTGTGTATATGTGTGGTTGAATATATATATATCTCTTATATATAAAAAAAATAGTTTCTGTCTGTCTGGACCTCTGTCTGTTCTTTATGTGCGACAAACGACTGGACCAATCTTCACCAAATTTGGCACACAAGTACATCAGGTGTCCGGCAAGGTTTTAGAGCGGGTCCCAGCTCTCTAGGATATACCGTTCCAGAGATTTCCCCCCCAAATTACCTGCATTAGCCAATACAAGCCCACAACTGCCATGCACACTGAGCGGACACCTGGATGTTCGGGTTCGAGAAGTTCGGCCGAACTTCCCGGAAATGTTCGGGTTCGGGATCCGAACCCGATCCGAACTTCGTCCCGAACCCGATCCCCAATGAAGTCAATGGGGATCCAAACTTTTCGGCACTAAAAAGGCTGTAAAACAGCCCAGGAAAGGGCTAGAGGGCTGCAAAAGGCAGCAACATGTAGGTAAATCCCATGCAAACAAATGTGGATAGGGAAATGAATAAAAATAAAATAAATAAAATTTAACCAATATCAATTGGAGAGAGGTCCCATAGCAGAGAATCTGGCTTCACGTCACCCACCACTGGAACAGTCCATTCTCAGATATTTAGGCCCCGGCACCCAGGCAGAGGAGAGAGGTGCCGTAACAGAGAATCTGGCTTCATGTCAGCAGAGAATCAGTCTGCATGTCATAGCAGAGAATCAGGCTTCACGTCAGCCACCACTGTAACAGTCCATTGTCATATATTTAGGCCCAGCACCCAGGCAGAGGAGAGAGGTCCGTAACAGAGAATCTGTCTTCATGTCAGCAGAGAATTAGTCTGCATGTCATAGCAGAGAATCAGGCTTAACGTCAGCCACCACTGCAACAGTCCATTGTCATATATTTAGGCCCAGGCACCCAGGCAGAGGAGAGAGGTCCCGTAACAGAGAATCTGTCTTCATGTCAGCAGAGAATCAGTCTGCATGTCATAGCAGAGAATCAGGCTTCATGTCAGCCACCACTGCAACAGTCCATTGGCATATATTTAGGCCCAGCACCCAGGCAGAGGAGAGAGGTCCCGTAACAGAGGATCTGGCTTCATGTCAGCAGAGAATCAGTCTGCATGTCATAGCAGAGAATCAGGCTTCACGTCAGCCACCACTGCAACAGTCCATTGTCAGATATTTAGGCCCAGCACACAGGCAGAGGAGAGAGGTCCCGTAACAGAGAATCTGTCTTCATGTCAGCAGAGAATTAGTCTGCATGTCATAGCAGAGAATCAGGCTTCACGTCAGCCACCACTGCAACAGTCCATTGTCAGATATTTAGGCCCAGCACCCAGGCAGAGGAGAGAGGTCCCGTAACAGAGAATCTGTCTTCATGTCAGCAGAGAATCTGTCTTCATGTCAGCAGAGAATCAGTCTGCATGTCATAGCAGAGAATCAGGCTTCACGTCACCCAACATTGGAACAGTCCATTGGCATATATTTAGGCCTAGGCACCCAGGCAGAGGAGAGAGGTCCCGTAACAGAGAATCTGTCTTCATGTCAGCAGAGAATCAGTCTGCATGTCATAGCAGAGAATCAGGCTTCACGTCAGCCACCAGTGCAACAGTCCATTTCTCATATATTTAGGCCCAGCACCCAGGCAGAGGCGAGAGGTCCCGTAACAGACGGATCTGGCTTCATGTCAGCAGAGAATTAGTCTGCATGTCATAGCAGAGAATCAGGCTTCACGTCAGCCACCACTGCAACAGTCCATTGGCATATATTTAGGCCCAGCACCCAGGCAGAGGAGAGAGGTCCCGTAACAGAGAATCTGTCTTCATGTCAGCAGAGAATCAGTCTGCATGTCATAGCAGAGAATCAGGCTTCTTGTCAGCCACCAGTGCAACAGTCCATTGTCATATATTTAGGCCCAGCACCCAGGCAGAGGAGAGAGGTCCCATAACAGAGGATCTGGCTTCATGTCAGCAGAGAATCAGTCTGCATGTCATAGCAGAGAATCAGGCTTCACGTCAGCCACCAGTGCAACAGTCCATTGTCATATATTTAGGCCCAGCACCCAGGCAGAGGAGAGAGGTCCCGTAACAGAGACTCTGGCTTCATGTCAGCAGAGAATCAGTCTGCATGTCATAGCAGAGAATTTGGCTTCACGTCAGCCACCAGTGCAACAGTCCATTCTCATATATTTAGGCCCAGCACCCAGGCAGAGGAGAGAGGTCCCGTAACAGAGGATCTGGCTTCATGTCAACAGAGAATCAGTCTGCATGTCATAGCAGAGAATCAGGCTTCACGTCAGCCACCACTGCAACAGTCCATTGTCAGATATTTAGGCCCAGCACCCAGGCAGAGGAGAGAGGTCCCGTAACAGAGAATCTGGCTTCATGTCAGCAGAGAATTAGTCTACATGTCATAGCAGAGAATCAGGCTTCACGACACCCAACATTGGAACAGTCCATTGGCATATATTTAGGCCCCGGCACCCAGACAGAGGAGAGGTTCATTCAACTTTGGATAGCCTCGCAATATAATGGTAAAATGAAAATAAAAATAGGATTGAATGAGGAAGTGCCCTGGAGTACAATAATATATGGTTAAGGGGAGGTAGTTAATGTCTAATCTGCACAAGGGATGGAGAGGTCCTGTGGGATCCATGCCTGGTTCATTTTTATGAACGTCAGCTTGTCCATATTGGCTGTAGACAGGAGGCTGCGTTTGTCTGTAATGACGCCCCCTGCCGTGCTGAATACACGTTCAGACAAAACGCTGGCCGCCGGGCAGGCCAGCACCTCCAAGGCATAAAAGGCTAGCTCTGGCCGCGTGGACAATTTAGAGACCCAGAAGTTGAATGGGGCCGAACCATCAGTCAGTACGTGGAGGGGTGTGCACACGTACTGTTCCACCATGTTAGTGAAATGTTGCCTCCTGCTAACACGTTGCGTATCAGGTGGTGGTGCAGTTAGCTGTGGCGTGTTGACAAAACTTTTCCACATCTCTGCCATGCTAACCCTGCCCTCAGAGGAGCTGGCCGTGACACAGCTGCCTTGGCGACCTCTTGCTCCTCCTCTGCCTTGGCCTTGGGCTTCCACTTGTTCCCCTGTGACATTTGGGAATGCTCTCAGTAGCGCGTCTACCAACGTGCGCTTGTACTCGCACATCTTCCTATCACGCTCCAGTGCAGGAAGTAAGGTGGGCACATTGTCTTTGTAGCGTGGATCCAGCAGGGTGGCAACCCAGTAGTCCGCACAGGTTAAAATGTGGGCAACTCTGCTGTCGTTGCGCAGGCACTGCAGCATGTAGTCGCTCATGTGTGCCAGGCTGCCCAGGGGTAAGGACAAGCTGTCCTCTGTGGGAGGCGTATCGTCATCGTCCTGCCTTTCCCCCCAGCCACGCACCAGTGATGGGCCCGAGCTGCGTTGGGTGCCACCCCGCTGTGACCATGCTTCATCCTCATCCTCCTCCACCTCCTCCTCATCCTCGTCCTCCTCGTCCTCCAGTAGTGGGCCCTGGCTGGCCACATTTGTACCTGGCCTCTGCTGTTGCAAAAAACCTCCCTCTGAGTCACTTCGAAGAGACTGGCCTGAAAGTGCTAAAAATGACCCCTCTTCCTCCTCCTCCTCCTGGGCCACCTCCTCTTCCATCATCGCCCTAAGTGTTTTCTCAAGGAGACATAGAAGTGGTATTGTAACGCTGATAACGGCGTCATCGCCACTGGCCATGTTGGCGGAGTACTCGAAACAGCGCAACAGGGCACACAGGTCTCGCATGGAGGCCCAGTCATTGGTGGTGAAGTGGTGCTGTTCGACTGACCCATGCGTGCTGCAGCTGAAACTCCACTATGGCCTGCTGCTGCTCGCACAGTCTGTCCAGCATGTGCAAGGTGGAGTTCCACCTGGTGGGCACGTTGCATATGAGGCGGTGAGCGGGAAGGCCGAAGTTACGCTGTTGCGCAGACAGGCGAGCAGCGGCAGGATGTGAACGCCGGAAGCGCGAACAGACGGCCCGCACTTTATGCAGCAGCTCTGACATGTTTGGGTAGCTGTGAATGAACTTCTGCACCACCAAATTCAGCACATGCGCCAGGCAAGGGATGTGCGTCAAACCGGCTAGTCCCAGGGCTGCAACGAGATTTCGCCCATTATTGCACACCATTATCGCTTGAGGCTCAAGGGCAGCAACCACTCGTCGGTCTGTTGTTCTATACCACGCCACAACTCCTGTGCGGTGTGGGGCCTGTCCCCCAAACATATGAGTTTCAGAATGGCCTGCTGACGTTTACCCCGGGCTGTGCTGAAGTTGGTGGTGAAGGTGTGTGGCTGACTGGATGAGCAGGTGGAAGAAGAGGAGGAGGAAGCCGAGAAGGAGGAGGTGGCAACAGGAGGCAAAGAATGTTGCCCTGCGATCCTTGGCGGCGGAAGGACGTGCGCCAAACAGCTCTCAGCCTGGGGCCCAGCTGCCACTACATTTACCAAGTGTGCAGTTAGGGAGATATAGCGTCCCTGGCCGTGCTTACTGGTTCACGTATCTGTGGTTAGGTGGACCTTGCTAGAGATGGCGTTGCGCAGTGCACACTTGATTTTATCGGATACTTGGTTGTGCAGGGAAGACACGGCTCTCTTGGAGAAGTAGTGGCGGCTGGGTACAACATACTGTGGGACAGCAGGCGACATGAGCTGTTTGAAGCTGTCTGTGTCCACCAGCCTAAATGACAGCATTTCATAGGCCAGTAGTTTAGAAATGCTGGCATTCAGGGCCAGGGATCGAGGGTGGCTAGGTGGGAATTTACGCTTTCTCTCAAATGTTTGTGAGATGGAGAGCTGAACGCTGCCGTGTGACATGGTTGAGATGCTTGGTGACGGAGGTTGTGGTGGTGTTGGTGGTACATCCCCTGTTTGCTGGGCGGCAGGTGCCAACGTTCCTCCAGAGGCGGAGGAAGAGGCCGAGGCGGCAGCAGCAGAAGAGGCCGAGGCGGCAGCAGCAGAAGAGGTAGCAGGGGGAGCCTGAGTGACTTCCTTGTTTTTAAGATGTTTACTCCACTGCAGTTCATGCTTTGCATGCAGGTGCCTGGTCATGCAGGTTGTGCTAAGGTTCAGAACGTTAATGCCTCGCTTCAGGCTCTGATGGCACAGCTGCAAACCACTCGGGTCTTGTCGTCAGCACATTGTTTGAAGAAGTGCCATGCCAGGGAACTCCTTGAAGCTGCCTTTGGGGTGCTCGGTCCCAGATGGCGGCGGTCAGTAGCAGGCAGAGTCTCTTGGCGGCGGGTGTTCTGCTTTTGCCCACTGCTCCCTCTTTTGCTACGCTGTTGGCTCGGTCTCACCACTGCCTCTTCCTCCGAACTGTGAAAGTCAGTGGCACGACCTTCATTCCATGTGGGGTCTAGGACCTCATCGTCCCCTGCATCGTCTTCCACCCAGTCTTGATCCCTGACCTCCTGTTCAGTCTGCACACTGCAGAAAGACGCAGCAGTTGGCACCTGTGTTTCGTCATCATCAGAGACTTGCTGAGGTGGTATTCCCATGTCCTCATCATCAGGAAACATAAGTGGTTGTGCGTCAGTGCATTCTATGTCTTCCACCGCTGGGGAAGGGCTAGGTGGATGCCCTTGGGAAACCCTGCCAGCAGAGTCTTCAAACAGCATACGAGACTGCTGCATAACTTGAGGCTCAGACAGTTTCCCTGATATGCATGGGGGTGATGTGACAGACTGATGGGGTTGGTTTTCAGGCGCCATCTGTGCGCTTTCTGCAGAAGACTGGGTGGGAGATAATGTGAACGTGCTGGATCCACTGTCGGCCACCCAATTGACTAATGCCTGTACCTGCTCAGGCCTTACCATCCTTAGAACGGCATTGGGCCCCACCATATATCGCTGTAAATTCTGGCGGCTACTGGGACCTGAGGTAGTTGGTACACTAGGACGTGTGGATGTGGCAGAACGGCCACGTCCTCTCCCAGCACCAGAGGGTCCACTAACACCACCACGACCATGTCCACGTCCGCGTCCCTTACTAGATGTTTTCCTCATTGTTATCGTTCACCACAACAACAAAAATATTATTTGGTCCAATGTATTGAATTCAAATTCAGGCCTTTTTGTACAGACACCTAACACTATCTGGCTATCTATTTAGGTACCGTATTACACTAATACAGGCACAGCAGTAACCACAGATTTAGCTGACTATGAATTTGAGGCCTAGTATTTAGGCGCTGGGTGACAGGTATACGTTTTACGGACAGAATTAGACTGGGATATGCACAGTAGCGTGTGTGTGAAGTTATTGAGAATGACCCTATCAGCACCTTGATTCTGATATACCCTTTTAGGGATGTATTTAAAGTAGGCCTGATACAGCAGAAACCACTAAATTAGGAAATTGCTAAATTGGGAATTGTATTTCAACCCAGAACAAAAACTGTGCTTTGACGGACACTAAATAACTTGCCCAGCCACAACAGTACAGCAGTAACGACAGATTTAGCAGGATATACATTTGAGGCCTAGTATTTAGGCGCTGGGTGACAGGTATACGTTTTACAGACAGAATTAGACTGGGATATGCACAGTAGCGTGTGTGTGAAGTTATTAAGAATGACCCTATCAGCACCTTGATTCTGATATACCCTTTTAGGGATGTATTTAAAGTAGGCCTGATACAGCAGAAACCACTAAATTAGGAAATTGCTAAATTGGGAATTGTATTTCAACCCAGAACAAAAACTGTGCTTTGACGGACACTAAATAACTTGCCCAGCCACAACAGTACAGCAGTAACGACAGATTTAGCTGGATATAAATTTGAGGCCTAGTATTTAGGCGCTGGTTGACAGGTATAGGTTTACTGACAGAATTAGACTTGGAAATGCACAGTAGCGTGTGTGTGAAGTTATTCAGAATGACCCTATGTGCACCTTGAATCTGATATACCCTTTTAGGGATAGATTTAAAATAGCTCTGATACAGCGGAAACCACTAAATTAGGAAATTGCTAAATTGGGAATTGTATTTCAACCCAGAACAAAAAATGTGCTTTGACGGACACTAAATAACTTGACCAGCCACAACAGTACAGCAGTAACGACAGATTTAGCTGGATATAAATTTGAGGCCTAGTATTTAGGCGCTGGGTGACAGGTATACGTTTTACGGACAGAATTAGACTTGGAAATGCACAGTAGCGTGTGTGTGAAGTTATTCAGAATGACCCTATGTGCACCTTGAATCTGATATACCATTTTAGGGATAAATTTAAAGTAGGCCTGATACAGCAGAAACCACTAAATTAGGAAATTGCTAAATTGGGAATTGTATTTCAACCCAGAACAAAAAATGTGCTTTGACGGACACTAAATAACTTGCCCAGCCACAACAGTACAGCAGTAACGACAGATTTAGCTGAATATAAATTTGAGGCCTAGTATTTAGGCGCTGGGTGACAGGTATAGATTTACTGACAGAATTAGACTTGGAAATGCACAGTAGCGTGTGTGTGAAGTTATTCAGAATGACCCTATGTGCACCTTGAATATTATATACCCTTTTAGGGATAGATTTAAAATAGCTCTGATACAGCAGAAACCACTAAATTAGGAAATTGCTAAACTGGGAATTGTATTTCAACCCAGAACAAAAACTGTGCTTTGACGACTAAATAACTTGACCAGCCACACCAGTAACGACAGATTTAGCTGGATATAAACTTGAGGCCTAGTATTTAGGCGCTGGGTGACAGGTATACGTTTACTGACAGAATTAGACTGGGATATGGCCAAAAAATAACCACACTATTGATGGTTAAATGCACTTGGTGTGACAGCTTGACCAACCACACTACTGAGGGTTAAATGCACTTGGTGACAGGCGCAGCTTGCCCCTGATGTAGTATATGGCCAAAAAATAAACAGACTATTGCTGGTTAAATGCACTTGGTGTGACAGCTTGACCAACCACACTACTGAGGGTTAAATGCACTTGGTGACAGGCGCAGCTTGCCCGTGATGTAGTATATGGCCAAAAAATAAACAGACTATTGCTGGTTAAATGCACTTGGTGTGACAGCTTGACCAACCACACTACTGAGGGTTAAATGCACTTGGTGACAGGCGCAGCTTGCCCCTGATGTAGTATATGGCCAAAAAATAAACAGACTATTGCTGGTTAAATGCACTTGGTGTGACAGCTTGACCAACCACACTACTGAGGGTTAAATGCACTTGGTGACAGGCGCAGCTTGCTCCTGATGTAGTATATGGCCAAAAAATAAACAGACTATTGCTGGTTAAATGCACTTGGTGTGACAGCTTCACCCTGATGTAGGATTTAGCCAAAAAACAACCACACCATTAAAGGTTAAATGCACTTGGTGACAGGCGCAGCTTGCCCCTGATGTAGTATATGGCCAAAAAATAAACTGACTATTGCTGGTTAAATGCACTTGGTGTGACAGCTTGACCCTGATGTAGGCTTTAGGCAAAAAACAACCACACCATTGAGGGTTAAATGCACTTGGTGACAGGCGCAGCTTGCCCGTGATGTAGTATATGGCCAAAAAATAAACAGACTATTGCTGGTTAAATGCACTTGGTGTGACAGCTTGACCAACCACACTACTGAGGGTTAAATGCACTTGGTGACAGGCGCAGCTTGCCCCTGATGTAGTATATGGCCAAAAAATAAACAGACTATTGCTGGTTAAATGCACTTGGTGTGACAGCTTGACCAACCACACTACTGAGGGTTAAATGCACTTGGTGACAGGCGCAGCTTGCCCCTGATGTAGTATATGGCCAAAAAATAAACAGACTATTGCTGGTTAAATGCACTTGGTGTGACAGCTTCACCCTGATGTAGGATTTAGCCAAAAAAGAACCACACCATTAAAGGTTAAATGCACTTGGTGACTGGCGCAGCTTGCCCCTGATGTAGTATATGGCCAAAAAATAAACAGACTATTGCTGGTTAAATGCACTTGGTGTGACAGCTTGACCCTGATGTAGGCTTTAGCCAAAAAACAACAACACCATTGAGGGTTAAATGCACTTGGTGGCAGCTTGTGCTGGCGCAACACAAGACACAAAATGGCCGCCGATCACCCCAGAAAAAAGTGACTGAAAAACGCTCTGGGCAGCCTAAAAACAGTGAGCAATTCAATAGCAGCAGTTCAATCATCCACAGCTGCAGATCGATCAATGGATGGAGTCTTTTGGAGAAGTTAATCTGCCTAATCTCGCCCTACTGTCGCAGCTGCAACCTCTCCCTACGCTAATCAGAGCAGAGTGACGGGCGGCGCTATGTGACTCCAGCTTAAATAGAGGCTGGGTCACATGGTGCTCTGGCCAATCACAGCCATGCAAATAGTAGGCATGGCTGTGACGGCCATTTGGGGCAAGTAGTATGACGCTTGTTGATTGGCTGCTTTGCAGCCTTTCAAAAAGCGCCAAGAAAGCGACGAACACCGAACCCGGACTTTTACGAAAATGTCAGTTCGGGTTCGCTCATCCCTATAGCAAACCAGCCATTTTTCTTCACTGCTGTTAGTCAGCTTTAGGCTAGGGCTACACGACGACATGCACAGCTCAGCAGACAGTATCACACAATAGACTTAGATACACAGGAGACAGTATCACACATGATAGGATTAGATACACATCTCAACAGACAGTATCACACATGAAAGGATTAGATACACAGCTCAGCAGACAGTATCACACGTGAAAGGATTAGATACACAGCTCAGCAGGCAGTATCACACAGGATAGGATTAGATACACAGCTTAGCAGGCAGTATCACACAGGATAGGATTGGATACCCACCTCAGCATACAGTATCACACAGGATAGGATTGGATACCCAACTCAGCATACAGTATCACACAGGATAGGATAAGATACACAGCTCAGCAAGGATTATATACACAGCTCAGCAGACAGTATCACACAGGATAGAATTAGATACACAGCTCAGCAAGGATTATATACACAGCTCAGCAGACAGTATCACATAGTATAGGATTAGATACACAGCTCAGCAAGGATTAGATACACAGCTCAGCAGAAGGTATCACACAGGATAGGATTAGATACATAGCTCAGCAGACAGTATCACACAATATAAGATTAGATACACAGCTTAGCAGACAGTATCACATAGGATAGAATTAGATGCACAGCTCAGCAGGCAGTATCACACAGGATAGGATTAAATACACAGCTCAGCAGACAGTATCACACAGGGTAGGATTAGATACATAGCTCAGCAGACAGTATCACACAGGATAGGATTAGCTACACAGCTCAGCAGACAGTATCACGCAACATAAGATTAGATACACAGCTCAGCAGACAGTATCACACAGGATAGGATTAGCTACACAGCTCAGCAGACAGTATCACACAACATAAGATTAGATACACAGCTCAGCGGACAGTATCACACAGGATAGGATTAGATGCACAGCTCAGTAGACAGTATCACACAGGATAGGATTAGATACACAGCTCAGCAGACAGTGGGGCAGGGTGCTGTAGAGGTCACTGTTATGGGGGATACTGTCAATATCTTTTAACGACACACAGAAACATTAAATGAAATAGATGAAATATACCCGTGCGAAGCCGGGTCCTTCTGCTAGGCTCGTATATATATATATATAAAAATGAGTTTCTGTCTGTCCTGACGTCTGTCTGTTCTTTATGCGTGACCAAACGACTGAACCGATCTTCACCAAATTTGGTACACAGGTACATCAGGTGTCCGGGAAGGTTTTAGTCTCAGCTCTCTAGGATATACCATTCCTGAGATATTTCCCAAAAAATGACATGCATTAGCCAATACAGCCTGCAAGTCTTTCTCTTCATATCCCGTGTGCGATGCACACGGTCACATGTCCCTTATTATCCAATAGAAGCTCGCAGACCTTTAGTCTACATATACACAATCTTGGATGGATTTTTGGAGGTCACTGTTAAGGGAACCGGGTACTGTGGAGGTCACTGTTAAGGGAACGGGGAACTGTGGCAGTCACTGTTAATAGGACGAGTGCTGTAGAGGTCTCTGTTAGGGGGCATAAAACAGTGGAGGACACAGATAAGGACGGCCCCTTATGGAGGTCAGTGTTAAGGGGCTGGGTGCTGTATAGGTTACTGTTAAGGGGGTGGGCCCCTGAGGAGGTCAATGTCAAGGGAGTGGGATGCTGTGAAACTCACTGTTAAAGGGGCGGGCTGCTATGAATTTCAAAGTTAAGGGGATGAGCTGCTGTGGAGGTCCTATTTTATGGAGGTGGGGCACTGTAGAGGTCACTGTTATGGGGGATACTGTCGACATCTTTTAACGACACACATAAACATTAAATGAAATAGATTAAATATACCTGTGCGAAGCCGGGTCCTTCTGCTAGTATATATATATATATATATATATATATATACAGTACAGATCAAAAGTTTGCACACACCTTCTCATTCAAAGAGTTTTCTTTATTTTCATGACTATGAAAATTGTAGATTCACACTGAAGGCATCAAACCTAAGAATTAACACATGTGGAATTATATACATAACAAAAAAGTGTGAAGCAACTTAAAATATGTCATATTCTAGGTTCTTCAAAGTAGCCACCTTTTGCTTTGATTACTGCTTTGCACACTCTTGGCATTCTCTTGATGAGCTTCAAGAGGTAGTCACCTGAAATGGTCTTCCAACAGTCTTGAAGGAGTTCCCAGAGATGCTTAGCACTTGTTGGACCTTTTGCCTTCACTCTGCAGTCCAGCTCACCCCAAACCATCTCGATTGGCTTGAGGTCCGGTGACTGTGGAGGCCAGGTCACCTGGCACAGCACCCCATCACTCTCCTTCATGGTCAAATAGCCCTTACACAGCCTGGAGGTGTGTTTGGGGTCATTTTCCTGTTGAAAAATAAATGATGGTCCAACTAAACGCAAACCGGATGGAATAGCATGCCGCTGCAAGATGCTGTGGTAGCCATGCTGGTTCAGTATGCCTTCAATTTTGAATAAATCCCCAACAGTGTCACCAGCAAAGCACCCCCACACCATCACACCTCCTCCATGCTTCACGGTGGGAACCAGGCATGTAGAGTCCATCCGTTCACCTGTTCTGCATTGCACAAAGACACGGTGGTTGGAACCAAAGATCTCAAATTTGGACTCATCAGACCAAAGCACAGATTTCCACTGGTCTAATGTCCATTCCTTGTGTTCTTTAGCCCAAACAAGTCTCTTCTACTTGTTGCCTGTTCTTAGCAGTGGTTTCCTAGCAGATATTCTACCATGAAGGTCTGATTCACACAGTCTCCTCTTAACAGTTGTTCTGGAGATGTGTCTGCTGCTAGAACTCTGTGTGGCATTGATCTGGTCTCTAATCTGAGCTGCTGTTAACCTGCGATTTCTGAGGCTGGTGACTCGGATGAACTTATCCTCCGCAGCAGAGGTGACTCTTGGTCTTCCTTTCCTGGGGCGGTCTGCATGTGAGCCAGTTTCTTTGTAGCGCTTGATGGTTTTTGTGACTGCACTTGGGGACACTTTCAAAGTTTTCCCAATTTTTCAGACTGACTGACCTTCATTTCTTAAAGTAATGATGGCCACTCATTTTTCTTTACTTACTTAGCTGCTTTTTTCTTGCCATAATACAAATTCTAACAGTCTATTCAGTAGGACTATCAGCTGTGTATCCACCTGACTTCTCCACAAAGCAACTGATGGTCCCAACCCCATTTATAAGGCAATAAATCCCACTTATTAAACCTGACAGGGCACACCTGTGAATTGAAAACCATTTTAGGTGACTACTAGAGTTGAGCGAACACCTGGATGTTCGGGTTCGAGAAGTTCGGCCGAACTTCCCGGAAATGTTCGGGTTCGGGATCCGAACCCGATCCGAACTTCGTCCCGAACCCGAACCCCATTGAAGTCAATGGGGACCCGAACTTTTCGGCACTAAAAAGGCTGTAAAACAGCCCAGGAAAGGGCTAGAGGGCTGCAAAAGGCAGCAACATGTAGGTAAATCCCCTGCAAACAAATGTGGATAGGGAAATGAATTAAAATAAAAATTAAATAAATAAAAATTAACCAAAATCAATTGGAGAGAGGTCCCATAGCAGAGAATCTGGCTTCCCGTCACCCACCACTGGAACAGTCCATTCTCAGATATTTAGGCCCCGGAACCCAGGCAGAGGAGAGAGGTCCCGTAACAGAGAATCTGGCTTCATGTCAGCAGAGAATTAGTCTGCATGTCATAGCAGAGAATGAGGCTTCACGTCAGCCACCACTGCAACAGTCCATTGGCATATATTTAGGCCCAGCACACAGGCAGAGGAGAGAGGTCCCGTAACAGACAATCTGGCTTCATGTCAGCAGAGAATCAGTCTTCATGTCATAGCAGAGAATCAGGCTTCACGTCAGCCACCACTGCAACAGTCCATTGGCATATATTTAGGCCCAGCACCCAGGCAGAGGAGAGAGGTCCCGTAACAGACAATCTGGCTTCATGTCAGCAGAGAATTAGTCTGCATGTCATAGCAGAGAATGAGGCTTCACGTCAGCCACCACTGCAACAGTCCATTGGCATATATTTAGGCCCAGCACACAGGCAGAGGAGAGAGGTCCCGTAACAGACAATCTGGCATCATGTCAGCAGAGAATTAGTCTGCATGTCATAGCAGAGAATGAGGCTTCACGTCAGCCACCACTGCAACAGTCCATTGGCATATATTTAGGCCCAGCACCCAGGCAGAGGAGAGAGGTCCCGTAACAGACAATCTGGCTTCATGTCAGCAGAGAATTAGTCTGCATGTCATAGCAGAGAATGAGGCTTCACGTCAGCCACCACTGCAACAGTCCATTGGCATATATTTAGGCCCAGCACACAGGCAGAGGAGAGAGGTCCCGTAACAGACGATCTGGCTTCATGTCAGCAGAGAATTAGTCTGCATGTCATAGCAGAGAATGAGGCTTCACGTCAGCCACCACTGCAACAGTCCATTGGCATATATTTAGGCCCAGCACCCAGGCAGAGGAGAGAGGTCCCGTAACAGACAATCTGGCTTCATGTCAGCAGAGAATCAGTCTTCATATCATAGCAGAGAATCAGGCTTCACGTCACCCACCACTGTAAGAGTCCATTTTCATAAATTTAGGCCCAGCACCCAGGCAGAGGAGAGAGGTCCCGTAACAGACAATCTGGCTTCATGTCAGCAGAGAATCAGTCTTCATATCATAGCAGAGAATCAGGCTTCACGTCACCCACCACTGTAAGAGTCCATTTTCATAAATTTAGGCCCAGCACCCAGGCAGAGGAGAGAGGTCCCGTAACAGACAATCTGGCTTCATGTCAGCAGAGAATTAGTCTGCATGTCATAGCAGAGAATGAGGCTTCACGTCAGCCACCACTGCAACAGTCCATTGGCATATATTTAGGCCCAGCACACAGGCAGAGGAGAGAGGTCCCGTAACAGACAATCTGGCTTCATGTCAGCAGAGAATCAGTCTTCATATCATAGCAGAGAATCAGGCTTCACGTCACCCACCACTGTAAGAGTCCATTTTCATAAATTTAGGCCCAGCACCCAGGCAGAGGAGAGAGGTCCCGTAACAGACAATCTGGCTTCATGTCAGCAGAGAATTAGTCTGCATGTCATAGCAGAGAATGAGGCTTCACGTCAGCCACCACTGCAACAGTCCATTGGCATATATTTAGGCCCAGCACACAGGCAGAGGAGAGAGGTCCCGTAACAGACAATCTGGCTTCATGTCAGCAGAGAATCAGTCTTCATATCATAGCAGAGAATCAGGCTTCACGTCACCCACCACTGTAAGAGTCCATTTTCATAAATTTAGGCCCAGCACCCAGGCAGAGGAGAGAGGTCCCGTAACAGACAATCTGGCTTCATGTCAGCAGAGAATCAGTCTTCATGTCATAGCAGAGAATGAGGCTTCACGTCAGCCACCACTGCAACAGTCCATTGGCATATATTTAGGCCCAGCACACAGGCAGAGGAGAGAGGTCCCGTAACAGACAATCTGGCTTCATGTCAGCAGAGAATCAGTCTGCATGTCATAGCAGAGAATCAGGCTTCACGTCACCCAACATTGGAACAGTCCATTGGCATATATTTAGGCCCCGGCACCCAGACAGAGGAGAGGTTCATTCAACTTTGGGTAGCCTCGCAATATAATGGTAAAATGAAAATAAAAATAGGATTGAATGAGGAAGTGCCCTGGAGTCCAATAATATATGGTTAAGGGGAGGTAGTTAATGTCTAATCTGGACAAGGGACGGACAGATCCTGTGGGATCCATGCCTGGTTCATTTTTATGAACGTCAGCTTGTCCACATTGGCTGTAGACAGGCGGCTGCGTTTGTCTGTAATGACGCCCCCTGCCGTGCTGAATACACGTTCAGACAAAACGCTGGCCGCCGGGCAGGCCAGCACCTCCAAGGCATAAAAGGCTAGCTCTGGCCACGTGGACAATTTAGAGACCCAGAAGTTGAATGGGGCCGAACCATCAGTCAGTACGTGGAGGGGTGTGCACATGTACTCTTCCACCATGTTAGTGAAATGTTGCCTCCTGCTAACACGTTGCGTATCAGGTGGTGGTGCAGTTAGCTGTGGCGTGTTGAATGGGGCCGAACCATCAGTCAGTACGTGGAGGGGTGTGCACATGTACTCTTCCACCATGTTAGTGAAATGTTGCCTCCTGCTAACACGTTGCGTATCAGGTGGTGGTGCAGTTAGCTGTGGCGTGTTGACAAAAGTTTTCCACATCTCTGCCATGCTAACCCTGCCCTCAAAGGAGCTGGCATTGACACAGCTGCCTTGGCGACCTCTTGCTCCTCCTCTGCCTTGGCCTTGGGCTTCCACTTGTTCCCCTGTGACATTTGGGAATGCTCTCAGTAGCGCGTCTACCAACGTGCGCTTGTACTCGCGCATCTTCCTATCACGCTCCAGTGCAGGAAGTAAGGTGGGCACATTGTCTTTGTAGCGTGGATCCAGCAGGGTGGCAACCCAGTAGTCCGCACAGGTTAAAATGTGGGCAACTCTGCTGTCGTTGCGCAGGCACTGCAGCATGTAGTCGCTCATGTGTGCCAGGCTGCCCAGGGGTAAGGACAAGCTGTCCTCTGTGGGAGGCGTATCGTCATCGTCCTGCCTTTCCCCCCAGCCACGCACCAGTGATGGACCCGAGCTGCGTTGGGTGCCACCCCGCTGTGACCATGCTTCATCCTCATCCTCCTCCACCTCCTCCTCATCCTCGTCCTCCTCGTCCTCCAGTAGTGGGCCCTGTCTGGCCACATTTGTACCTGGCCTCTGCTGTTGCCAAAAACCTCCCTCTGAGTCACTTCGAAGAGACTGGCCTGAAATTGCTAAAAATGACCCCTCTTCCTCCTCCTCCTCCTCCTCCTCCTCCTGGGCCACCTCCTCTTGCATCATCGCCCTAAGTGTTTTCTCAAGGAGACATAGAAGTGGTATTGTAACGCTGATAACGGCGTCATCGCCACTGGCCATGTTGGTGGAGTACTCGAAACAGCGCAACAGGGCACACAGGTCTCGCATGGAGGCCCAGTCATTGGTGGTGAAGTGGTGCTGTTCTGTAGTGCGACTGACCCATGCGTGCTGCAGCTGAAACTCCACTATGGCCTGCTGCTGCTCGCACAGTCTGTCCAGCATGTGCAAGGTGGAGTTCCACCTGGTGGGCACGTCGCATATGAGGCGGTGAGCGGGAAGGCCGAAGTTACGCTGTAGCGCAGACAGGCGAGCAGCAGCAGGATGTGAACGCCGGAAGCGCGAACAGACGGCCCGCACTTTATGCAGCAGCTCTGACATGTCGGGGTAGTTGTGAATGAACTTCTGCACCACCAAATTCAGCACATGCGCCAAGCAAGGGATGTGCGTCAAATTGGCTAGTCCCAGAGCTGCAACGAGATTTCGCCCATTATCACACACCACCAGGCCGGGCTTGAGGCTCACCGGCAGCAACCACTCGTCGGTCTGTTGTTCAATACCCCGCCACAACTCCTGTGCGGTGTGGGGCCTGTCCCCCAAACATATGAGTTTCAGAATGGCCTGCTGACGTTTACCCCGGGCTGTGCTGAAGTTGGTGGTGAAGGTGTGTGGCTGACTGGATGAGCAGGTGGAAGAAGAGGAGGAGGAAGCCGAGAAGGAGGAGGTGGCAACAGGAGGCAAAGAATGTTGCCCTGCGATCCTTGGCGGCGGAAGGACGTGCGCCAAACAGCTCTCTGCCTGGGGCCCAGCTGCCACTACATTTACCAAGTGTGCAGTTAGGGAGATATAGCGTCCCTGGCCGTGCTTACTGGTCCACGTATCTGTGGTTAGGTGGACCTTGCCACAGATGGCGTTGCGCAGTGCACACTTGATTTTATCGGATACTTGGTTTTGCAGGGAAGGCACGGCTCTCTTGGAGAAGTAGTGGCGGCTGGGAACAACATGATGTCATAGGCAACCATTACCTTAGAAAAAAGACAATCACACGTAATCAAAGTAAATCAATTGAAATTTATTTAAATTTATGGTACTTAAATGGCCGCGATGCTTATTACGTTTACCAATAAATTATTGATGTATAACCAACATAAAACCAATTAATCATCAACCAATCAAATTAATCAAAATAATAATTAGCCGTCAGTCCACTCAGAGAGTGACTTAACCCCCAAAGCGCCAAATCGGAAACGAAGTGGCCAACAAAGCATCGCAATCAATTAAGTAGCATATTTCTCAATCATATTTTGAAGGTCAGAAATGAAGATATCACAACCAATTTCTGAAAGTGGATCCGAACCAGGACAATACATTCCTTTTAAAAAACCTTCAAGCTCTACATGTCTGTAAGAGAATTGACCAATACTTTGCATAAACTTCTCCATTTTATTATTGACTCTTTTTCTTATTTTGTCCAAAAATGACAATTCAGGACTGGACCAAGAAAATTTAGGAATAATATCCGAGAGTATAAGAACAGAATTCAGTAATATTTGTCTTATCTTGCAAATCAATTCCTGTAGTTCGTAGATCAACAAATGAGTTTTTATCTTACCTATATCAAAAGACCCAACATGTAAAATTACTAATTCAGGAATGTAACCTTTCGAGAACAAATAGTCAACTTCAAAAAGAACATTTGAGATCCGGAGGTTAGGAAATGCTTTCCACTGGATACAAAATTCCTCCGAAAAACCTAAATTTTTTGTGGATTTTCTGATATTGGAACAGTCCATTACACATCTAATTAATTCGTCACCAATTATCCAAATATTCAGTTTGGTTCCTGCAATTAATGAACAAGTAGATTAGGTCTAATATAACGCTTGTAACAGTTGGAATTCCATCTTCCAATGCGTTTTATAATGGAAGAATCCAAACCTATTTTTGCCGCAAATGTTGCTGCACCTATTCGAAAAGAATGCGCTGAAATTTTTTGATTAGAATGACCTAAATTATGTAAACATTTATGTAAAACAAAGTTAAATTGGTATTTCGTTAAATATGAGCCATCCACATGAGTGAATAAAGCTGAAAAAGATTTCTCTCTCATACTTAACCACTTTGACATAAGTTCATATGGGCATATACCTTTATAAGAGAATTTATTAAGAGTAAGCCAAATACCTTTTCCCATTTGATCGGTCTTAGATTTTTTTATGAACAATTGGACTTGTTCATTAACAATTAATAAGTCAGAAATGACCAGAGGAGGATCGGAATACTTATTTTCTGCTGCAATCTCTCCAATTCGAAGGGCGGCAAAAAAAGTTAAAGAAAAAGCTGCAGAAAACAAACACTCTTCGTAAGCCGAAGAACAAACTTTAGATAATAGATTTAAAATTCCAGCCAATTGGGGAACGGACAATGGATTGGTTTTTTCCCTCGGAATCGAAGATTTTTTGATACCTTTAATTAATTGTTTAATTCTGAAATTATTTAATATTGAATTATGACCATTCAATTTAAAAAAGAAAGAAATAGCAGATAATCTTTTTGAGATAGATTCAGCTGCTAAACCTTTTTTCCATAAATAAATTATGAAAGCATTGAAATTCTCCAGATTAAATTCCGTGGCTGATAATCGACCCAATCCGCAAAACTCCTTCCAATCGAACCATGCAGCAGAATAGGCTGCCCATGTATTTTCAGCTAACGAATAAATTAATAATTCGTTATTTATTCTTCTGTAAGACTCCATAACTGATCTGGACACGGTATTCCTTTCAAAGATGCTTGGGGTGCCATTGTGAAAAATTTCGAAAACTGCTGACGAGATAAAGCATCAGCAATAATGTTACTTTTACCTGGAATAAATTTTGCTTTTAACCAAATGTTAAATTTAAGACAATGTAAAACCAATTTACGTAATAAAGAAGATACAAGAGGAGACTTGGATGACAAACAATTTATGGCAAAAACCACACCCATGTTGTCGGAACATAATAAAATGCGCCTGTTTTTAAATTCCTCTTGCCAGATTAATAGAGAAACCAAAACAGGGAAGAGTTCAAGAAAAACTAAATTTTTTGAATAATATTTGTTTTCTAGCCAAGATTGAGGCCATTTTTCAGCAGACCAGTTATTGTTGAAGAATGCTCCATAACCAATGGCACCCGAAGCATCAGTGTAAAAAGATAGAGAGTCGGAGTCTATAAATTCTTCCTGCCAAATTGTATGTCCATTGAAGTCTTTCATAAAATGTAACCATATGTTAATATCACTTTTTAATTCCCTTGTTAATCTAATGTGAGAATAATGAGAGGACTTACCTGCTGTTGCTGCGTAAAGTCTTTTAGAAAATACCCTACCCATGGGAATAACTCTAGTGATAAAATTTAGGGATCCAAGTAATGACTGTAATTGTTTCAGAGTAGTTTTTTCCTTGCTTGCCATAGAAGATAATAGCTGAGTGGTTTCAGAAATTTTAACCATAGGAATACTGAATTCCATAGTAACCGTATTGATGCAAATACCTACAAATTTTAAAGTAGTAGTAGGAAAAACAGTTTTTTCCACAGCCAACGGTATGTTGAAATAATCCGCTACTGCTATAAATTTATTAAGAAGATTCAAACATTCTGGAGTATCCATACGACCTATGAATAAAAAATCATCTAGGTAATGTAAGATAAATCCAGAATAAGAATGAATTTCTACTAACCAATGTAAAAAAGTGGAAAAAGCTTCGAAATAGAAGCATGAAAGAGTAAAACCCATGGGTAAGGCCATGTCATAAAAGAACTTATCCAAAAATTTAAACCCAAGAGAATTATAACCTGTAGGATGTATTGGTAATAATCTGAATGCAGATTTTATATCTGCTTTAGCTAAAAGAGAGTGTCTACCAGCTTTCCGAAGAAAATCCAGAGCTTGATCAAAGGAAGAATATTTTACACTAGCTTTATTCTTATCAATTTCATCGTTTAGGGAAGAATATTTTGGAAAAGATAAATTATGAATGAGACGATAAGAATTACACTCTTTCTTAGGGACAATAGCTAGAGGAGAAACACGAAAATTAATAAAGGGAGGAGAATCAAAAGGACCAGCTATTCTACCTGCGGACATCTCCGACAAAATTTTTTCCTTAACAATGTCTAAATTTTTCTTAACAGAATATGCGTTTTCCGCAATAACACAACCCGGACCTTCAAATTGAGGTACGTAAAAACCTTCAGAAAAACTTTTAAACAGTAAATTAGCCATCTGTGTGTTTGGATAAAGTTTTACCCACTGCAGTAATCTTCGCAAATTCAGAGGTGTCACCTGACTTATTTGCATGAAATTCTCTGATGGAATTTGGGAAATGAATTCCTTGCTTCTTAAAACATTTGATAACTGGGTGAGGACCTGAACAGAAGGAACATTCGTGGCGATATCTGCAGTTGGATTGCCATCTGCAGAAAGCCTCGTTAAAGGCGAAACAAATACCTTTTTTGAGATTACTGGGACTTGATTGTTGGCGAAAAAGATAATTTTTATTAGGGAGCATAAGGCTCAACCAAAGTCCTACGTCTTTGTTACCCCAGTTTAAATTCGGATAGACTGCAATCTTTTGACGAAAAGATTCGTCATACGAGCACCAGCCCATACCTCCAAAGTTCCTATATGCCTCTAATATGGAATCTATGTGATAAAAGAGACCGGTACATAAAGATGGGTGTTTTTCCCCTAAAACTGCGGAATAGATACAAAAAGCCTGAATCCAATTAAGAAAAGTTTTTTGTACCGGTTTCTTTTTCTCATCAGAATCGGATTTTTTATCCTTAACAGATTCATTTTTTAAAATTTCATTTGAAGAGGGCAATAATGAAAATAAATCGATGTAATCCTTCCTCCAGATTTTTTCCTTAATGGCCTGAGGAAGATGAAATCCTAAGGGAGAAATTTGGCAAGCCATAACTTCCTTAACTACTGATTGTCTAATTCCAGAACTATTTTCTAGTTCCGGAACAAAGAGATCGGAAGATTTTTTAATAGAATTAGAAATAGAAACATTTGGATTACAATCCGTTACATCGGAGGCAATATTGGATGGGTTAGAAATGACAGGCTCAGACCAAACATTGCCTGATGTAACGGATTGATTGTTAAGAAATTGCATAAATTCGTTGAATAATTGCAACTTAAAAGATGAGTTAATTATAGTATTAGGAATATCTTGGGCAGAAGTGCCCTGCAATTTGCAGTCACTTAGATAGATGTCAGTATTTTTCTCACCACTTAATTGCTGCTCCAGTTGACGGTTGGGCTGCATAACCGAAGCTGACTGAGAAGTGACAGTTGCTGAAGAAGTGCGTCTATGGTGAGAGGCACCTTTACTGGATGATGACTGCTGTGCGGATCTCTTTTTTGAAGAAGGAGGCGCATATTGGGATGGAGAATATGCCCTCTTTTCTTTGCGGTTGCGTTTCTTTGCAGGCGAAATAACCTCCGGTTCACTGCGCATGCGCGCGCCAGTGACGGAGGTTAAATCGATTAGATTAGGGCTCGCGCTGCGGACTGGGCAGACGAAATCAGCATCAGGAGTAGCAGGGATCATTTCTTCCTGTCCGGACGGTAAGCGCAGACATTGCTGTAACCACTCTTCACCTCCGTTGCCTTCAGCCTTCAAAATGAGTTGTTTGAGTAATTCCTCCATGGATAGAAACAGCGCAGGTGTTTGTCTGGTGGAAAAACTTACGTGAATGCGCCAGTAATGAGGGTTTCTTCTTTTATAGGCTCAGAAAGACCGTTGAGAAGCCGTCCAATCAGCTGACAAGAAGACCCCGAGATCAACAGACCCAGGGATTAAACCAAACTCATATAAACAGGTAAGAAACAATAAGTTTAAAGCCATAACTTGTAGGTTGCCATGACATCATGGCTCCCCACAAGTTATGCACAGTGGTTCGCTCCATACTGTGGGACAGCAAGCGACATGAGCTGTTTGAAGCTGTCTGTGTCCACCAGCCTAAATGACAGCATTTCATAGGCCAGTAGTTTAGAAATGCTGGCATTCAGGGCCAGGGATCGAGGGTGGCTAGGTGGGAATTTACGCTTTCTCTCAAATGTTTGTGAGATGGAGAGCTGAACGCTGGCGTGTGACATGGTTGAGACACTTGGTGACGGAGGTGGTGGTGGTGGTGTTGGTGGTACATCCCCTGTTTGCTGGGCGGCAGGTGCCAACGTTCCTCCAGAGGCGGAGGAAGAGGCCGAGGCGGCAGCAGCAGAAGAGGCAGCAGGGGGAGCCTGAGTGACTTCCTTGGTTTTAAGGTGTTTACTCCACTGCAGTTCATGCTTTGCATGCAGGTGCCTGGTCATGCAGGTTGTGCTCAGGTTCAGAACGTTAATGCCTCGCTTCAGGCTCTGATGGCACAGCGTGCAAACCACTCTGGTCTTGTCGTCAGCACATTGTTTGAAGAAGTGCCATGCCAGGGAACTCCTTGAAGCTGCCTTTGGGGTGCTCGGTCCCAGATGGCGGCGGTCAGTAGCAGGCGGAGTCTCTTGGCGGCGGGTGTTCTGCTTTTGCCCACTGCTCCCTCTTTTGCTACGCTGTTGGCTCGGTCTCACCACTGCCTCTTCCTCCGAACTGTGAAAGTCAGTGGCACGACCTTCATTCCATGTGGGGTCTAGGACCTCATCGTCCCCTGCATCGTCTTCCACCCAGTCTTGATCCCTGACCTCCTGTTCAGTCTGCATACTGCAGAAAGACGCAGCAGTTGGCACCTGTGTTTCGTCATCATCAGAGACATGCTGAGGTGGTATTCCCATGTCCTCATCATCAGGAAACATAAGTGGTTGTGCGTCAGTGCATTCTATGTCTTTCACCGCTGGGGAAGGGCTAGGTGGATGCCCTTGGGAAACCCTGCCAGCGGAGTCTTCAAACAGCATAAGAGACTGCTGCATAACTTGAGGCTGAGACAGTTTCCCTGGTATGCATGGGGGTGATGTGACAGACTGATGGGGTTGGTTTTCAGGCGCCATCTGTGCGCTTTCTGCAGAAGACTGGGTGGGAGATAATGTGAACGTGCTGGATCCACTGTCGGCCACCCAATTGACTAATGCCTGTACCTGCTCAGGCCTTACCATCCTTAGAACGGCATTGGGCCCCACCATATATCGCTGTAAATTCTGGCGGCTACTGGGACCTGAGGTAGTTGGTACACTAGGACGTGTGGATGTGGCAGAACGGCCACGTCCTCTCCCAGCACCAGATGGTCCACTCACACCACCACGACCATGTCCACGTCCGCGTCCCTTACTAGATGTTTTCCTCATTGTTATCGTTCACCACAACAACAAAAATATTATTTGGCCCAATGTATTGTATTCAAATTCAGCGGGATATAAATTTGAGGCCTAGTATTTAGGCGCTGGGTGACCGGTATGGATTTAGTGACAGAATTAGACTTGGAAATGCACAGTAGCGTGTGTGTGAAGTTATTCTGAATGACCCTATGTGCACCTTGAATATTATATACCCTTTTAGGGATAGATTTCAAATAGCGCTGATATAGCAGAAACCACTAAATTTTTAAATTGCTAAATTGGGAATTGTATTTCAACCCAGAACAAAAAATGTGCTTTGACGGACACTAAATAACTTTCCCAGCCACAACAGGACAGCGGTAACGAGAGATTTAGCGGGATATAAATTTGAGGCCTAGTATTTAGGCGCTGGGTGACCGGTATGGATTTAGTGACAGAATTAGACTGGGATATGCACAGTAGCGTGTGTGTGTGTGAAGTTATTCTGAATGACCCTATGTGCACCTTGAATATTATATACCCTTTTAGGGATAGATTTCAAATAGCTCTGATATAGCAGAAACCTACTAAATTTTTAAATTGCTAAATTGGGAATTGTATTTCAACCCAGAACAAAAAATGTGCTTTGACGGACACTAAATAACTTTCCCAGCCACAACAGGACAGTGGTAACGAGAGATTTAGCGGGATATAAATTTGAGGCCTAGTATTTAGGCGCTGGGTGACCGGTAT
Source organism: Bufo gargarizans (assembly GCF_014858855.1). Lineage (NCBI taxonomy): Eukaryota > Metazoa > Chordata > Amphibia > Anura > Bufonidae > Bufo > Bufo gargarizans. The sequence continues at coordinate 412,424,421 of NC_058082.1, read as the reverse complement.
GGATTTAGTGACAGAATTAGACTGGGATATGCACAGTAGCGTGTGTGTGTGAAGTTATTCTGAATGACCCTATGTGCACCTTGAATATTATATACCCTTTTAGGGATAGATTTCAAATAGCGCTGATATAGCAGAAACCACTAAATTTTTAAATTGCTAAATTGGGAATTGTATTTCAACCCAGAACAAAAAATGTGCTTTGACGGACACTAAATAACTTTCCCAGCCACAACAGGACAGCGGTAACGAGAGATTTAGCGGGATATAAATTTGAGGCCTAGTATTTAGGCGCTGGGTGACCGGTATGGATTTAGTGACAGAATTAGACTGGGATATGCACAGTAGCGTGTGTGTGTGTGAAGTTATTCTGAATGACCCTATGTGCACCTTGAATATTATATACCCTTTTAGGGATAGATTTCAAATAGCTCTGATATAGCAGAAACCACTAAATTTTTAAATTGCTAAATTGAGAATTGTATTTCAACCCAGAACAAAAAATGTGCTTTGACGGACACTAAATAACTTTCCCAGCCACAACAGGACAGCGGTAACGAGAGATTTAGCGGGATATAAATTTGAGGCCTAGTATTTAGGCGCTGGGTGACCGGTATGGATTTAGTGACAGAATTAGACTGGGATATGCACAGTAGCGTGTGTGTGTGAAGTTATTCTGAATGACCCTATGTGCACCTTGAATATTATATACCCTTTTAGGGAATAGATTTCAAATAGCTCTGATATAGCAGAAACCACTAAATTTTTAAATTGCTAAATTGGGAATTGTATTTCAACCCAGAACAAAAAATGTGCTTTGACGGACACTAAATAACTTTCCCAGCCACAACAGGACAGCGGTAACGAGAGATTTAGCGGGATATAAATTTGAGGCCGAGTATTTAGGCGCTGGGTGACCGGTATGGATTTAGTGACAGAATTAGACTGGGATATGGCCAAAAAATAACCACACTATTGCTGGTTAAATGCACTTGGTGACGGGCGCAGCTTGCCCCTGATGTAGTATATGGCCAAAAAATGAACAGACTATTGCTGGTTAAATGCACTTGGTGTGATAGCTTGACCAACCACACTACTGAGGGTTAAATGCACTTGGTGACGGGCGCAGCTTGCCCCTGATGTAGTATATGGCCAAAAAATGAACAGACTATTGCTGGTTAAATGCACTTGGTGACGGGCGCAGCTTGCCCCTGATTTAGTATATGGCCAAAAAATGAACAGACTATTGCTGGTTAAATGCACTTGGTGTGATAGCTTGACCAACCACACTACTGAGGGTTAAATGCACTTGGTGACGGGCGCAGCTTGCCCCTGATGTAGTATATGGCCAAAAAATAAACAGACTATTGCTGGTTAAATGCACTTGGTGTGACAGCTTCACCCTGATGTAGGCTTTAGCCAAAAAACAAACGCACCATTGAGGGTTAAATGCACTTGGTGACAGGCGCAGCTTGCCCCTGATGTAGTATATGGCCAAAAAATAAACAGACTATTGCTGGTTAAATGCACTTGGTGTGACAGCTTCACCCTGATGTAGGCTTTAGCCAAAAAACAAACGCACCATTGAGGGTTAAATGCACTTGGTGACAGGCGCAGCTTGCCCCTGATGTAGTATATGGCCAAAAAATAAACAGACTATTGCTGGTTAAATGCACTTGGTGTGACAGCTTCACCCTGATGTAGGCTTTAGCCAAAAAACAACCACACCATTGAGGGTTAAATACACTTGGTCGCAGCTTGTGCTGGCGCACCACAAGACACAAAATGGCCGCCGATCACCCCAGAAAAATGTGACTGACAAACGGTCTGGGCAGCCTAAAAACAGTGAGCAATTGAGGATCAGCAGCTCAATGATCCACAGCTGCAGATCGATCAGTTAATCAAGTCCTTTGGAGGAGTTAATCTGCCTAATCTCGCCCTACTGTCGCAGCCGCAACCTCTCCCTACGCTAATCAGAGCAGAGTGACGGGCGGCGCTATGTGACTCCAGCTTAAATAGAGGCTGGGTCACATGGTGCTCTGGCCAATTACAGCCATGCCAATAGTAGGCATGGCTGTGATGGCCTCTTGGGGCAAGTAGTATGACGCTTGTTGATTGGCTGCTTTGCAGCCTTTCAAAAAGCGCCAAGAAAGCGTCACAAAAGCGCCAAGAAAGCGACGAACACCGAACCCGAACCCGGACTTTTACGAAAATGTCCGGGTTCGGGTCCATGTCACGGACACCCCAAAATTCGGTACGAACCCGAACTATACAGTTCGAGTTCGCTCATCTCTAGTGACTACCTCTTGAAGCTCATCAAGAGAATGCCAAGAATGTGCAAAGCAGTAATCAAAGCAAAAGGTGGCTACTTTGAAGAACCTAGAATATGACATATTTTCAGTTGTTTCACACTTTTTTTTTGTTATGTATATAATTCCACATGTGTTAATTCATAGTTTTGATGCCTTCAGTGTGAATCTACAATTTTCATAGTGATTAAAATAAAGAAAACTCTTTGAATGAGAAGGTGTGTCCAAACTTTTGGTCTGTACTGTACATATATATATATATATATATATATATATATATATCTATCTATCCCATGACTACCCCTAGTAATAGATATGTACTGCAGTGTATCTCTATCTATCTAGTCTTGCAGTGTGTATGGACAAATACATGTATCTATGTTCCGCCAATTAAAAAAAAATGTTTTTCAAAAGGACAGTATTTAAATCCATAAAGATTAAAAAAAAAGAAAGTAAAAATATAAAAACTAAATATGTTAAATATAAAAATACAAAATCATAAAAATACAAAGTCAAGTAACATCTAAGGGCTCATGCACACAAACTTATTTTTGTTCCATGTCCCTTTTTTTGCATCCTGTATGTGGAACCATTGACTTCAAGGGGCCGCAAAATACGGAAATGACTCCACGTGCATTCCATGTCCTAGTAATGGCATGGCTGTGATTGGCCAGTGCATCATGTGACCCAGCCTCTATACAGGGTTGATCACGTGTAGCACTTCCCATCAGCTCTGAGTAGTGCAAGGACAGGAAGCAAGTAGCTGAAGCAAGGGAGAGTGTTAGGAATCTGGCTATTTGTTTTGTGGATGACCTATATGATTTTTTGTGGGTGCAATACACAATTTTTGTACCCCTGACACAAAAATATAATAGTTAATCCGTCTGTTAGTTCGATGGGTGACATATACCCATTTTTGGTGTGAGGTATGTGAGGTACACCTGCAATGCATATGTGTCAGGGAAATTAATATAGTTAATCCGTCTGTTAGTTCGGCTGGTGACATATTCACAGTATTTGTCTGACGTACACCTGCATTGCATAGTGACAGTGAAATTGATATAGTTAATTCGTCTGTTAGTTCGGTGGGTGAAATATACCCAATTTTTGTGTGAGGTACACCTGCACTGCATACCTGACAGGGAAATTAATAGAGCTAATCCGTCTGTTAGTTCAGTGGGTGACATACACTCACCTAAAGAATTATTAGGAACACCATACTAATACGGTGTTGGACCCCCTTTTGCCTTCAGAACTGCCTTAATTCTACATGGCATTGATTCAACAAGGTGCTGATAGCATTCTTTAGAAATGTTGGCCCATATTGATAGGATAGCATCTTGCAGTTGATGGAGATTTGAGGGATGCACATCCAGGGCACGAAGCTCCCGTTCCACCACATCCCAAAGATGCTCTATTGGGTTGAGATCTGGTGACTGTGGGGGCCATTTTAGTACAGTGAACTCATTGTCATGTTCAAAAAAACAATTTGAATTGATTTGAGCTTTGTGACATGGTGCATTATCCTGCTGGAAGTAGCCATCAGAGGATGGGTTCATGGTGGTTATGAAGGGATGGACATGGTCAGAAACAATGCTCAGGTAGCCCGTGGCATTTAAACGATGGCCAATTGGCACTAAGGGGCCTAAAGTATGCCAAGAAAACATCCCCCACACCATTACACCACCACCACCAGCCTGCACAGTGGTAACAAGGCATGATGGATACATGTTGTTGTCTCATTCTGTTTACGCCAAATTCGGACTCTACCATTTGAATGTCTCAACTGAAATCGAGACTCATCAGACCAGGCAACATTTTTCCAGTCTTCAACAGTCCAATTTTGGTGAGCTTGTGCAAATTGTAGCCTCTTTTTCCTATTTGTAGTGGAGATGAGTGGTACCCTGTGGGGTCTTCTGCTGTTGCAGCCCATCCGCCTCAAGGTTGTGCGTGTTGTGGCTTCACAAATGCTTTGCTGCATACCTCGGTTGTAACGAGTGGTTATTTCAGTCAACGTTGCTCTTCTATCAGCTTGAATCAGTAGGCCCATTTTCCTCTGACCCCTAGCATCAACAAGGCATTTTCGCCCACACGACTGCCGCATACTGGATGTTTTTCCCTTTTCACACCATTCTTTGTAAACCCTAGAAATGTTTGTGTGTGAAAATCCCAGTAACTGAGCAGATTGGGAAATACTCAGACCGGCCCGTCTGGCACCAACAACCATGCCACGCTCAAAATTGCTTAAATCACCTTTCTTTCCCATTCTGACATTCAGTTTGGAGTTCAGGAGATTGTCTTGACCAGGACCACAACCCTACATGCATTGAAGCAACTGCCATGGTATTGGTTGACTAGATAATTGCATTAATGAGAAATAGAACAGGTGTTCCTAATAATACTTTAGGTGAGTGTATACCCATTTATTGCGTGAAGTACACGTGCACTGCATATGTGACAGGGAAATTAATATAATTAATTTGTCTGTTAGTTCAGTGGGTGACATATACCTATCAGAGGCCGGTGCAGGCGGCGCAAAGACGTCATCGCTCCGCCTGAGCCAGCGAGGTACACAGGCCAGAAGAGGCCTACATCGCATCCCTGGAGGGGGTAAGTATAAGTTTTTTGTTTTTTTATATAAATATATGTGCAAATTACAATACAGGCACATAAGGGGGGCTGATGGCACATAAGGGGGGCTACTGGCACATGATAGGGGGGAACTACTGGCACATAAGGGGGGCTACTGGCACATAAGGGGGACTACTGGCACATAAGGGGGACTACTGGCACATAAGGGGGGCTTCTGGCACATGATAAGAGGCTACTGGCACATAAGGGGGGCTACTGGCACATGATAGGGGGGTGACTGGCACATAAGGGGGATACTGGCACATGATAGGGGGGGCACTCTGGCTACTGGCACATGATGGTGGGGGGCTCCTATTACTGGCACATGATTAGGGGGCATCTATGGGGGCTCTTATTACTGGCACATGATTAGGGGCATCTATGGGGGCGCATCTTACTGGCACATGATTAGGGGGCATCTATTGGGGCACTGAGAAGGGGTATTTTATATTGGCACATTATGGGAACATTAGCTCAACTGGAGGCATTACAAGGGGGTATGTTTTGCACATTATAAGGAGAATTATTTCTACGGGGGGGGGGCATTATGGTGGGCTTTATTACTCCCCCATGGTATGACCCCCTAGTAGCAGTACCAGCCTCTCCCTGCTCTGCTATCCCTCTGCCCTCTCTCCAAATCCTTATTATGAAATCTTTCTTATTTGGATAAAGCACAACATCAGCTCCACCGAGCCCGCAGCCAAAGTGTTGAAGTGGTGTCCGAGATCCTCAAGAGCCAAGCCAAGTAATTGTAAGTTTTAATGTGGAGTATGTTTATGTTATACACATATAGCCTACACGGATCTGTCTCTGTCTCCTCCCTAGTACTGACGTGACCTCCTGGACTGACCTCGGCTAGTTGACCCGCCTCGCTCTTCCGTTTTTGGTGGTACCTTGCTTGTTTCACCAATCTGTCCGCTTAAGTGCTACCTCTTATTGGCTGTCCGCTTCCCTGTTGTCTCAATCTCTCTGCTTGCACTTACACAGGTCAGGGACTGTTGCCAAGTTGCGCCCCGTCACTTAGGGCGGTTGGTGCAAGTAGGCAGGGACAGGGGACCGGGTGGCCGCTCTATCTTGATACCCGTGACGCTACCCCTGTAACAGAGATGGTTGCAAGTACTCTTCTGATATGATTTCATCGAGCTGCACCAGAGGATGAACAAGATAATTGTTCTTTGATTTCAAAATGATATGTATTATGAGTAAAGGAAATTGTAATGTTTTTGGGGGAAAATTGGTAACTCTGCAGTTACTACAGGTACCACATCGAAAAAAACCTTTGAGGGATAACCAGTTTTGCTTTGTTTTATACATTTTGTTTTTAGTTTGAATAATGGGGCAAGTTTTCATGCCCAAATTTGAGGCTCTAGTGTAAGTAATATTTGGTTTGGACATTAATGTTGGTCCAATTATTTTATCGTTTAACAAGTAGTGCCATTGATTGTTAATAATAGGGCTGCAGTAAACGATTATTTTAATAATCGAGTATTCTATTCTATCTGATTATTTTTTATGATTAATCGAGTACTCTAATAAGAAAAAATAAAATAATAGACTGTTTTCCTTTATAAAAACTCATCAGACCCCCTGCCATCAGTCCCCAACACCCTTTGTTCCCCCCAGTGCGATCAGCCCAAGTGCATCAGTTCCCCCAGTGCCATCAGCCCCCACCCCAGTGCCATCAGCTCCATTGCCCCAGTGCCTTCAGCTGTCCCCCACCCTAGTGCCTTCAGCTGCACTGCCTCAGTGCTATCAGCAGCTCCATGCCATCCATTGCCATGTCCCCCACTCTCCCAGTGCATCAGATCAGCCCCTCCATGCCCTCCAGTGCTATCATATCAGCCCCTTTATGTCCCCCACTCTCCCAGTGCCATCAGATCAGCCTCTTCATGTCCCCCAGTGCCATCAGATCAGCCCCTCAATGTCCCCCAGTGCCACCGGATCAGCCCCTCCATGTCCCCCAGTGCCATTGGATCAGCCCCTCCATGTCCACCAGTGCCATCGGATCAGCCCCTCCATGTCCCCCAGTGCTATCAGATCAGCCCCTCCATGTCCCCCAGTGCCATCGGATCAGCCCCTCCATGTCCCCCAGTGCCATCAGATCAGCCCCTCCATGTCCCCTACTGCCATCAGTCAGCCCCTCCATGTCCCCCACTCCCATCTTCCCCTCCATGCCATCCATTGCCGGCTGTCTCCCTTCAGTGCCATGTCCCCAGCGCCAGTGAAATAAAATACTTACCTTTCTTGTAGGGGCGCCGTTCCACAGCTCCTTCTTCTTCTCCGCGCACTGCACTGGATCCTGACGTCACACAGCGTCGGGCCATAGTGCGCTTTTACTTGCACTATGACCTGACGATGTGTCAGGAACCAGTGCAGCGTGGTAAGGGATGGCAGGTGACCACGGAACGGTAAGTAATAGCAAGCGCTTCACTCTCGCTGTCACATGACACAAACGAATCCTTGATGCAAAAAATTTGCATCAATGATTTTTTTGTGTAGAATTACTCGATTCAATCGAGTAATCATTTCAGCTCTAGTTAATAATTTTCTCTATTTTCTATGCTGTGCTTAAAATGGTAATATGATTCTCATATTCTCATAGGTATGTTCCTCCTTATGTTGTTTTATAAAGAAATCTGACCTTTCCATTGATCCAACTGGATAGTATTTTTCAGTACACTGTTGTGTGAGTTTTATAGCTTCTATTTCAAACTGTGTATTTTCAGTGCAGTTCCGTTTAATTCCTCTAAATTGGCTTGTAGGAATGTTAATCAGCCACCTGTGTAGATGGCAGCTAGAAAATAAAATGAAGCTGTTTTTCATTGTGGACTTATAATATGTCTGACATACGTGTATAAGCTTATTGTTTGCTGTTTTTATGGTCAAGTCAAGAAATTCTACTTGAGATCTGCTTACTGTACTTGTAAATTTTAAGTTTCTATTATTCTTGCCTATTTCTTGTAAAAATAACGATAGTTCTTGTTCGAGGCCATGCCAAATAAAGAGGACATCATCGATGTAGTGATGCCATAGTACCAGATTCGCCCCCAGTTTGGGATGAATTATATCCTCCTCCCACTGAGCCATAAATAAATTTGCATAATTAGGGGCGAATCTGGTACCCATGGCTGTGCCCCTCGTTTGAAGATAATAATCTGAATTGTAATAAAAATAATTATGAGAGGATGAAATTCACTCCTTCTTAAATAAAAGTAATTTGGTCCTGATGACGTGCATTATCTTTCGCTAACTGTCTCTGTAAAGCATCTACCCCATGTGAGTGTTCAATAACAGTATACAATGAATTTACATCAATGGTGCCCAATATCCAATCTTCTTCAGATTTTAAATTTTCCACTATACTAATAATTTCTGTAGTGTCTTTAACATGAGAAGGAGTTTTTTAACTATCGGCTTCATTATTGTGTCAATGTATTTGGATAGATTTGAAGTGATGGACTGAATTCCCGAAATTATTAGTCTTCCTGGTGGTTGATGTTGGCTTTTATGGATTTTGGGAATGCAGTAAAAAACTGGGAGTCTTTTCTGTGTATTTATTATGAATTTGAATTATTGTGTATTTAAGATTCCCTTATCTAAATCTTCTTGGCAAAATTCAACCAGTTGTTTGTAATAAATATCTGTAGGGTCTGCTTTTAATTTGGCATAGGTTATTTGATCTGATAACTGACGTGTACATTCTTGTTCACATGAATCAATATCTTGGATTACTATGGCCCCCCCTTTTATCAGGTGGTCTGATGCTAATATTATGAGTATGTTGAAGTTATTTGATAGCTTGTATTTCTTTTTTAGTTAAATTGGTTTTTAAGTGTTTTTTAAATTTTTCTCAATTTTTTTCCTCATTTTTTTTACAAAATGTGGATAGTTCTGCTCCAATTTCTTGCCTAGGGTAACGTTTAGATATTTCTTTTAAATTTGTATGTACGTATTCAGGGTTGGCTGTGCCTTTTGTTGTAGTCAATATATTTATTTTTTTTGAAATATTTTTTTAAACAGAGTTTACAAATAAATTTTTCAATCCCAATGTAGGTTGTAAATTTGTCCAATTGTGTGGTCGGTGCGAACTTTAGGCCCTTATTTAAAAGTGACGTTTGAGCTTCTGTTATCGTGACTTAGCTTAAATTTACAATATTATCATTGCTTAGGGGCTTGTCTTGTGATGTTTGTAGGGGCTTCTTGTGTGTCTGTGTAGTTGTGATCGATTGTGTTGATGTCTGTCTTTGTTGTCTATTTGTTGGTGATGTTCGTATGGGTTTTTCAGTGAATGTGCTCTTTCTTTGTTGTTGGTTGAGGTCTCTGTCTGAGATTGTATTCGTGGTTTCTCGTGTATGTACGTGTCTGATTCCTCTCCGGTGTTAGTGAATTCCGCTGTTTTGCTCTGTGGTGAGGTGGGGTTTGATCTAAAAAATTTGGAGTTTGATCTAAAAAATGTGGTTAATTGAGGGCTTCAAACCGATTGGATATTAGGATATTATATTGGTTATATTGTTCTAATGACTAGTGTTATAATGACTGTGTAATTCTTGAGATGATACATTGTTTTTAGAGGCTGCATTGTTTTTAGAAGAATGTTTATCTGTATCCTCTCCCATATGCAAATTCAGTTTTTCTGATTGATTAGTTTTTTTTTCTGTCCTTTTATTAATTATTTCCTTTTCTAATGCATTTAGACCTTTACATATTTCATCTTGCCATTTATTAAAGAGTTTATCATGTGGGAGGGAATCAATTATTTCTTTAAGTTTTCTGATCTGTATGATAAAAAAAATGATCTAAAATTTGTTGCCTTCTTTTTATAACCATCTGCATTAAGATTAGGGACTGGTTTTTCAAAAAACAGTCCCATTGGTTTTTGAATTCCTCAATAATGAGGTCCTGAGCGGGGCCTTACTAATCTGGAGTCCTTTTGGTGCAATATTATTTTCTAGGTGGTTATATAGAGATTTAATTTCCCAGCGCTGTCGCAATTGTCTATATAGCAATCGTTCTAAATCCTTAAATAGATCAGTAGTTGATCTTGATACAGTATCAATTTCTATACACATATCCCCCTGATCAAATGAATATGCTTCAATACACGTGTACTTTATATGTGACAGGGAAATCAATATAGTTAATCTGACTGTTAGTTCGGCTGGTGACATATACCCATTTTTAGTGTGAGATGCATGTGCACTGCATATGTGATAGGGAAATAAATATAGTTAATCTGACTGTTAGTTCGGCTGGTGACATATGCCCATTTTTGGTGTGAGATATATGTGCACTGCTTATGCGACAGGGAAATGAATATAGTTAATCTGACTGTTAGTTCGGCCGGTGACATATTCCCATTTTTGAGGTGAAGTACACCTGCACTGCATACATGACAGGAAAAAATTAATATAGTTAATTGTCTGTTAGTTCGGTGGGTGACATATTCCCATATTTCGTGTGAGATACACGTGCACTTTGTACATGACAGGGAAATTAATATAGTTAATTTAACTGTTAATGTAAAAACACAAATTTAACTGTTAGTTCGGCCGGTGACATATACCCATTTTTGGTGTGAGACACACGTGCATTGCATATGTGGCAGGGAAATTAATATAGTTAATCTGACTGTTAGTTCAATGGGTGACCTCAAAGAATGAGGAGAGCACCAAATAAGGGACGTGGCCCTGGTCGTGGTGCTGCTGGTGGAGCTCCTGTTGCAGGGGGAGAACGTGGTCGATCTGTGCCAGTTATACGCCCAAATGAAACACCTACATCAGGTGCAATAGTCGACAGGACGTTCAGCATCATTTTGTAGGCCTGAATACCAGTGTACGAATGGTGAGGCCAGAACAGGTAGAGGTGGTAGTAGATTGGATGGCTGACAGTGCCTCCAGTTCCTTCACATTGTCTCCCACCCGGTCCCCTGCTGAAACCACAGAGTTGGCACCTGCAGCCCATGGGCATCTGTCTTTCACCTCACCCCCTTGCAAATCAGCCAAACAGTCTGAGCCCCAAATCATGCAGCAGTCTCTTATGCTTTTTGATGACTCTGCTGGCGGGGTTTCCGTGGGCCATCCACCTAGCCCTGCCCCAGAAGTGGAAGAGATGCCCAACTGCTTATGTTTCAGGATGTGGACAGTGGAGGACCACCACATCCATCTCTGATGATGATGACGAAACGCAGGTACCAACTGCTGCAGCTTTTTGTAGACCGGCAAGGAGGGCAGGGGTGAAGAGTGGGTGGAAGATGATGTGGAGGATGATGAGGTCCTAGACCCAGGGCCGGTGTCAGCACCCGGCAAACCCCGGAGCCCACTGCTCCTAGGGGGCCCACTCAGGTCTTTGCTGAAGATTGCTGTACGGGGGATCCCCCAGTGTTACTGAACAGTCAGGACTCCCGGCTTAGGCTACTTTCACACTCGTGTTTTGGGCTACTTTCACACTTGCGTTACAATAATACAACCGCGTGCATCCGTCATGAACGGATCCGTTTGCATTATCTATAACATAGCCAAGACGGATCTGTTATGAACTCCATTGAAAGTCAATGGGAGACGGATCCGTTTTCTATTGTGCCAGATTGTGTCATGCTGCAGGCAGCGTTTTGGTGTCAGCCTCCAGAGCAGAATTGAGACTGAGCAGAGGCAAACTGATGCATTCTGAGCGGATCCTTTTCCATTTAGAGTGCATTAGGGCAAAACTGATCAGTTTTGGACCGCTTGTGAGAGCCCCGAATGGGTCTTGCAAATGGAAAGCCAAAACACGAGTGTGAAACTAGCCTTAGGAGTCCCTGCTCTGACTACATATATGGCTATGTTCCCCATAACTTTTTTTATAGTTATGTCTACAGAGATGTGTGGGGGCTCGTTTGAGGGAAATCTGATTTTTATACAATACCATTTTGGGGGGTGTATGACTTGATCACTTATTATTTAATTTTTTTGGGAGATAAAGTGATGAAAAAATGGCAAATCAGCCTATTTTTTTTTTTTCTGTTACATTCTTCACCATATTGGCTAACTGTTTTTTTTTAAAATATTTTAATAGTATGGGTGTTTTCGCATGTGACGATGCCCAAAATTGTATTCTTTTTTTGTTTATTTTTGGGGAAAGAGGGGTGATTTAACATTTTAAGTTTTTTTTTATATTTTCCAAACTTTTTTTTTACTTTTTTTTTAAATTACTTTTCATCAGATTGCAACTTATACAGAATAATAGGAATTGCTCCATTATTCTCTATAGAAATCACTATATCACAGTTGTAGGAGAGTCCCCAGGATAATAATGGACGGACGATACGTGCCACCAGAGGTCCTGGCCTCGGTGGAGTAAGAACCGGATCATTGCGGTTACAGCGGCGAATGCTGCTGGCGCAGCGTGTCCGTGCAGGTTCTTACTGGGAACAGGTAAAGAGCTGGGTGGGTGCCTGTTCCCCACGGCCAGCCCAGGTGTTTGGTGGAGCTGGGCCTTTAAAGAACCCAGCCTGCTGAAGATGGGTGTGGGGTGTGTCTTGCTGTACTGGAGATTTCCACAGACAGTGCTGGTGAAGGAGAGTCTGGGCGCAGCACACATTGAAGGATAGCCCTGGAACCTGTGGTGCTACTAGCTGAAGGGGCTCTGGCCTGAGGGAGACAAAGGCAGGTAGCCTAGAAGCCTGCAGGACCGCTGTGGTCTGTCCAAAAACAAGGTGACTCAAACCTGCTGTTTATTTTCTATGGAAGGACTTTTGTTCTATGCACTATGTGGATATGCACCTGTGTGGTCTGCACATTGCCTGTTATGCCTTTGGTGTGAATAAAGTCATGGTGTATTACAAAGACTGTCTGTGATTGCCTCAATACTGCCGTCGCTACCGTTGCCTACCATGAGCATGTCCCCACAATTGGTGGCTTGAAGCGGGCAATCCTGCAGAGAGGCAGGCCTGAGGCAAAAGTTGTGTTGGACTACATGTCATATATCAGGCCTGCAAGTTTCATGGTTCCTGATAAGATGGAGGAGGCCATTAAGCACCTGAATAGAGTAATTTACAGCAGCAGCAGGCTTTGCAGGCTCAGAGAGAAAGTAATGAGCTACAGAAAAAAAGACATGAGGAGGCTATGTGTGCACAGCAGCAGACGAACAATCTCCTAATGCAGCAGCTGGTAGCCATGCAAGAGTCGGTGTGAACATCCCTGCAAGGAGTTTCAACCGCAACAACCCCGACTGTGTTACCACCAGGGACAAAGTCTGATCCGCCCTGAGAAAAATGGGTCCAGAAGATGATATAGAGGCATTCCTGACGGTGTTCGAAAGAACCGCGGAGCAAGAGAGGCTGCCATTGGAGCAGTGGGCTGAGGTGGTGGCGCCTTTTCTGGTGGGGGACGCACAAAAGGCTTATTTTTACCACAGCCGTGATGAGGCCAAGGACTATGAGAGGCTAAAAGGTGAGGTGTTGGCCAGGTTGGGGGTAAATACCGATGTGCGAGTGCACAGGGTGTATCAGTGGGTGTTTGCCGAGTCCCGACCCGCCCGGTCACAAGCCTATGACTTACTTCTCCTAGTAAAAAAACGGCTTCAGCCTGAAATGTTGAGCCCTTCTCAGATGGTTGAATGGGTCATGGTCGACAGGTTTGTGCGTACCCTCCCGAGAGCCATACAGCGCTGGGTGGGACAAGGAGATCCAGGCAACCTGGAACAACTGGTTATCCTGGTGGAGAGGTATATGGCCACTCAGGATTTGGTGCGGGACTTAGCGGTACTACCAAAGTCACATCAGCCCCCGTTGCCAACCCGGGATCCTGAAAAAGGGATCCCACCTCATAAGGGGGGGGAGAGTGGATCTCCAGTCCGTGGGAGGAATACCCTGGGGAGGAGGGAGGCTGCAGGGATCAGATGTTGGCGCTGTCAGGACTGGGGACATGTGGCAGCCAACTGCCCTAGGGTATCCGAACCCATGGACTGCGGGTTCACTCGCCGGTCCTCTTTTTATGCCCAACCGGTGTATATAGCTGACCCCCTGCTGGCTGCGGACACCCCTCCGGTGTGTGATGTCGTTGTTAATGGACACTCCGTGCAGGCCCTGCTTGACTCTGGGAGCCTGGTAACTCTGGTCCATGAGTCGCTGGTAACGGAAAAACTCCCAGAAAGGCGAACCCTTACCATTGTCTGTATACATGGGGATCGCCGGGAGTATCCCACCACTAAGTTTACCCTGGCGGTGTGTGGGAAGGAGGTACCACATGTCGTTGGAGTGGGGAGACGGCTCCCTTATGCTGCAATATTGGGAGGGACTTTCCCCTGTTCTGGACTTTGGAGGAACGGGTTGCTTACCTGTGGGGAAGAAAAAGGGGGCCCCTGCTGTAGGGGTCACCGTAGGGGAGGTAGAGTGTAACCCTGACCGTTTTCCCCTAGAAGTATTGGCGGGTGAGACAGTAGAAATTTCGTCCATCCTGGATCTGGAGGTACCCCGAGAAACCTTCGGGACTGCACAGCTCCAGGATTTGACGTTATTGCGGGCTAGAGAATGTGTGTCGGTGATTAATGGTGTTGCTTAGCGTCCCGGCGCGGATACCGTATTTCTTTACCTGGCCTATAACCAGGACCTGTTATACAGGGTAGACAAGGTAAGGCAGGAGGTGGTGAAACAACTGGTGGTGCCCCAGCCTTACCGGTGAATGGTCTGGGATTTAGCGCATGGCATGTGTTGGGAGGGCATATGGGGGTTAAGAAAACGCTGGAGGGAATTCTACAACGGTTCTATTGGCCTGGGATATATGAGGAAGTCTGGAGGTTCTGACAGTCCTGTCCAGTGTGTCAGGTGACTAGCCCTCAACCTCAGTATCACAGTCCACTGGTACCTATGCCTATTATAGAGGTGCCCTTCGAAAGGATCGCCATGGATCTGGTAGGCCCCATTATTAAATCAGCGAGGTCACCAACACATCCTGGTAGTGTTAGACTATGCCACGCGGTATCCGGAGGCTGTCCCATTGCGCCATACGTCGGCCAAGGTAATAGCTAAAGAGCTCATGAATATGTTCGCCCGGGTGTGGATACCAAAGGAGATTCTGACGGACCAGGGGACACCCTTTATGTCCAAAATAACAAAGGAATTGTGTAAGCTATTAAATATTAAACACCTGCACACGTCCGTCTACCATCCCCAAACCGATGGGTTAGTAGAACGGTTTAATAAGACCCTGAAGTCCATGCTAAAAAGAGTCGTGGCTAAGGACAGGAGAGATTGGGACTTATTGTTGCCCTATGTTTTGTTTGGGGTACGGGAAGTGCCCTAGGCGTCCACGGGGTTCCCGCCTTTCGAGTTGTTATATGGGCGACATCCCCGTGGGCTACTGGATATCGCTAAGGAGGCATGGGAGCAACAGCCTACGCCTCATAAAAGTGTGATAGAGCACATAGGAAAAATGAAGGACCGAATAGGGGTCGTGTGTCATGGTCTTACCTTCTTACTACTCTCCTTCGTTTGACATGTGCTGGCGGCCATCTTGGTTTCTGGGTTTCTTGTAGCCTCCCACCCTGCGGCTTCTCCTTCCCACTGGGATGAGCTGGATGCCTAGCTCATATATATAGGAGGTCTGTGGCTTCAGTTCCTTGCTTGGTCCTCCTGTGTTCACATGGTTCTAAGACTGCTGCTGCTTCTGGTTCCTGATCCTGGCCTCGTCTGACTACCCCGTTGGTTCCTGATCCTGGCTTCGTCTGACTACCCCGTTGGTTCCTGATCCTGGCTTCGTCTGACTACCCTTCTGGTTCCTGACCTCTGTCTCCGCAAGACCCTGCTTCGTTTTAGCCATCCGTTTGGACTTTTGCTTACGGCTTGCTTTTCAATAAAACCTTCTTATTTTCCACTTATCTCTTGTTGTACGTCTGGTTCATGGTTCCATGACATCGTGTTGCCGATTGTCCGTGAGCACATGGAAGCGGCACAACTGGCCCAGAGTCGGCTATATAACCGATCTGCCCGGGTAAGGATATTTCACCCGGGTGACCGAGTTCTTGTACTCGTGCCCACGGTCAAGAGTAAATTCTTGGCCCGGTGGCAAGGACCCTGTGAAGTTAAGGAGAAAGTGGGCCTAGTTGATTACAGGCTATACCAGCCAGGATGACGGAAGCCCGAACAGGTATATCATGTGAATCTACTAAAACCTTGGAGATACAGAGAGAATTTGTTTGAAGACAGCCCGCCATCTGTCTGGACGGCAGGGAGTGACCTGGGGTCACCAGGGGTTCCGGACAACGCCATTGGGGTGACGATAGGGGATGGACTGTCGACCAAACAGGCACAAGAGGTGAGAGAATTTGTTAGTCGGAATAGGGACGTATTCTCTGACCTTCCTGGACGTACCACCTTGATCGAGCATGAAATTGTCACCAAGCCCCAGGTTAAAGTCCGCCTAAGACCATACCGAGTACCGGAGGCTCGGCGACAGGACATTTCGCAGGAGGTAAGATCGATGCTACATCTAGGGGTCATAGAAGAGTCAAAGAGCGAGTGGGCTAGCCCGATTGTCCTTATTACCAAACCGGATGGTTCATTACGGTTCTGTAATGATTTTAGGAAATTAAATGTGGTATCAAAATTTGATGCCTATCCCATGCCTCAGGTGGACGAGTTGATAGAGCTGCTGGGAAAACCTAGGTATTTTTCGATCCTAGATCTCACGAAAGGCTACTGGCAGGTACCTCTAACCGAGGCGGCAAAGGAGAAGACGGCCTTTGTAACCCCGGAGGGGCTTTTTCAGTATAGGGTGTTGCCTTTTGGGTTGCATGGCGCTCCGGCTACGTTCCAGTGTCTGATGGATGTCGTCCTCAAGCCCCATAACCAGTATACCTCTGCGTATCTGGATGATATAGTCGTGTTCAGCCCGGACTGGGAGGGTCATTTGTCAAAACTTCAGGCAGTGATAGATTCTCTCAGGAAGGCGGGTTGACCGCCAACCCAAAAAAATGCTCGGTGGGACTAGAGGAAGCTCGCTATTTGGGGTATGTGATTGGACGCGGAGTCATTAGGCCCCAAGTGAATAAAGTTGAAGCAATCCGGAATTGGCCCAGGTCTCGTGCGTCCAAGCAAGTACAGTGATTTTTGGGCCTGATTGGGTATTACATGAGGTTCATTCCCCATTTTGCCACCTTGGCAGCCCCGTTAACCGGATTCTTGAAGTGTAGAAAGTTGGTGATGGTTCGCTGGGGGAGCAGGAGGAGGAGGCGTTCTCCCGTTTGAAGTCGGCCCTATGTGAGTCCCCGGTTTTGGTGACGCCCGACTTCAAGCGGGAGTTTGTAGTTCAAACAGGTGCCTTGGGAGTAGGACTAGGGGCTGTGCTTTCCCAGGAGCTCAACGGGGAAGAGCATCCCGTGGTTTTTCTAAGCCGCAAGCTTACCCCAGCAGAAACCTGGTATAGCATCGTGGAGAGAGAGTGCCTCGCCATCAAGTGGGCACTCAAGTCTCTCAGATATTACCTTTTAGTGAGAAGGTTCCGTCTGGTGACCGACCACTCCCCTCTCCAGTGGATGAGTAGGGCTAAGGAGGGGAGCGCTCGGGTTACCAGGTGGTTCTTGTTCCTCCAGAACTTTAAGTTCACTGTTGAGCACAGGGCCAGCCGCTTACAGGGGAATGCAGATGCCCTGTCCCGGGTACACTGCTATGCATGTGTTTACCCCCTCAGGCTTGAACAGTATGTTCAAGCCCTCAGGGGTGAACAAAAGGGGAGGGGAATATGTAGGAGAGTCCCCAGGATAATAATGGACGGACGATACGTGCCACCAGAGGTCCTGGCCTCGGTGGAGTAAGAACTGGATCATTGTGGTTACAGCGGCGAATGCTGCTGTTGCAGCGTGTCTGGGCCGGTCCTTACTGGGAACAGGTAAAGAGCTAAGTGGGTGCCTGTTCCCCACGGCCAGTCCAGGTGTTTGGTGGAGCTGGGCCTTTAAAGAACCCAGCCTGCTGAAGATGGGTGTGGGGTATGTCTTGCTGTACTGGAGATTTCCACAGACAGAGTCAGTGCTGGTGAAGTAGAGTATGGGTGCAGCACACATTGAAGGATAGCCCTGGGAACCTGTGGTGCTACTAGCCAAAGGGTCTCTGGCCTAAGGGAGACAAAGGCCGGTAGCCTAGAAGCCTGCAGGACCGCTGTGGTCTGTCCAAAAACAAGGTGACTGAAACCTGCTGTTTATTTTCTATGGAAGGACTTTTGTTCTATGCACTATGTGGATATGCACCTGTGCGGTCTGCACATTGCCTGTTATGCCTTTGGTGTGAATAAAGTCATGGTGTATCACAAAGACTGTCTGTGATTGCCTCAATACTGTCGCCGCTACCGTTGCCTACCACAAGCACATCCCCACACAGTTTAGTGCTGCCACCTAGTGGCCTGAACTGGGTTACACTAACAATGAGCCTAGAAGCCTAGTACATTTTTAGAACAGGGTGCTTTCCCTGATCTCCGCTAGTTGTAAGCGTGTCTGAGCAGGAAGCCTGCGCTTCCGTTTTTTAACACTCTCAGATGCTTGACAAATGCCACAAGGGGGCCCACTAAGATTTATCGCCTAAGGGCCCACATGAACCTGGAGCCTGCCCTGCCTAGATCCCACATGGAATCAAGGTCATGCGAGTGATGTGTGCAGTTCGGAGGAAGAGGTGGTGGTCACACAGC
The DNA here is from genome assembly GCF_014858855.1 of Bufo gargarizans. NCBI lineage: Eukaryota > Metazoa > Chordata > Amphibia > Anura > Bufonidae > Bufo > Bufo gargarizans. The sequence continues at coordinate 412,405,835 of NC_058082.1, read as the reverse complement.
GCCAGTCACACAGCAAAAGAGGGAGCATTGTGCAAAAGCAGAGTGGCCGTCCCCTAGCCAGTATGCCTGTTACTGCCCACCGCACCCAGGGACTGAGCACATCAAAACCAGCTCCAAGGAGTTCCCTGGCGTGGCAGTTCTTCAGACAATGTGCTGTTGACAAGACGTGAGTGGTTTGCACTCTGTGCAATCAGAGAATGAAGCGAGACATCAATGTTCTAAACCTGAGCACCACCTGCATGACCAGGCATCTAAATGTAAAACACAAGCTGCAGTGGAGTACACACCTGAGAAACCACAAAAGATCTCAGGCTCCTCTTGCTCCGTCTTCTGCTGTGGTCTCGGCCTCTTTCTCCCCCTCTGGAGTGACAGTGGCACCTGCCACCCTGCAAACAGAGGATGTGGCAACACAGCCACCTGCACCACTGTCACCCAGCATGTCCACACTGTGCCACGGAAGCATTCAGCTGTCCATCCTTAAACGCTGGAGAGGAAGAGGAAGTACCCCCCCTACCCACCCATGATCCCTGGCCCTGAATGCCGGCATTTCAAAATTCCTGGCCTATGAAATGCTGTCATTTTGTCTGGTGAAGACAGACTTTTAAAAAAGTTATGGCGGTGGCTGTCCCACAGTACATGGTTCCCAGCCGCCACTTCTTTTCCAGGTGAACTATCCATGCCCTGCACAACCAAGTGGCGGACAAAATCAGTTGTGCACTGTGCAACGCCATCTGTGGCAAGGTCCACATAACTACCGATACGTGGACCAGTAAGCACTGGCAGGGATGTTATGTTATATCTCCCTAACTGCACACTGCGCCGGGGCTGTGGATGAGCATGGAACAACAGACTGATGAGTGGTTGGTGCTGCTGAGTCTCAAGCCCGGCCTGGTGCTGTGTGATAATGGGCGAAATCTCGTAGCAGCTCTGGGACTAGCCAGTTTGATGCACATCCCTTGCTTGGCACATCTGCTGAATTTGGTGGTGCAGGGGCTCCTGAAAAATTACTCTGATATGTCAGAACTGCTAAAGAAAGTGCGGGCCGTCTGTGAACTCCACCTTGCACATGCTGGCCAGTGGCCAGGCGATAGTGGAGTTTCAGCTCAAGCACACACGGGTGAGTCGCTTTGTGGAACAGCACCACTTCACCACTAACGAGAGGGCCTCTATGCAGGACGTGTGTGCTGTGTTGCGCTGTTTCGAGTACTCCACCAACATGGCCAGTGCCAATGATGCAGTCCTTAATGTTACTATCCCACTTCTATGTCTCCTTGAAAAAACACTTTGGGTGATGATGAAAGAGGATGTGGCACAGGAGGAAGAGGAGGAGGAAGAGGAATCATTTCCACAGTTATCAGGCCAGTCATTCACAAGTGGCTTGGAAGGTGGGTTCATTCACCAACAGAGGCCAGGTACACAACTGTCCAGCCAGGGCACAGTTCTACAAGATGAGGAGGATGATGAGGAGGAGGAACCGTGTTCACAGCAGGGTGGCACCCAAAGCAGCTCATGGGCATCAATAGAGTGTGGCTGGGGGGGATACAGAGGACATAGACGATATACCTCCCACAGAGGACAGCTTGTCGTTGCCTCTGGGCAGCCTGGCACACATGAGCGACTACATGCTGCAGTGCCTGCGCAACGACCGCTGAGTTTCCTACATTCTAATAAGTTAACCAGTGCTAATTATTGGGTGGCCACCCTGCTGGATCCCCTCTACAAGGACAACGTGCTGTCCTTAATTCCGCCACTGGAGCGTTATCGGAAGATGCTCGAGTACAAGCGCATGCTGGTAGATGCGCTGCTGATGGCATTCCCACCTGACAGCTGGGGCACAGTGGAAGCACAAGGCGAAGGCAGAGGACGAGGAAGAAGTCGGCAACGCAGCTGGGGCACCGCCAGTACCTCAGAAGGCAGGGTTAGCATGGCCAAAATGTCGAAAAGCTTTGTCAGCACGCCACAACAACCAGCACCACCAGCTGATGGCAGGGGGGTAATTACAGACAAGTGCAACTGCCTGTCCACAGCCAACGTGGACAAGCTCACGTTCATTAAAATAATACAAGAAAATTTAGGCTAGCACATTCATATTCATAGTCACAGATGCATATCTATCAAGCAAACATGGCTGATAAAAAAATGGCTGCACAACATTTCACATACAAACAACAGAGCTGAGAAATGAGGACCATTCTTAATTAATGTGGTATTATACCTACTGTAAATGAAAAACTAGAAGCTCTTTGTGCACATTTTTGATCAAACGTGTGTCGGGTCCATCTATCAGGCGTCAAAGTGGCTTCTGCAGATGGGTACCTAACACTAATATACCGCCTCTCTTGGACTTACCTAAGCCTACAATTCTCAGGGCAGTGTAGAAACCAGCTACATTTACCCTAAGTTCACACCTGAGCGTTTTACAGCGCGTTCAAACGCGCTGTAAAACGTTCAACACATGAAAACCAATGCTTCCCTATGGGAATGGTTCTCACCTGGGCGTTTTACAGCGCGTACGATCGCGCTGTAAAACGCCCGACGCTCAAACAAGTACTTGAGCTTCTTTGGGGCGTTTTGACGCGCGTTTGTGGCCATAGGACACTGCAGTCAATGACACAAACGCGCGTCAAACGCGCGTTTACAAACGCTCAGGTGTGAAAGCACGGGTTATACTCTGCTCAGAAGAAATGTGCGCACAGAGCTTCTATTTTTCCATTTATAATAGGTATAATACCACTTTAATTTAGAATGATCTCCATTTCTCAGCTCTATTGTTTGAATGTGAAATGTTGTACAGTCATTTTTTTTATCAGCCATGTTTGCTTGATGGATATGCACCCGTGACTATGAATATGAATGTGCTAGTCTAAATTTTCTTGTAGTATATATTCAGGGTAGCGCCTGTTTTAAACTGAGCAACGCCCATCTACCTGGGGCTTCTGAGCAGAGTATAACTGTAGCTGGTTCCTACACTGCACGAAAATTGTAGGCTTAGGTAAGTCCAAGAGAGGCGGTATATTAGTGTGTGGTACCCATCTGCGGAAGCCACCTTGACACCTGGTAGATGAGCCCGATCACAAATGTGTGCAAACAACTTCTATTTTTCCATTTATAGCAGGTATAATACCACTTTAATTTAGAATGATCCTCATTTCTCAGCTCTATTGTTTGTATGTGAAATGTTGTGCAGCCATTCATTAAAATAAACCAGGCATGGATCCCACAGGACTTGTGCTGAGTAGACAAGTATACCGGCCGCACCCAGCCATTGTTATACTCCAGTGCACCTTGTCTGTGCATTTTCTTTTATATTTACCAATGTTTTTGGGTCAAATTTATAAAAAAAAAAGGAAAACAAAGAAAACAAAAAAACTGTGTTGGCTACCTCCTCCTCCTCCACCACCGCTTCCACCTACACCACCACGTCCACCGCCTCCTCAACCTCCTACTCCACTTTGAGCTCCGCCTCCTAGTTCAAGATTATTATTATTATTTTTTTCTATTCTCTGTTATTTTAAGTCATTTCCCTATCCACATTTGTTTGCAGGGCAATTGTCCTGCTCTTACTCCCATTGTGCTTCCTTTTGCAGTCCTCTAGCCCTTACAACGACTATTTTACAGCCATTTTAGTGCACCAAAGTTCAGGTCCCCATTGACTTCAATGGGGTTCAGGTTCAAGTTTGGGTCAAGTTCGGGTCCCGAACCCGAACTTTGACCCGAAGTTTAGCCGAACCGGTGAACCCGAACATCCACGCGTCCGCTCATCCCTAGACTTGTCCCATCTTTGCACTACGGACAAGGATAGGACTGTTTAACTAGGGGCCAGATGATCCATTCCACAAAATGAGTAGCGCACACGGCCATTATCCATGTTTTGCTGATCCATCTGTGAGCCCTAAGGCTGCGTTGACATCACCGTTTTTTTCCATTCTTCTGATGCAGTGCTTTTTTTTTCTAAAATAACAGATCTTAGGCAGAAATGGCTCAAACAGATGCCAAATTTGCATAACTGATTTCAGGATGTTTTGTTTTTATAGGATTCATTTATTTATTTTTTTATTTTCCAGTTTTTTTGATGGATGAGGAGAATGGAAAAAAAAAAAACGGTGATCTCAGCCTAATATGGGATCTGTGTAAGAATTTAGAATGAAAGTCTGCTACTCAATAATATACAAGGCTGTATTTGTAGCTGGCCTAAGGCCTCTTGCAGACGAGCGTTCCTCCCGCAGCGAGTCCACATCACAGCACTAGGCCTGACCTCCCAGTACTGATGGGATTCACATAGCAATATATTGATTTATGATGCTATGTGACCCCCCCGGCAGCGCTGGAATGTCAGGCCAGGAGCTGCGTTGCGGACTCGCTGCAGGAGGAACGCTCGTCTGCAAGGGGCCTAACATTTTTCTGACTTTGGCTACTTGACTTGGCCATGCTTTCTGCCAGTTTCTCTCCACCTACAACATGGGGCCACTTTTACCTTTTTTCCACTTTGAATTCCCAATCTGCCCCTGACCACTACACTTTGAATGGGGCTGCAATTCCGGCTAGAGTCAAAGTACTAGCAGCTGCAGTTAACATCTAATTAGTGTGTGGGGAGGGGGAGGGGTGTCAGACCCCCACGGATGAGATATTGTAGGCATATTTTGAGTTTAGCTCATCAGTATCAGGAACCTGGAAAACCCCTTTAATTCCATAAGTCAACATGATTTGGTTTAAAATCACTGCTCACAATTCACTTGATATACTGTATAGAGGTTAATTTAATTTACTCATAGTAAAACCTAAACACGATTTTACAGTCATTCTTAAATTTGTAAAGAGCTCATGCTTGATAGCAAGATTAACAATAAGAAATTGAGGAGAAACTGAAAGACTTGAAAAAGTAAATGTGTTAAGATCAGAGCTACAACCAAGGTATTTGTTAGAATGGGCTTAGGCCTCATCCGTGTCCGTTGTTCCGTTTTCCGTGATTTGACTTTCAATGGGTCCGTTGAAAACTCGGAAAATGCACCGTTTGTCATCCGCGTCCGTGATCCGTGTTTCCTGTCTGTCAAAAAAATAGGACCTGTCCTATTTTTTGGACGGACCACAGTTTGCGCAAACCATTCAAGTCAATGCGTCCGTGAAAAAACACGGAGGCACACGAGATTGTCATCCACGTCCGTGATCCGTGGCCGTTTTTTTCCTATCATTTTTAAGGCAAACTTGACTTAGATTTTTTTTCACTTTTCTGGTCTGGTGATCCTCCAAAAATCAAGGAAGACACACGGAAGAAAAACGGACATGGATCACAGAACAACGGAACCTCGTTTTGCAGACCGTGAAAAAATACTGTCGTGTGCATGAGGCCAAAGGCTGATTCTGTTCTTGGTTGGAACAAATCTAGGATATGATTATCATGTTATCTTGTAGATTAAACTAATTTCCCATGTTGTTATGTTATGTTATGTTAAGCTAGCTGGAGATACAGATATGATCATCATAAACAATGCCTTGAAAATAAGAGCTACTATTGATTTTGTATGGCTTACGTATTGAAAACCCATGTATAAAAAGATGCATAAAGAAAATCAACCCTTACTTAACAAATGTGACTTGCACCAATAAATGTAGTTGGTCTGCTTTTGTACATTTAAAAGGTTACAATTCTATTATTTCTCACAATATTAAAGAGGTTGTCCCATCTGAACATCTATGGCATATTGCTTCCATATATAGCATAAATGTCAGATATGTGCAGGTCCCACCTCTGAGACCCACTCTTATCTCCAAAATGGGACTTCCTGAAATAGCAGAGCAGGTGTGCTTGGCTATCTTTGGAAGTACCATAGCGGTGAATTGATGGTGTCTAACAATGCGCAATGTGCACTTTGTTAATGTCAGGGGCCCAATTCAGGGGATAGGAATATGAACCTGGGGTGGGACTCGCGCCAGCCTCATAGAAAATGAATGAAGGGTATCTGCGCATGCGCAGTGTGCCCTCCTTCAATTGTGGGGCCCTGTTTTTGATATAGGTGCGGGCCCCAGCGTTAGGACCCACACCTATAAGACAATGGGGCATATCTTAGAGATATGCCCCATTTTCCATGATGAGACAACCCCTTTAATCTCACCTTTTAGTGCGGGCCAGAGCCAGGATTTAATCTCGTCTTTGATGTTGAGCAGTCTCTTGAAGGAAAGCCTTGGTGGTACACATGAAAGTAAAGTCCTGGTGGGAACTCTATGGGTGCTTTCTATAGGATGGCCCACGAAAAAGAAACCAGCCTCCAGCAATAGTATGACAAGATGAACGAGAAAGTGGATTTTTTTTTTTATTACTCACAAGTCACAAAAAATGCTGAAAATTGTCCCCGTTCATGTCTATGCATCTTTGGGCACCTCGGATTATGTTGGTTGATTCTGCTTGCAGCTCTTCTCCAGTGATGCTGGGGATCATGTTTGTGATGCTTTCCTTGAGTTCATCCAGGGGATGTGGATTGTTAGTGGACACTTTCTGTTTTAGATTTGCCCATAGATAATGTGGACAAGACTGGGGAAAATGGTGGCCATAACCCCTTGCTCTCAGTTTGCTCCTCCATAAACAGTTCATGAACCTGTGCCAGTGAGCTCCTTGAGGTTTGGCACGTTGCTCCATTTTGTTGGAAAAAGTAGGAAAATTTTTCTCCCAGTGTTAGTTGTTTGCAAAACTGTTCAAAGATGTCCAGGTAAATTGAGGTATTCACAGTTGATTTGAAGAAAATTGGCCCCACTATTTGTGTTCCTGACACTGCGCACCAAATCCCAATTTTGTGGTCAAGAAATGGTGTTTCGTGAGTCAAATGGGGATTTTCAGAGGACCAGTACCTCATATTCTGGGAATTTACGTGACCTGATAAATTAACTTCGTCCATCATGAAGTACAGCAATGGGTCCAAATGTCTGTCAGCAATCATAGTCAGACTCTTTCAGTTCCTGCACACACGTCATTCAGTACGGTTTCAGGTTCAGAGATTTCAGCACTCGCTGGCATGTCGTTTGTGATACAGTCTTGATCAAAAGTTTAAGACCACTTGAAAAATGGCAAAAAATCATATTTAGCATGACTGGATCTTAAGAAGGTTCCAAGTAGAGCTTCATAGGACATCCACCTTTAGATGTCCTATGTTTGGTGCTCTCTTGCAAAGTCCAAATGAGCAGTTCCGTGGCGTTGAAGGAAACAAGGTCTTTGAAGAAGTTTTTTGTTTTTGAAGCCCTTCAGTCTCAGATGCCGTCTGATGGTTATTGGGCAGCTGTCAGCACCAGTAAGAGCCTTCATTTGGGTCGAGGATCGTCCAGTGTCTTGACGGACAGCCAATTGGATCCTCCGGCTCAGTGCTGATGACATTTTTTTGGGTCTTCCACTTGACTTTTCTGTTACATAACCCTCAGGATCATTTAAGAAATTCCAAATGACGGTCTTACTGCGTCCCACCTCAGCAGCAATGGCGCGCTGTGAGAGACCCTGCTTATGCAGTTCAACAACCCGACCACATTAAAAAAGGGAGAGTTTTTTTGCCTTTGCCATCACAACGTGTGACTACCTGACAGAAAATTACAATGAATCCACATCTTTGCACAGATTTGGCCTTTTAAAGGCATGTGGTCCTAAAATTTGGATCAGCTGAAAAACAGCCTGTTTCAGTTTAATCGTTATTTTCAATTAATTGAATGGTCAAAAAATATTTTGTCTCACTCTCATTTCTTCTTGTTGCATGTTGAAGCTCTACTTGGAACCTTGTTAAGATCCAACAATGTAAAATATGATTTTTTTGCCATTTTTCAAGTGGTCTTAAACTTTTGATCAGGACTTTACATTTTGCTGAGACAGTCTTCTAGTTTTTTGGGGGCTACTGGCAATCCACTGCTTAATTTCATGCACAACTTCAGCCGTCCTGATCGATGGAGGTCTCAGTCTTCATGTTTGAAACGGAGCCAGTTTTATGCCATTTTCCGACTCTGAATACAATATTTAGCTGGTGGTTTTGTCCCTATGTATTTGTTGGCAAAGGTCTCCTACAGATCTCTGAAAAAATTTAAGCTGAGCTGATTGGTTGCTATTGACAACTAAGCCAAATTTACTAATAGGCAGTTTGATTTGGAGATATTGGAGGCAGGCTACTTTTTCGTGGGCCACCCTGGCACAATAAAAGCAAGGGAGAAAGCAAAAATCCCCAAACAGTTCTCACAGCAATCTTTCAGCAAACTTTTCAGGGTTACAGCCCTCTGTTTTTTCCGTGAGGCCCACCATTTGGACATTATTATAATGGAGGTTATTCTCCTGGTCGTCATCTTTCACACACCTGGAAGAGACTTCCGTCTCTATATCTTTCAAACAGTGAGTAATGGGGCTCACCCAATCCTTTATTTTAGGTACTCGGTTCTCCACCTCAGTAAGCTTCTCACACAGCACATATCATGTCTGAGGAGTACCAAATCCACCCACACTTCTTCAATTTTGCCCATGAGAGTAACCTGACAGGTTGTAATGGTGGTCAGAAGTTGTGAGGAGACCCGTTGAAGTGTTAGCTCTGGCTGTTTAGCAGGCGAGGCAACTTTCTGTGAATCTGATGAACTGTCTGGAGCTGACCTTCCAGGTTTGGAGCCACTTTGAGCCTGCTTCTGTGCAAAGTGGCCCAGAGTCTGGGGCCAATCTTCACCACTGTACGATCCTAAGACTCAAAGAATACAGGGAGGCTGAATAAAAGTAGTTTAGCAGGTGCCAGGATGGTTATGAGGATGTGCAGGTCACCGAGCGCGTCTGCTCACATCTGTAATTGTAGAGGTTGGACAAGTCCTCTAAACCTCAGTTTTAATGATAATACGTTAATACCAATATTTATCTCCCGTGTGGGAGTTTTCCTTCTATAAAAGAATGATTAATCTAATGCCATCAAATATTTGTATGAGCCATTCAATCTCTGGCTCTGAGATTCTCACTTTAGTGCCAAATGTACAGTGTCTCACTGTTAGCACCCCTGTGGTTCTTTGAATCATGCTGGATGTAAATTTCTCACGTGTTGTACATTCTTCTGTCGATGCATTATAAGTATTTGTGTTATGTAAGTAAATATACAGTTTCACATATAAGATATGCAATAAAGACACAGGCATTTAGCTGTAGCTGCAATGATTAATGATTGAATGTGCATAGATAGGTTATTGCGTGATTTGTGTATGTGACTTGTTTGGAATTCCCAAGGTAAATTTAAGCAGCATTTTCTTCATTTGGCGAGCCGTTGTGATGGATAAGGAAGCTGGAATAAGCAAGATCTTCTTGAGACCCCTATAGAAACACAAAACACTGTTGTGAAAAACTGATTTGTTTCATTCCTATATTATTTTGTACACCTAATTTAAGCCTTAGTATGCGCAATTATTAAATAGTACTACTTGGTCATACCCATCGTGTTTAGAGTAACCCTGCTTGTATTATTGTTGTACCATACATTTATGTAGAATAATGGATGTGTCTGTCCAACTGATCAGTGAAATTATTCAATAATTACTCATGTAAAAAACACACAAATAAAACACCTGCTACTTATTTGCTATCAGCTATACTTGCAACAGTAGTAGAAATCCTACGTGAACAAAAAAGGGGTCTAAGGCTACTTTCACACTCGCGTTTGGTGCAGATCCGTCATGGATCTGCACAGACGGATCCGTTCAGATAATACAACCATCTGCATCTGTTCAGAACGGATCAGTTTGTATTATCTTTAACATAGCCAAGACGGATCCGTCTTGAATACCATTGAAAGTCAATGGAGGACGGATCCGTTTTCTATTGTGCCAGATTGTGTCCGATCCGCACTGATAATGCAAATGCTTGTATCCGTTCAGAACGGATCCGTTTGCATTACCATGAAAAAAAGAAAAAAGGAAAAATGCAAACGGATCAGTTTTGACTTACACTGAAAGTCAATGGGGGACGGATCCTTTTTCAATTGCACATATTGTGTCAGTGACAACGGATCCATCCCCATTGACTTACATTGTGTGCCAGGATGGATCCGTTTGGCTCAGTTTCGTCATATGGATACCAAAACGCTGCAAGTGGAATGGAGGCAAACTGAGGCAAATTGATGCATTCTGAGCGGATCCTTTTCCATTTAGAATACATTAGGGGAAAACTGATCTGTTTTGGACCGCTTGTAAGAGCCCTGAACGGATCTCACAAATGGAAAGCCAAAACGCCAGTGTGAAAGTAGCCTAACCCTGTTTCCTTCTTGGAAATTACTTTTTTTTTTTTCATCCACAAAAACTTGACAACATGTCCAAAGGGGCATCCAGTCAGGGCCAGAGTGGCCTACTGTACCAGAGTATCAGAAGATCCTCTGGAGGGCCTAGGTATAATATTGGGCTCCTAATGTCGAAAAAAAGCCACCCCAATTGGAGCTTATGCTATAGCTACCATTTGCTGCTGGGATTTTTTCAGTAAGTTAACTTACTAATATGAGACCTTTTAGACCTGAATATTAGACCTGTACCTCTTTTAGACCTTATTGATGATATACCCTGTCTGTTTGCAATGAAAACAACAAAGATTAAAAGGGTATACCCCCCGTTTGCCAGTTCCCATCCACCACATATTCCATTCAGTTCAATGGACAAATTGTAAAGGAGTTGAATATATATATATATATATATATATATATATATACACAATATTATCGTATGTTTATTGAATGTCATGTAACCAGCATCTATGTTGATATACAATTTTATGTGCAGCATACTGTGCTAACGTGGGTCCCATTGGGGAACATCAGTGAAGGTACATTAAAAAGATACTGTACCAATGTCAGTGAAATGCCCTGTGTGCTGAATACTGGTCGGAAATTTTGCAGGCAGACTGCAACAAAATATTGCTACTCTGAGGAAGCCATATTTCCTTGGAATATCCATTCAATGGACATTGCAGGTGGGTGTAGCTGGCCAGCTAAGACCTGTCCTAGGTTGCTAATATAGCTTGTGTGTTTATACAGCTAGACCTGCCAATAACCTTAATACAGTTCCTATGTTTGTGTGTTAAAGACAAAAGCAGAGTTATTTACAGTGACTTTATGTTTGGATGTCATATAACTGTTATATTTTGTGTTCACAGAAGCAGAAATGATAATATGCCTTTAAGATTCATTATATAATTGAAGTTAAGCTCAATGACACAGCAGAAACAACAGAAAGCATAGAGTTAAACTATTGTTGCTGGGCAGGAGTCTTGACCAATCACAGCCAGCCTCACACACAGCAGGAGTTTTGACCAATCACAACCAGCCTCACACACAGACTGTGTGCGAAATCCCCCTAGCAGGAGCTGCTAGAATCATTTCACTAGAGGAGAGACGCTGAACAGACATTCACTCCACTAAGAGCTGTGTTTTATGGGAGCAGAGAGGCCAAAATAGGTATTTAACAGTTATATAATGTTCCTACTGTTAATATAGTGATTAGAACTGTATACTGAAACAGTTATATGTGTGTTTACTTACAGTTTCACCAATTGCAAACTACAAAGTTCACAATCCAAATTCAAATTCCATATTGCAATCCAAATTGCATACAACCATACCAGATCATACTCAATCAATCTGCAAATAGTTACTGCTAACTGCATACTGCAAATTGCGACCAAATTCAGCAAGTGAACTATTAGTTAGACCTTAGACATACCTCTCAGAGAGATCATAAATTGCTTAAATAACTTAAAGTGAGAGTACAGATACTCAAGAGAGAAATATATCCATTTTATGTTGAATGACAAAATTGAACAGTTGAACCACCATCTTGTGCATACCGCCATTTTGTTAAACTTTATTTAACACATGTTTTGTACATGGACTATCTGCTGCGGAGGCAGCCATGTTATATATGAAGAAAAGTTGAACTTAGTAAAGAAGTTATTTCAAGCATTTGGTGTGCTTAAACCTACTGTTTCCATAGAATGGCGCAAGAGGAATTACAGAATAATAGACAGTCTGGTTAGACTAAAAGTCAGATATCAAAATTCTTCTAATGCCACAGTGCAAAAGGTACTTCATAGTGCTGCGCCTGCCACAGTGAGCCGCATTGGAGATAATGGGAGACGATCTAAAGATCTTGTACTGCATTATATTGTAGATGGGCACTATAATGTCATTAAAAGGGATAGTTGTATATGTGGCATTGGCTGGGCTGGACCATTAGGCCAGTCTGAGGGCAACACTACTGGCATCCCCATGCTAGCTACACATACAGTACATGTACATTATTTTGCGTTAAGGAGTCCTAAATTAAGTTTGTACTTAGGGTAGGGCCCTAGCTTTTTATTTCTTTTATACATTTATAGCTCTTTATTTGCACATTTACACTAAAGTAGTAGAATGGGTAGTGTGTATAGTGCTGGGTAAGGTGCAATATAGAAGACAGAAGCAATAATAAACTTTTACTGTCTTCTCCTCAGAGGTATACATAGGAGCCCCAATTACAGGTGAAAATAGTCCCAGTAGTGATATTTGTAATTATGTACATGACGATCATATAGGTATCGGGTCCAGTTGCAGCAGCATTGCCACTGGCACTACTCACTTACTTACTCATTGAGTGCTGTGTAAGCTGCAATAGATAAGACTTAGGCTACATTCACACGTCAGTATTTTCCTATATCCTGATTTTCGGTCCGTTTTTTGCGGATCCGTTGTTCCTGAAAATGCTTCCGTATGTCATCCGTTTTTTGCGGATCCGCAAAAAACAGAAACATGTATAAATTTCAATAATCAAATAAAGTTGTTTGGATTTCTTAGAAAAAAAATTGAAAAAATAAATAAATAACATTTGTTATGTGTTTCCAGGAACGGATTCCGCATAAAACGGATGACATACGGAATGGCATCCGAATGTCTTCCGTTTTTTGCGGATCCATTGACTTTGTATTGTACCAGGATCCGAATTTTGCGGAAAAGAATAGGACATGTTTTATATTTAAACTGACATGCGGAACTGAACAACGGAAATGGACAGCACACAAAAAACGGAACAGATCAGGAAAGAAAAAACAGTTGTCAGTTGTCTCTAACAATAGGTTACCCAGACCAGCTGCTACTAGATTACAGGAGCTTTAAACCCACTGTGTGCTGTATATTTATAATGGCACTGGTTTAAAGCTCAGGACCATGCTCTATACATACATGGGAAATGGGAAATGGTCATTATCAGGTTAAATCTTTTATATTCTACTTTCTAGTAACATTTTTTTTTAGAGAGAATGTGTCACCTATTCTTTGTTTTCTGCAAGTTAAAACCAGATAGTGTCTGGTAGTGTAATATATTCTAATTTCGAATCTGTTTCTATTTTCACATTGCAATTTTTTTATTCTATTTCCCGAACATGATTATAGCAGCAGCCATCTTGCCTGAGGTGTGGCTGACAGCATTTAGAGATATACTCTACAGCAGCTACCATAGGACATAGAGACAATGGTGACTTACTAACTTCTATGGGAGAGTTTTCTAGGCATGCTATTCACCTATTGTGAATCCTTTCTTATTTCTACATATAGGTGATATGCAATTCTGCATGTGATGATGAGATGACTGCTGAAAAGTAAAAAAGAAATCTGTACAGACCAAGAAGTGGCACCTATTATTAGGCTTAGTGGCCAGTGCTAAAACTGCAGGATCTTTTTAATATAGTGACATGGAAAATTAAAAATAACCACCAAAAATTCTTTAGAATTATTTTTAACAGTAAAACTTGATTTAAACAATGTCATTTTCTGATGACACATTCCCTTTAAAAAGCAATTCTCTGATCTATTGTAACATGATTCCATAATAGGAAGGTATTACACAAGACTCTCAGGTGTCTTCATGTGATATTTCAGGAATTTCCTAACCACCTCCCGACCGCTGTACGCACCGATGCGTCCGGGAGGTGGTTGATTTGTTCCTCCTGGACGCATCGGCGCGTCATCTCACGAGACGCGAGATTACGTCACAGCCGGCCCGCGCATGCGCATCGCGGGCCGGCTTTTCGCAGCACAGTATTTCGTCAGCAGCCTGCCGGCCACGATCATTGGCTGGCAGGTTGCTGATTTTTTAAAAATCCAATCAGCAGCCATTTAACCCCACATATTAGTAAATATGATGGGGTTATATGGCTGCTGTGCTCCTCTGCTCCTTCTTTTGGTCGGTTGGTTCCAGCAGAGGAGCAGAGGAGCACATCATCACTGTGAGTACCCACTACACCACACTTAGACCCCAGATCACCCCAATTAACCCTTTGATCACCCCTTTGATCGCCCCTGTCAATCACTAGTGAAAGGAAAAAAGTGATCAGTGCAAACTGTCACTTTTTTTTTCCACTGGTATTGACCGTTAGGTTTCAGTATAGTTTAGGCCCCTTGGTTAGGTAGTTTAGGGATCGGTTAGCGCCCAGCCCACCGCACCGCAGTCCGTTATTCGCTGATTAGCGTATCGCTAATCAGCATTTGTACTTTTATAGTATCTGGAAGTGATCAAAACTAATCACGGTCAGATCTATAATAGTACTAGTGTCACTTTAGTTCTCCCTCCACCCAAAACGCAGTGTTTGCCCGATCAGGCCTGATCGGTCGCCCACACGTGCGTACACCCACGCCCGCCCCACCGCAGTGACAAAAAAAAATGTTTTTTTTTGATCGCTGCACATTCACTTTACACACACTGCGGCGATAAAAAAATCAGTGTTGATATTTTTTTATCAACCGCAGCGGCCTCCGGTACTTCGCTAGCCTCCCATTTGTAAGACAGGCTTGCTTTTTTTTTCTTGGGTAGTCTCAGGGAATACCCCTAAATTTAGTTGCCCACATGTCTAACAGGGGGTATTCCTCTGAAGAGGCCTACAGGCTTCTGACCCAGTCGGATGAGGAGTGGGAACCCTCATCTGATGAATCCAGCGGGTCAGAATACGAACCTGTAGAAAGCAGTGGCTCTCTGACCCAAAGTTCGGACGAGGAGGCTGAGGTCCCTGATACCTCCAGGCGTACCCGGCCCCGTGTCGCTAGACCGCAGGTTGCGCAGGATCCGCTTCAAGAGCAGCAGAGTGGGGCTGGTGCTGTCGGATTACGTGGTGAGGCATACACCAGCAGCGCAGCCCTTCCTGGACCTAGTACCAGCACTGCCGTACAACCTGGTGAAGTAGCGAGCACCAGAAGGGCAGTTGAAGCTGGTACGGTGGCACGTGCAGTAGTGACCCCGTCGCAGCCACCGCAAAGACGTGCCCGTAGAGCCCCTAGAGTCCCTGAGGTGCTGGCAAACCCTGATTGGCAGTCCCCAACTTCAGCCGCACCTGTAGTTTTCCCTTTCACCGCCCAGTCTGGAGTTCGGGTTGAGACAGCTCAGATCGATTCGGCCCTGGGATTTTTTGAGCTGTTCTTGACTGCGGAGCTTTTAGACTTAGTCGTGGCAGAGACAAACCGGTATGCCACACAATTTATCACCGCTAACCCGGGAAGCTTTTATGCCCAGCCTTTCCGGTGGAAACCAGTCCAAGTTTCCGAACTTAAAACTTTTCTGGGCCTCCTCCTCAACATGGGCCTGACAAAAAAGCATGAATTGCGGTCATATTGGTCCACGAACCCGATTCATCACATGCCCATGTTCTCTGCTGCTATGTCCAGGACACGATTTGAGACCATCCTGCGTTTCCTGCACTTTAGTGACAATACCGCCTCCCGTCCCAGGGGCCACCCTGCTTTTGACCGGCTCCACAAAATTCGGCCCCTCATAGACCATTTCAACCTGAAATTTGCAGATTTGTATACCCCTGAGCAAAACATCTGCATAGACGAGTCCCTAATACATTTTACCGGGCGCCTTGGCTTCAAACAATACATCCCAAGCAAGCGCGCCCGCTATGGGGTCAAATTGTATAAGCTCTGTGAAAGGGCCACAGGCTATACCCACAAATTTCGGGTCTATGAGGGAAAAGATCAGACCCTGGAGCCGGTCGGTTGCCCTGACTACCTGGGGAGCAGTGGGAAGACAGTTTGGGACTTGGTGTCATCCTTATTCGGCAAGGGGTACCATCTTTATGTGGACAATTTCTACACAAGTGTGGCCCTCTTTAGGCATTTGTTTCTAGAACGGATTGGCGCCTGTGGTACCGCGCGAACTAGTCGCGCGGGGCTTCCCCCAACGGCTCGTTAGCACCCGTCTTGCAAGGGGGCAGAGGGCCGCACTGTGTAACGAAGAACTGCTCGCGGTGAAATGGAGAGACAAGCGTGACGTTTACATGCTCTCCTCCATTCACGCAGACACGACAATACAAATTGAGCGAGCAACCCGTGTCATTGAAAAGCCCCTCTCAGTCCACGACTATAACCTCCACATGGGAGGGGTGGACTTCAATGACCAGATGTTGTCTCCGTATTTAGTTTCCCGCAGAACCAGACGCTGGTATAAGAAGGTGTCTGTATATTTAATTCAATTTGCTCTGTACAATAGTTTTGTTCTCTACAGTAAGGCTGGGAGAACTGGATCCTTCCTCAAATTTCAGGAAGAGATCATCGCGAACCTCCTGTATCCAGGAGGTTCCGTGGCCCCATCCACCAGTGTAGTTAGACGTCTACACGAGCGACACTTCTCCAGTGTCGTTGCTGGTACCTCAAACCGACCGCCACCCCGAAAAAAATGTCGTGTCTGTAGCAGGAGTGGAATAAGGCGTGACACCCGCTATTTCTGTCCTGACTGTCCAGACCACCCTGCCCTATGCTTAGGGGAGTGTTTCCGAAAGTACCACACACAGGTACACCTAGCATAGGGATCATCTCACCAGGATAGGCACACAGGGCTATTAGGGCCCATTCACTCACAGCTGCTGCAAACGTCTCCTTTCACATGGGACAAAGTGCCTAACGCACTTCGCCACATCTTTGGGCGATTTGCGCTTTGCACATTGACCCATGGGGAAGGAGAGGTTTGTTCTATAAAGGTAAATAAAAAAAAAAAAAAAAAAAAAAAATAAAAAACACCAGTAAGCAAACAGGTTAATGTTTAGTTCCAAAAGTTAAAGTTTACAGGTTCTGTTCCAAAGTTAATAAAATTATTGCGTTGTGGCCTAGTTTTTTCTTTTTTTTTTTTACCTTCCAGGTGGACCAACCGATCTACTAGCTGCAGCACCGATGTGCATTCTGACAGAAGCATTGCGCTGCTGTCAGATTACACGCAAGTCAGTGTATGCGGCGCTGCAAGACGGGATTTTCTCCTCTGCAGTGACAGATACGTTTGCCGAGGCATACGAGCTGAGGAGGAGGCGGCGTTCCTATGCTTTGGCAAACACTTTGTATATATATATATATAAAAAAAAAAATCCCGGCAATGATTTATTCATCCACATCGATTGATGCGAATGGAGAAATCTGGTTTGCCAGGGCATACGAGCTAAGTGGGTATGGATGTAGGGCGGAGCTCCTATGTCCTGGCAGACGCCTTTCCCCTCCATTTTTTTTTTTTGGCAGAGATTTTTTCATCCACATTGATCGATGCGAATGAAGAAATCTGTGCCGTTCATTTTTTTCTTTCAGCCCAGAGGCTGAACGGAAAAAAAAATCTCATTACCTGTATGCTCAGTATAAGGATAATAGCAGAAACTCCTAATGCTGGCCATACATGTAATGATTGCAGAGACCCTCAAATGCCAGGGCAGTACAAACACCCCACAACTGACCCCATTTTGGAAAGAAGACACCCCAAGGTATTTGCTGAGGGGCATATTGAGTCCATGAAAGATTTAAATTTTTGTCCTAAGTTAGCGGAAAGTGAGACTTTGTGAGAAAAAACAAAAAAAAATCAATTTCCGCTAACTTATGCGAAAAAAAAAATTTCTATGAACTCGCCAGGCCCCTCATTGGATACCTTGGGGTGTCTTCATTCCAAACTGGGGTCACATGTGGGGTATTTATACTGCCCTGGCTTTTTAGGGGCCCTAAAGCGTGAGAAGAAGTCTGGGATCCAAATGTCTAAAAATGCCCTCCTAAAAGGAATTTGGGCACCTTTGCGCATCTAGGCTGCAAAAAAGTGTGACACATCTGGTATCGCCGTACTCAGAAGAAGTTGGGGAATGTGTTTTGGGGTGTCATTTTACATATACCCATGCTGGGTGAGATAAATATCTTGGTCAAATGCCAACTTTGTATAAAAAAATGGGAAAAGTTGTCTTTTGCCAACATATTTCTCTCACCCAGCATGGGTATATGTAAAATGGCACCCCAAAACACATTCCCCAACTTCTCCTGAGTACGGTGATACCAGATGTGTGACACTTTTTTGATGCCAAGGTGGGCAAAGGGGCACATATTCCAAAGTGCACCTTTCGGATTTTGCAGGCCATTTTTTACACATTTTGATTGCAAAGTACTTCTCACACATTTGGGCCCCTAAATTGCCAGGGCAGTATAACTACCCCACAAGTAACCCCATTTTGGAAAGAAGACACCCCAAGGTATTCTGTGAGGGGCATGGTGAGTTCCTAGAATTTTTTATTTTTTGTCGCAAGTTAGTGCAATATGAGACTTTGTAAGAAAAAAAAAAAAAAAAAAAAATCATCATTTTCCGCTAACTTGTGAAAAAAAAAAAAAATTCTAGGAACTCGCAGTGCCCCTCACGGAATACCTTAGGGTGTCTTCTTTCCAAAATGGGGTCACTTGTGGCGTAGTTATACTGCCCTGGCAATTTAGGGGCCCATGTGTGTGAGAAGTACTTTGCAATCAAAATCTGTAAAAAATGACCGGTGAAATCCGAAAGGTGCACTTTGGAATATGCGCCCCTTTGCCCACCTTGGCATCAAAAAAGTGTCACACATCTGGTATCGCCGTACTCAGGAGAAGTTGGGGAATGTGTTTTGGGGTGTCATTTTACATATACCCATGCTGGGTGAGAAAAATATCTTGGTCAAATGCCAACTTTGTATAAAAAAATGGGAAAAGTTGTCTTTTGCCAACATATTTCTCTCACCCAGCATGGGTATATGTAAAATGGCACCCCAAAACACATTCCCCAACTTCTCCTGAGTACGGTGATACCAGATGTGTGACACTTTTTTGATGCCAAGGTGGGCAAAGGGGCGCATATTCCAAAGTGCACCTTTCGGATTTCACCGGTCATTTTTTACAGATTTTGATTGCAAAGTACTTCTCACACACATGGGCCCCTAAATTGCCAGGGCAGTATAACTACGCCACAAGTGACCCCATTTTGGAAAGAAGACACCCCAAGGTATTCCGAGAGGGGCATGGCGAGTTCCTAGAATTTTTTATTTTTTGTCGCAAGTTAGTGGAATATGAGACTTTGTAAGGAAAAAAGAGAAAAAAAAAATCATCATTTTCCGCTAACTTGTGACAAAAAAAAAAAAATCTAGGAACTCGCAGTGCCCCTCACAGAATACCTTGGGGTGTCTTCTTTCCAAAATGGGGTCACTTGTGGGGTAGTTATACTGCCCTGGCAATTTAGGGGCCCAAATGTGTGAGAAGTACCTTGCAATCAAAATGTGTAAAAAATGACCGGCGAAACCCGAAAGGTGCACTTTGGAATATGTGCCCCTTTGCCCACCTAGGCTGCAATAAAGTGTCACACATGTGGTATCGCCGTACTCAGGAGAAGTTGGGGAATGTGTTTTGGGGTGTCATTTTACATATACCCATGCTGGGTGAGAAAAATATCTTGGTCAAATGCCAACTTTGTATAAAAAAATGGGAAAAGTTGTCTTTTGCCAACATATTTCTCTCACCCAGCATGGGTATATGTAAAATGACACCCCAAAACACATTCCCCAACTTCTCCTGAGTACGGCGATACCAGATGTGTGACACTTTTTTGCAGCCAAGGTGGGCAAAGGGGCACATATTCCAAAGTGCACCTTTCGGATTTCACCGGTCATTTTTTACACATTTTGATTGCAAAGTTCTTCTCACACATTTGGGCCCCTAAATTGCCAGGGCAGTATAACTACCCCACAAGTGACCCCATTTTGGAAAGAAGACACCCCAAGGTATTCTGTGAGGGGCATGGCGAGTTCCTAGAATTTTTTAGTTTTTGTCGCAAGTTAGTGCAATATGAGACTTTGTAAGAAAAAAAAAAAAAAAAAACATCATCATTTTCCGCTAACTTGTGACAAAAAAAATAAAATTCTAGGAACTCGCAGTGCCCCTCACGGAATACCTTAGGGTGTCTTCTTTCCAAAATGGGGTCACTTGTGGCGTAGTTATACTGCCCTGGCAATTTAGGGGCCCAAATGTGTGAGAAGAACTTTGCAATCAAAATGTGTAAAAAATGGCCTGCAAAATCCGAAAGGTGCACTTTGGAATATGTGCCCCTTTGCCCAACTTGGCAGCAAAAAAGTGTGACACATCTGGTATCGCCGTACTCAGGAGAAGTTGGGGAATGTGTTTTGGGGTGTCATTTTACATATACCCATGCTGGGTGAGAAAAATATCTTGGTCAAATGCCAACTTTGTATAAAAAAATGGGAAAAGTTGTCGTTTGCCAAGATATTTCTCTCACCCAGCATGGGTATATGTAAAATGACACCCCAAAACACATTCCCCAACTTCTCCTGAGTACGGCGATACCAGATGTGTGACACTTTTTTGATGCCAAGGTGGGCAAAGGGGCGCATATTCCAAAGTGCACCTTTCGGATTTCACCGGTCATTTTTTACAGATTTTGATTGCAAAGTACTTCTCACACACATGGGCCCCTAAATTGCCAGGGCAGTATAACTACGCCACAAGTGACCCCATTTTGGAAAGAAGACACCCCAAGGTATTCCGAGAGGGGCATGGCGAGTTCCTAGAATTTTGTATTTTTTGTCGCAAGTTAGTGGAATATGAGACTTTGTAAGGAAAAAAGAGAAGAAAAAAAAATCATCATTTTCCGCTAACTTGTGACAAAAAAAAATAAAAAATCTAGGAACTCGCAGTGCCCCTCACAAAATACCTTGGGGTGTCTTCTTTCCAAAATTGGGTCACTTGTGGGGTAGTTATACTGCCCTGGCAATTTAGGGGCCCAAATGTGTGAGAAGTACCTTGCAATCAAAATGTGTAAAAAATGACCGGCGAAACCCGAAAGGTGCACTTTGGAATATGTGCCCCTTTGCCCACCTAGGCTGCAATAAAGTGTCACACATGTGGTATCGCCGTACTCAGGAGAAGTTGGGGAATGTGTTTTGGGGTGTCATTTTACATATACCCATGCTGGGTGAGAAAAATATCTTGGTCAAATGCCAACTTTGTATAAAAAAATGGGAAAAGTTGTCTTTTGCCAACATATTTCTCTCACCCAGCATGGGTATATGTAAAATGACACCCCAAAACACATTCCCCAACTTCTCCTGAGTACGGCGATACCAGATGTGTGACACTTTTTTGCAGCCAAGGTGGGCAAAGGGGCACATATTCCAAAGTGCACCTTTCGGATTTCACCGGTCATTTTTTACACATTTTGATTGCAAAGTTCTTCTCACACATTTGGGCCCCTAAATTGCCAGGGCAGTATAACTACCCCACAAGTGACCCCATTTTGGAAAGAAGACACCCCAAGGTATTCTGTGAGGGGCATGGTGAGTTCCTAGAATTTTTTAGTTTTTGTCGCAAGTTAGTGCAATATGAGACTTTGTAAGAAAAAAAAAAAAAAAAAATCATCATCATTTTCCGCTAACTTGTGACAAAAAATAAAAAGTTCTATGAACTCACTATGCCCATCAGCGAATACCTTAGGGTGTCTACTTTCCGAAATGGGGTCATTTGTGGGGTTTTTCTACTGTTTGGGCATTGTAGAACCTCAGGAAACATGACAGGTGCTCAGAAAATCAGAGCCGTTTCAAAAAGCGGAAATTCACATTTTTGTACCATAGTTTGTAAACGCTATAACTTTTACCCAAACCATTTTTTTTTTGTGCCCAAACATTTTTTTTTTATCAAAGACATGTAGAACTATAAATTTAGCGAAAAATTTATATATGGATGTCGTTTTTTTTGCAAAATTTCACAGCTGAAAGTGAAAAATGTCATTTTTTTGCAAAAAAATCGTTACATTTTGATTAATAACAAAAAAAGTAAAAATGTCAGCAGCAATAAAATACCACCAAATGAAAGCTCTATTAGTGAGAAGAAAAGGAGGTAAAAGTGTAGTGCCGAAGTGTAAAAAGTGGCCTGGTCATGAAGGGGGTTTCACCTAGCGGGGCTGAAGTGGTTAAATAGTAACGAAAGCACGTACACATAGCATATGCATGGAATAAGGAAGGCTATTTACATCTTAGAGGCCTGGTTTACGGTATATTAAATGTTTACTGAAATGTTGGAGTTTATGTAATTTACCTTTTTCTTGGTCTTTGCTCCATCTAGAATATAAACAATCTCGGCATTAATAAAGAAAATATTTGATATTAATAACAAAAAAAAAATACAATATGTCATTTTTAGGAACTCAGCTAAGGCTACTTTCACATCTGTGACATTTCCATCGGGACGTCAGTTCCAACAGAGAATATTGGAATTCGGCTGGGCGGAAACCGCAGCGTGCAGTGGCTTCTGTCCGGTCAATTCTTGATATTTTTGCTGGAATACAGCTGGATCTCTGCCGGACCCCATTATAGTTAACAGGGCCAGTGGACCATCCGGTAACGCCATATCCGGAGAATTCTGGGAGGCTATTTCTCTGCCGGAATAGCTGCCGCAGATGTGAAACTAGCGTACTGCTAAGCTCACATCCAGGAAAACTGAAAAAACGGGTCTGTTAAATGAGTCGAATAATGTATAAAAATCCATCATCCATTGACTTCGATGACAAAAAAAGAAAACTCTGTTGTTTCCGTTATTTTGGATGGGATAAAAAGTTCTGTAGACAGATAAAGATAACAGAGACATGATCGAATAAAGTCAAACTGAGCATAACAGATGCTTATATTACACCATTGAAATCAATGGTGATAATAGCAGACACATTTTTTTCTCTGCTCTTTAAAGGGGTTGTCTGGTTTCTGATACTGATGACCTAACCTCAGGATAAGTCATCATTATCAGATCTGCAGGAGTCCGACTCACGGCACCAACCACCCTTCCCGATGAGAAAACTGGACAACCCCTTTAACAGAACAGACAGTAACTACTATGTTGTACATCTGCACAGGCGCTCACGTACATTCCCCCCTAAAACACTGTGCCCCGCGGTGGATGTCTTTGTAAAATTAGTAAAACAAGATTTAAATATAGACCATGTACACATTGGTAAAGACAACCTGACTCGTCCACAGAGACAGGCACTTCGGGAGCTACAGGAATTGAGAGATGTGGTGATTAAACCTGCCGACAAGGGGGGAAATGTCGTGATATGGCCTGTGCAGATGTACGAAAGAGAGGTTTATAGGCAGCTCAATAATAAGGAATGCTACCGTAGAATTGAGAGAGACCCCACTACACTTTATAAGAACGAGTTGGATGATATTCTTGCAGAAGCCTGTGATCAGGGTATTATCACTACTAAAATGATGGAAGGGTTGAGAGTTGACTTCCCGGTCAAATCCACCCTATATCTGCTCCCCAAGGTGCACAAGAGCCGTACCCATCCTCCCGGGCGTCCGATCGTTTCGGGGATCGGCAGCTTGTGCACCAATGTGGGAAAGTTTATCGATTTTTTTCTCCAGAAAAGCGTAGAAACCCTCCCTTCTTTTGTTAAGGATACCACCGATATGCTGAGACGACTAAACGGGATTCATGTCGATCCAGATGTGGTCCTTGTTACATGCGACATTGAGTCGTTATACACGTCTATATACTATGACCAGGGAGTGCGGGCATCCAGATCCTTTTTGACCATGTCAGATTATGACAATGGTATGATTGAGTTCATTCTGACATTGTTAGAATTTATGCTCACGCATAATTACTTTTTATTTAAGGACCGCCTCTTCCTACAGCTCCAGGGGACAGCTATGGGGGCATCGTGTGCCCCCTCATATGCCAACTTGTTCCTGGGGCTGTGGGAGAGAGAGATCGTCCAGGAAACACCTGGATATGATGCCGCACTCCTATGGTTTAGGTATATAGACGATGTGTTTTTCCTATGGCAAGATACCATTCCGGCCTTGGAAAACTTTTTGGCTCGTCTCAACCAGAACACACGTAATATCAGACTTACCTGGAAATACAGTCTCACCAATGTCGAATTCTTGGATATAATGATCACTAAGGGATCTGACGGTCATTTGTCCACTGATCTTTTCAGGAAGTCCACTGCCGTCAATGCCCTTCTCCACGCCTCCTCTGCTCACCACCCAACACGATTCGGGCAATACCTACAGGGCAGTTCCTAAGAACTCGCAGGATCTGCTCCAGTGATAAGCAGTTCGAACAACAAGCTGGCGTGCTGACACAACGATTCCTCGAAAGAGGGTATCAATACAATACCATACAGCGGGGCTATGAAAGAGCTAAAAAAACATCTAGAGACTCCTTGTTGGTGAGT
Organism: Bufo gargarizans; assembly: GCF_014858855.1. Lineage (NCBI taxonomy): Eukaryota > Metazoa > Chordata > Amphibia > Anura > Bufonidae > Bufo > Bufo gargarizans. The sequence continues at coordinate 412,381,343 of NC_058082.1, read as the reverse complement.
AGAGTCCAGAAAAGGGATAACCGGGACACATGTGTGAGATTTATTACCCCTTTCAATTCGAAATGGAGGTATATTCAGAACATTCTGAGGAGACATTGGTCGGTTCTTCACACAGACGGTGATCTGGCGGTATGTCTTCCCACATATCCTCAGATTACGTGGAGGCGGTCACGTAATTTACGTGACATCCTCACAAAAAGTCATTATGTCCCCACACCCAGGGGGGGTATTTTTGGCAGTAAAGGTCCCAAGTGGGGGTCCTTCTCCTGTGGAGCGTGTGCTGCCTGCAGGTATATGATTCGTTCCACCGCCTTCAGTGACTCCTCAGGCCGAAAAGATTTTAAGATCGTACACAACATAAATTGTAACACTGTGGCTGTGATATATCTCATCACATGCCCATGTAACCTTTTTTATGTTGGTATGACAAAGAGAGCCCTGAAGACACGGGTTCTGGAACATGTCTGTAGGATTCGAGCAGTGGCGGAAACCCCTGAGAAGGATTGGGAGTCACTGCAGACGGTCCCACGACATTTCCGCAGGTTTCACGGGTCCGATCCAGGGGGGTTGACGGTAAAGGGTATTGACAGAATCCATCTGGGGTCTAGAGGCGGTAATATCAAAGTGGCTCTACTCCGTAGAGAGACAAGGTGGATTGTCAACCTTGATACCGTCACCCCATACGGCCTCAATGAATCCAATAGTTTTGCTTCCTTTCTATGAAAATTGTGCGAATTTTATTGCAGGTTATATATTATTTTTTCTTTTTATATTGTATTTTCTATAATACTGTTATCTTTTTCCTTTTGAGATCATGCTATTCATTTCTGTGCGGAGTTGGTGACGATGGACGGAGCTACCCATTGGGATGACATGGCCGCCACAAGAGAGGATGTTCGTCAAGACCTCCTAGCAACATATTTATATGATATTTACTATTTTTAGTATATATATACACGGCAGGGCACTATATTGTGCTCCGTGAACGAGATCTTTGTTGTGATATTGTTATATTTTTGGGGAGGACTTGTTAGATATTGGATGTGCCTGGTGCTACATGGGGGGTGTCTCGGTTGACCCCGCCGGCGGCCTCTGCTGCCGGTGGTGTCACCCCGGTCACCCCCTTCCGTTTCAGGACTTTTGTGTACCCTCTTGTTGTTTTTGCTGGGTGGTCGGTTGGGTGTGCGCAGGGTGACCCCGCGGGCTGCCTTCTGCTGCCCGGGATGTCGCCCTGTTCGCCCCCACCCTCTACCACTATCACAGTGGGTCTATATTATATAAACTTTTTACATAGTATCATTCCTTTTTTTTAAGAATATAATGGGATGATTGTCCCTATTCGTATGAACTGTTCTATCACACCCATCGTTTAGACTTACATGTTCTTTACGTTTTTGTCTCCTTGACTATTCTCTCGTAATTTGAGAGACTATATCATCATGCATACCTGATAAGGAGACGAAGATTGTATTTTACTATGGGTGAATTACGGTTTAGATGGTAATGTTGACCCACATGACCTGATTGGACATATTCTGGATTATGCACATTAATGATTATATGTATATTACTGACATCACTTTTTTATATATGTTTTTATTGATAAGATTTTTTCTTCTATTCACTATACCACTAGATCAATTGTATGATCACCATGTTGATATTGTGGTTCCATTGTTACGGATCCCTAGCACATTTGTACGTCATTAGTACTCATCACAGTGTATGAGCTATAGGGTTATGCTATAGTTGCTATTATTATGGTTCTATTTATATGGATCCCTTACATGTCACTTTTTTTTATTATATGTGCATATCAGGAAGTCACGTCATTATTTGTTACATTTGTGATTATGTCATTATTTATTATCCCCCGACTCATATCATGTGCCCATTGATGGTCCCTTTTTTATAGGACATTTCCTGTGAGCATGGCCCAGTGGGGATGCGACAGGTATGTATTCGCGGCATTGTGGCAACCGTGTGATTATATTCCATCCTTTAGTCTCTGTTGGAGCCATGGATTGCGGTTCACCTGCGTTCCACGGGGGTCGCGGGGTGCGCATGCGCTGGGTGACGCCATCTCGAAGTGCTCCGTGACGTCTGCAAAAGTCGCCGCACATGCGCGGTGTGTAGACGTGGATGCGCTGAGTGATGGCGCCGCGCATCATGGAGCTTCCCGCGCCCGCTTGTGTGGTCCGCAGATGTGCCGAATCCAGGTAATTTCCGTCCATCGCCCCACCCCTACCATGTCCTATATATACCCTGCCTATCCATTGTATAGTACCTCCTGACGAAGCCGTGAGGTGAAACGCGCGTCGAGGTCCCGCGCCCAGGGCTTGTCATTCAATTTGCCATCATGTCCTCAGGTACGGTTCGTATGTAGCACGGTTTTGATTGTGTGTGGGGTACCCTTGTATGTGTCCACGCCGGGCCCCTTGCACTTAGGCGTATACTAACTGTATGATTCTGATCCCAGCCAAGTAATTTTTTTCATTATTGTATTGGGCTGATTGTGACACCTATACTAATCAGTGTATGCTAGCTACGACTTTGGGTTTACCACATTTTGTCTGTGGTGCCGTGTGTACCATACCCCTATTGGGGAGACCACTATATGCGATATTTCTTTGGTTTCCCAGAGCCTTAGCTTTAGCCTTACCTCTTGATCGTACCTATCTGTGCATTACTCTGTGCAGTTCCATGGTGTTTTTTTTGAGTTGACTTACCCTGTGCTTCTCCGTGTACTGTATTACAACATCCCGTTGTTCTCCATTTTTTACATTTTATAATAAATGACATCTTTTGATACAACATTCCACTTGTTTGGTTTGTAGTTATGAACTTTGCCTAAATTCTTTAATTCTTACCTTTTGAGTTGCTGATATCAGTTTCCTGCGTATCAATTACAGCAGGGTTGTCCTTGCCTATACCATTATCCAGGTCAGTCATGCTTATGTTAGTCCTGTAGCTTCCAATAGAAACCAAATCTGCATTATGTGGAAAAAAAAACATAAATCAATGATAGTAAACTCCAAATGCAATCATCCTTAGCAACTTCACATATTTCACAGTTAGAATTAAGCCAATTGTCCCATTACTTTTGGTTCCTTAACAAGTGGGAGGCACATATGCAAACTATTGTAATTCCTACACCGTTGACCTGATTTGGATGTAAATACCCTCAAATTAAAGCTGACAGTCTGCAGTTAGATCACATCTTGTTCGCTTAATTTCAAATCCATTGTGGTGGTGCATAGAATTGTATAGACATGTTAGAATTGTGTCGATGTCCCAATATTTATGGACCTGACTGTATATTAGTATTTTCGAATATTCTGGATTTTTTCCCCCCATCTGAACCCATGATCCCTCACTGCTTCTTGCTTGTGGGCCAATGAGAAGGCTGCAATGTCTTTGTCTGAGCTTAGCAACATCCCTAGCAACCAATAGGAAAGTTGCCTACCCCTTACTATATAAGAACCTCTCCGGCAGCCATTTTCTACAGTTTTTTAATGTTCTGAGTGAGAAGTAGTGTCATCTGGGCTCTGTGCTTCCCACTGATTATATTGGATGGATAGTTAGTTAACTCATATACTTTGTATATAATACAGATAGTTAGTGGGAAATCATCAGTGTAGGTTAGATAGTGATATAGTGTAGCTGATAGGTTCCAGTGCAGGGTGTTAGGTAGTGTGATGGGTTCTGCTGTCCATACATACAGTTGCAAGAAAAAGTATGTGAACCCTTTGGAATGATATGGATTGCCGCACAAATTGGTCATAAAATGTGATCTGATCTTCATCTAAGTCACAACAATAGACAATCGCAGTCTGCCTAAACTAATAACACACAAATAATTAAATATTACCATGTTTTTATTGAACACACCATGTAAACATTCACAGTGCAGGTGGAAAAAGTATGTGAACCCCTAGACTAATAACATCTCCAAGAGCTAATTGGAGTGAGGTGTCAGCCAACTGGAGTCCAATAAATGAGAGGAGATTGGAGGTGTTGGTTACAGCTGCCCTGCCCTATAAAAAACACACACTAGTTCTGGGTTTGCTTTTCGCAAGAAGCATTGCCTGATGTGAATAATGCCTCGCACAAAAGAGCTCTCAGAAGACCTACAATTAAGAATTGTTGTCTTGCATAAAGCTGGAAAGGGTTATAAAAGTATCTCCAAAAGCCTTGCTGTTCATCAGTCCATGGTAAGACAAATTGTCTATAAATGGAGAAAGTTCAGCACTACTGCTGCTACTCTTCCTAGGAGTGGCCGTCCTGTAAAGATGAATGCAAGAGCACAGCGCAGACTGCTCAATGAGGTGAAGAAGAATCCAAGAGTGTCAGCTAAAGACTTACAAAAGTCTCTGGCATATGCTAACATCCCTGTTAGCGAATCTACGATACATAAAACACTTAACAAGAATGGATTTCATGGGATGATACCACAGAGGAAGCCACTGTTGTCCAAAAAACACAGCAGTACTGGCAAAATATTCTGTGGACAGATGAAACCAAAGTTGAGTCGTTTGGAAGGAACACACAACACTATATGTGAAGAAAAAGAGGCACAGCACACCAACATCAAAACCTCATCCCCACTGTGAAGTATGGTGGTGGGGGCATCATGGTTTGGGGCTGCTTTGCTGCATCAGTGCCTGGACGGATTGCTATCATCGAAGGAAAAATGAATTCCCAAGATTATCAAGACATTTTTCAGGAGAACTTGAGGCCATCTGTCCACCAGCTGAAGCTCAACATCAGATTGATGTTTCAACAGGACAACGACCAAAAGCATAGAAGTAAATCAACAATAGAATGGCATAAACAGAAGAAAATACACCTTCTGGAGTGGCCCAGTCAGAGTCCTGACCTCAACCCAATTGAGATGCTGTGGCATGACCTCAAGAAAGCGATTCACACCAGACATCCCAAGAATATTGTTCTGAAACAGTTCTGTAAAGAGGAATGGTCAAGAATTACTCCTGACCATTCTGCACATCTGATCTGCAACTACAGGAAACGTTTGGTTGAAGTTATTGCTGCCAAAGAAGGTTCAACCAGTTATTAAATCCAAGGGTTCACATATACAGGTCCTTCTCAAAAAATTAGCATATTGTGATAAAGTTCATTATTTTCTGTAATGTACTGATAAACATTAGACTTTCATATATTTTAGATTCATTAGACACCAACTGAAGTAGTTCAAGCCTTTTATTGTTTTAATATTGCTGATTTTGGCATACAGCTCATGAAAACCCAAAATTCCTATCTCAAAAAATTAGCATATCATGAAAAGGTTCTCTAAACGAGCTATTAACCTAATCATCTTAATCAACTAATTAACTCTAAACACCTGCAAAAGATTCCTGAGGCTTTTAAAAACTCCCAGCCTGGTTCATTACTCAAAACCGCAATCATGGGTAAGACTACCGACCTGACTGCTGTCCAGAAGGCCATCATTGACACCCTCAAGCAAGAGGGTAAGACACAGAAAGAAATTTCTGAACGAATAGGCTGTTCCCAGAGTGCTGTATCAAGGCACCTCAGTGGGAAGTCTGTGGGAAGGAAAAAGTGTGGCAGAAAACACTGCACAACGAGAAGAGGTGACCAGACCCTGAGGAAGATTGTGGAGAAGGACCGATTCCAGACCTTGGGGGACCTGCGGAAGCAGTGGACTGAGTCTGGAGTAGAAACATCCAGAGCCACCGTGTACAGGCGTGTGCAGGAAATGGGCTACAGGTGCCGCATTCCCCAGGTCAAGCCACTTTTGAACCAGAAACAGTGGCAGAAGCGCCTGATCTGGGCTACAGAGAAGCAGCACTGGACTGTTGCTCAGTGGTCCAAAGTAATTTTTTCGGATAAAAGCAAATTTTGCATGTCATTCAGAAATCAAGGTGCCAGAGTCTGGAGGAAGACTGGGGAGAGGGAAATGCCAAAATGCCTGAAGTCCAGTGTCAAGTACCCACAGTCAGTGATGGTCTGGGGTGCCATGTCAGCTGCTGGTGTTGGTCCACTGTGTTTTATCAAGGGCAGGGTCAATGCAGCTAGCTATCAGGAGATTTTGGAGCACTTCATGCTTCCATCTGCTGAAAAGCTTTATGGAGATGAAGATTTCATTTTTCAGCACGACCTGGCACCTGCTCACAGTGCCAAAACCACTGGTAAATGGTTTACTGACCATGGTATTACTGTGCTCAATTGGCCTGCCAACTCTCCTGACCTGAACCCCATAGAGAATCTGTGGGATATTGGGAAGAGAAAGTTGAGAGTCGCAAGACCCAACACTCTGGATGAGCTTAAGGCCGCTATCGAAGCATCCTGGGCCTCCATAACACCTCAGCAGTGCCACAGGCTGATTGCCTCCATGCCACGCCGCATTGAAGCAGTCATTTCTGCAAAAGGATTCCCGACCAAGTATTGAGTGCATAACTGAACATAATTATTTGAAGGTTGACTTTTTTTGTATTAAAAACACTTTTCTTTTATTGGTCGGATGAAATATGCTAATTTTTTGAGATAGGAAATTTGGGTTTTCATGAGCTGTATGCCAAAATCATCAATATTAAAACAATAAAAGGCTTGAACTACTTCAGTTGGTGTGTAATGAATCTAAAATATATGAAAGTCTAATGTTTATCAGTACATTACAGAAAATAATGAACTTTATCACAATATGCTAATTTTTTGAGAAGGACCTGTAGAGCCTTCTAAAAAAAATTGCATATTGTGATAAAGTTCATTATTTTCTGTAATGTACTGATAAACATTAGACTTTCATATATTTTAGATTCATTACACACAACTGAAGTAGTTCAAGCCTTTTATTGTTTTAATATTGATGATTTTGGCATACAGCTCATGAAAACCCCAAATTCCTATCTAAAAAAATTAGCATATCATGAAAAGGTTCTCTAAACGAGCTATTAACCTAATCATCTGAATCAACTAATTAACTCTAAACACCTGCAAAAGATTCCTGAGGCTTTTAAAAACTCCCAGCCTGGTTCATTACTCAAAACCGCAATCATGGGTAAGACTGCTGACCTGACTGCTGTCCAGAAGGCCATTATTGACACCCTCAAGCAAGAGGCTAAGACACAGAAAGAAATTTCTGAACGAATAGGCTGTTTCCAGAGTGCTGTATCAAGGCACCTCAGTGGGAAGTCTGTGGGAAGGAAAAAGTGTGGCAGAAAACACTGCACAACGAGAAGAGGTGACCGGACCCTGAGGAAGATTGTGGAGAAGGATCGATTCCAGACCTTGGGGGACCTGCGGAAGCAGTGGACTGAGTCTGGAGTAGAAACATCCAGAGCCACCGTGTACAGGCGTGTGCAGGAAATGGGCTACAGGTGCCGCATTCCCCAGGTCAAGCCATTTTTACACCAGAAACAGCGGTAGAAGCGCCTGATCTGGGCTACAGAGAAGCAGCACTGGACTGTTGCTCAGTGGTCCAAAGGACTTTTTTCGGATGAAAGCAAATTTTGCATGTCATTCGGAAATCAAGGTGCCAGAGTCTGGAGGAAGACTGGGGAGAGGGAAATGCCAAAATGCCTGAAGTCCAGTGTCAAGTACCCACAATCAGTGATGGTCTGAACGGGTGCCATGTGAGCTGTGCCATGTGAGGTGCCATGTGAGCTGCTAGTGTGGGTCCACCGTGTTTTATCAAGGGCAGGGTCAATGCAGCTAGCTATCAGGAGATTTTGGAGCACTTCATGCTTCCATCTGCTGAAAAGCTTTATGGAGATGAAGATTGCATTTTTCAGCATGACCTGGCACCTGCTCACAGTGCCAAAACCACTGGTAAATGGTTTACTGACCATGGTATTACTGTGCTCAATTGGCCTGCCAACTCTCCTGACCTGAACCCCATAGAGAATCTGTGGGATATTGGGAAGAGAAAGTTGAGAGACGCAAGACCCAACACTCTGGATGAGCTTAAGGCCGCTATCGAAGCATCCTGGGCCTCCATAACACCTCAGCAGTGCCACAGGCTGATTGCCTCCATGCCACGCCGCATTGAAGCAGTCATTTCTGCAAAAGGATTCCCGACCAAGTATTGAGTGCATAACTGAACATAATTATTTGAAGGTTGACTTTTTTTGTATTAAAAACACTTTTCTTTTATTGGTCGGATGAAATATGCTAATTTTTTTAGATAGGAATTTTGGGTTTTCATGAGCTGTATGCCAAAATCATCAATATTAAAACAATAAAAGGCTTGAACTACTTCAGTTGTGTGTAATGAATCTAAAATATATGAAAGTCTAATGTTTATCAGTACATTACAGATAATAATGAACTTTATCACAATATGCTAATTTTTTTAGAAGGACCTGTATATCATCATTACATGTATACATAGAAAGTTTCATTCTATTCCAACAACTCCTTCTTGGTGTGTTTTTTGTCAATGAGTGTATTTTTAAAATTGCATCCAAAAAAACTCTTTTTAATACACTCCATAACTCTAGTCTAGAGCTTTGTTAATCCCCATCCTTGTAAATTAGTGGGCAAATAAAGTGGTTCTTGTTACTGTAATGAGGAACAAAAACAATCAGTTTCCGGATTGTGAAATATCTGAACAAAGTGTTTTATATTGATATTAATATTTAAAAAGCCATCGCTATCAAATTAATACTTTTTCCATACTTGCCTGAATTCCTCTTTCTTTTGTATCTAATGATGAAGAAAACAGCAGCAGCCACCAGGCCTGCAGCACAAACGGACAGAACCGCAGGAAGCACACTGTTTTGTTTGTTCTCACTGTTGCACAAAGGAGATAAAAATGTATTTTGTAGTCTATTTTTTTTTTTATGATTTAAAATAATAACATTATATAGTACATAACAGCCAAATGGCATATGCTTTCACCTTATAAAGAACACAGAATATAACTGTCAGTCAGTAGTCCTAGGATAGCCTATACAGACATTGTTGGAATTTTGAGAGGAACCATCGACTGCTCGTGTCAGTGGCAGCCATTTTGTATTTGCATAATCTAATGTATCTTTTACCAAATGGAGAAAGTGGATGTCTGTTTAAACATGTTATACTGTATGAGCAGATTTTAATGGGGAAGGAGGGGAGGATAGCAGCTAACCAAAAGATCATTTTGCCAACATCTTTCTTAGTTCTTGTTTATTGCCAGCCTTGGAATGAACAATGGTAGAGAAGAGTACTCCTCTGTCAAAGAACCCCTCAAACACAGTAAAATAAGTGAACAGCATGTGAAAAATAATAGAGCAGCTTAAGAACGTGCGCCCCGTGGCCCCACAAATTGCGGGCCTCAATATACGAACATTGACCGTGGGGCAGCCGCAGTGGATCGCGGACCTCTTCACTTTAAGGGGTCCGCGATCCAGCTGTTCCGCAAAAATATAGGACATGCCAATATGTGGCATAATATTTCCAACTTTATAGAACATCATGGTTTTGCGATGGCTCTCCTATGTATAGCCATGTGCGCCCACCTAGGTACTGTGTTCTGAAGTGCAACCAGCAAAGGGATTTGATAGCACATCACAATATCGTGTCACATTTGTTTCATGAGAAACTGGAGTCCTTAAGAAAGTTCTCCGGGAATTAAATAAATGAAAATACTCATTCCTTTACTATACATATATTCCCAAATACCTTTCATTAGTTATGATGGTTTCTTATTGTCTATGGAGCAATCACCAGGAGAAATAAAATGGTTGCTGTTGTATTAGTACACACAAAACTTGTCCTGATCACACAGGAGGAAAGGTTACTTGACAACACTGAGCTAAAGAGCTGCAACAGCCTCCTCTCTGCTCTACTTGTCAGGGATTATAATCTTGAATACAGTTTAATATGATCTTCAGCTGAATCTCTGTAGGACTGAAGATCATGAGGAGACATGAAGTACAGAGAGGAGGTGGGGATGTGGCTAATGAGCAGTAGCACATGTATGCAGTCTCCATTACCAAAGTGTGTCCTGTCCATCCTCTCTTTACTTTACCTGTCTCCTCATGAACTCCATTCCTACAGATATTCAACTGAAGATTTTATCAGCGGTATTGTCAGGGATCATAATCCCAGACAAGTAGAGCAGAGGGGAGGATGAGGCAGCTCTTTACCTCGGTGTTCTGAAGTAACATTGTTATTGTTCCAGTGAAGGATAATATTAATGTTACAGCAATTGTACAGTATGCTTCCACTTTGTGGCAACAGTTTGGAGGAAGCCTGGTCCAGCATGTGCCTTTGTACACAGAGTCAGATATTTAAAAACATGGATTAATGAGTTTGATGTGCACAAAATTAAGTGACCAGCACAGAACACTGACTACAACCCTATCAAATACTTTTGGGATGAATTGGAACATGCTAAACCAGGGATGCCCAACCTGCGGCTCTCCAGCTGTTGCAAAACTACTACTCCCAGTAAGCCTGGACAGCCTACAGCTATTAGAGAATGCTGGGAGTTGTAGTTTTGCAACAGCTAGAGGGCCACCGGTTGAGCATGCCAGTGCTAAACTATAATGGACCTGCATAAGTATTCTACAAATGCTTCTGAAGCCTGTGTTCCCAGAGATACTGTTCTGTTTTTTTTACATCAGATCGGTATTATCTGTTTTTTATTTTTGCTATGGGGGAAGTTAACACTTAGCAGTTTTTATTGCCGTTCTTACTGTAGTTAGGTTTGTTTTAAAGCCGGAGAATGAGCAGAAATTTAACTACTTTTTACACTTTTATATATATCAGTGATCAGTTGAATTTTGAAAGATCTGAATTTCATTGGTGCTGATAATCTCAAAAAATATGCATATTTGATTTACAGTATGATGTGCTTTGACCTTGGAACAGCTTATTCTTGGCAGAGAAAAATTGTGGTGCTGTGAGGATGGCAAGAATGAAGAAGAGAAGACAGACATAAAATATAATTCAGTCACAATGCCAGTGTCAACACAAAAACTACATTCCATAAAAGGGTAAATTCACTGGTCATTCAGAAAAATGCTATCCATACACATTGCTTGGGATGAGATCAGAGGAAGGGCTTGTGTCCAGTGATTGCAGAGGAACCCAAGGAGGATGAGACTACCCAAAGGGGAGCATTTACAGATAACTACGGCTTCTCTGAGGTGTCTTTTTGGAGTCCCAATGAGCACAGTCACAGGATGACATTGACCCACAATATGTCCCTGTAGGCTGTTATTAAAGGCTGTGTACACCTTAAAGGGAATATTTTTTATTTATTTTTTGCATAAAAATGTTCAACCATTTCTGAGATACAAGGCTATCATGTAGAACTCCTTTTTTGGATCTCTTGACATCATAAACACTTATTCAAGCCCCATTCTTATCAGTTTGATAATAATTGAGCTCTCATGAGTGTTTATGAGGTCAGGAGATCAGAGATAAGAGCTCTACATGAGCCCTCAGATGATGGGATTCAAAGAAAAGAGAAAGTCACAGCTTTCATACAGTGATTTTTAACCCTTGAAACTCAGAAATTGCTGAACATTTGCATAACCGAAGTAAAAATGATCTTTAAAGGGAACCTGTCACCCAAAAATCGCCTATTAAGCTGTTTACAGTACCTTATAGTGCTGTATAGTCGTTTCCTGATGCACTTTTTGTTAGTTTTGCAGCATGTATGCTCAGTCAGAAATCGATGTTATATTCAGCTGCTGCCCCGTGCTTCAAGTCAGGCTTGAAGTCACGGGGGCAGCGGCCTCGGCGTCTTACATGGCCCTCTCCCCGCCCCCTGCCTCTGTGACTGACAGCCGAAATCCGATTCCGGGACCGCGCTCAACGGCCGCATGCGCAGTAAAGGGCGGCAGGAGCGCGGTCCCGGCTGCCGCGCGTACTACGCGCCGTCTTACTTTCGCCGCACTGCGCATGCGCCCGACATCCTGTATCAAACGCGCCCGCGCCCAGATGCCGGGCGCGGGCGCGTTTGATACAGGATGTCGGGCGCATGCGCAGTGCGGCGAAAGTAAGACGGCGCGTAGTACGCGCGGCAGCCGGGACCGCGCTCCTGCCGCCCTTTACTGCGCATGCGGCCGTTGAGCGCGGTCCCGGAATCGGATTTCGGCTGTCAGTCACAGAGGCAGGGGGCGGGGAGAGGGCCATGTAAGACGCCGAGGCCGCTGCCCCCGTGACTTCAAGCCTGACTTGAAGCACGGGGCAGCAGCTGAATATAACATCGATTTCTGACTGAGCATACATGCTGCAAAACTAACAAAAAGTGCATCAGGAAACGACTATACAGCACTATAAGGTACTGTAAACAGCTTAATAGGCGATTTTTGGGTGACAGGTTCCCTTTAACCCAAAATTAGTCAAATTCAATAATACAAAAAAGAACATAACCTTTAATTGCCCTGCCTCTGTCTGATTTGCAATGACTGTAGTTAAAGGGCTTCTGTCACCCCACTAAACTCATTTTTTTTTTTTTGTGTACTTATAATCCCTATCCTGCGATATTGCCATACATTATGTTGTTAATAATTTTCGTTCAGTAGATTTAGCAAAAAACGTACTTTTAAGATATGCTAATTACCTGTCTACCAGCAAGTAGGGCGTCTACTTGCTGGTAGCAGCCGCAAAAAACTGCCCCCTCCTTCTGTTGATTGACAGGGCCAGCCGCGATCTCCTCCTCCGACCGGCCCTGTCTGCATTTCAAAAATCGCACGCCTGTGTTGATTCGGCGCATGCGCTCTAAGATAAGGAGGCTCGCCTCCTCAGCACTCCCTCAGTGCGCCTGCGCCGATGACGTCACCGAAAGAGAAGACATCATCGGCGCAGGCGCACTGAGGGAGTTCGGCTGCTACCAGCAAGTAGACGCCCTACTTGCTGGTAGACAGGTAATTAGCATATCTTAAAAGTACGTTCGTTTTTTGCTAAATCTACTGAACGAAAATTATTAATAACATAATGTATGGTAATATCGCAGGATAGGGATTATAAGTACACAAAAAAAAAAAAGATATGAGTTTAGTGGGGTGACAGAAGCCCTTTAAAGCATCTTTTTTCTTTACTTATAGTCAAACTAATTTAATCAGTTTCTATGAGGAGGTAAGTTCTAGACTTGACAGTGGCGAATCAATGGATGTCGTATATCTGGACTTCTCCAAAGCATTTGACACTGTACCGCATAAAAGGTTAGTATATAAAATGAGAATGTTTGGACTGGGAGAAAATGTCTGTATGTGGGTAAGTAACTGGCTTAATGGTACACACTCAGATTGTGTCACTGTCACTAGTGGGGTACCTTGGGGGTCAGTATTGGGCCCTATTCTCTTCAATATATAGTATCTCACAAAAGTGAGTACGCCCCTCACATTTTTGTAAATATTTTATTATATCTCTTCATGGGACAACACTGAAGATCTGACACTTTGATACAATGGAAAGTAGTCGGTGTACAGCTTGTATAACAGTGTAAAGTTGGTGTGCCCTCAAAATAACTCAATACACAGCTATTATTAGCTAAACCGCTGGCAGCAAAAGTTAATACACCCCTAAGTGAAAATGTTTGTGAAATTTTGTGGGGCCACTATTATTTTCCAGCATTGCCTTAACTCACTTAGGCAGGAAGTTCACTAGAACTTCACAGGTTGCCACTGGAATCCTCTTCCACTCCTCCATGACGAAATCATGTTGCTGATCAATATTAGAGACCTTGAGCTCTTCCACCTTCCATTTGAGGATGCCCCACAGATGTTCAAAAGGGTTTAGGTCATGCTTGGCCAGTCCAGCACCTTTACCCTCAGTTTCTTTAGCAAAGCAATGGTAATTTTGGAGGTTTGTTTGGGGTCATTATCATGTTGGAATACTGCCCTGCAGCCCAGTTTCTGAGGGAGGGGATCATGCTCTGCTTCAGTATGTCACAGTACATGTTGGCATTCATGGCTCCTTCAATAAACTAGCTCCCCACAGCCGGCAGAACTCATGCAGCTCCAAACCATGACACTGCCACCACCATGCATGACTGTAGGCAAGACACACTTGTCTTTGTTCTCCTCACCTGGTTTCAGCCACACACGCTTAACACCATTTGAACCAAATACGTTTATCTTAGCTTCCTTGTGCATTATCTTCCTTCAGGGACAACAGCCATGCACTTTGTGCATCAACTTGGTGCAGTGTGCGGCATATAATCTCAGCACTGACAGGATGACTCCCCACCACCTTTAACCTCTGTAGCACGGTACTCATACGTCTATTTTGAAGACAACCTCTGGATATGACACTGAGCACGTGCACTCAACTTCTTTGGTCAACCATGGCAAGGCCTGTTCTGAGTGGAACCTGTCTTGCTAAACTGCTGTATGGTCTTGGCCACTGGGCTGCAGCTGCAGTTTCAGGGTGTTGGCAACCTTCTTATAGCCTAGGCCTGTGATGGCTAACTTCCAGCAGTCCAGCTGTGGTAAAACTACAACTCCCAAGCTGCAAACTTGCTTAGCTTTTCTCAAAACTCCATAGAAATGTATGGAGCATGTTGGGAGTCGTAGTTTCACCACAGCTGGAGCGCCGGAGGTTAGCCATCAGTGGCCTAGGCCATCTTTATTTAGAGCAACAATTCTTTTTTTTCAAATCCTCAGAGAGGAGCTTTTTGCTATGAGGTGCCATGTTGAACTTCCAGTGACCAGTATGAGAGAGTGTGAGTGTGATAACACCATATTTAACAGACCTGCTCCCCATTCACACCTGCTCCCTTGTAACACTAACAAGTCACATGACATCGGGGAAGGAAAATAGCTAAATGGGCACAATTTGGCAATTTTTACTTAGGGGTGTACTCACTTTCTTTGCCAGTCATTTAGATAAATAATGGCTGTGTGTTGAGTTATTTTGAGGGCACACCAAATTTAAACTGTTATACAAGCTGTAGACTGACTACTTTACTTTACTACTTTATATTGTATCAAACTGTCATATCCTTAGTGTTGTCCCATTAAAATATATAATAAAATATTTACAAAAATGAACTAACTTTTGTTAGATACTGTATTTATTAATGATCTTGTAGAAGGCTTGCACAGTAAACTATGTAAAGTAATTACATGGAAAAGGACAGTATACAGCTGCAGATGAATCTGGATAGATTGGAGGCTTGGGCAGAGAAGTGGCATATCAGGTTTAACACTGAAAAATGTAAAGTTATGCACATGGGAAGGAATAATGTAAGTCACCAGTACATACTAAATGGTAAAATACTGGGTAACAGTGACATGAAAAAGGACCTAGGTATTTTGGTGGACAGTAAACTAAGCTGTAAAAACCAGTGTCAGGCAGCTGTGCCAAGGCCAATAGAGGTAATGGGGTGCATCAAAAGGGGCATAGATGCCCTTGATGAGAACATAGTCCTACCACTTTACAAATCACTAGTCAGATCACACATGGAGTACTGTGTACAGTTCTGGGCTCCTGTGAACAATGCAGACATAGCAGAGCTGGAGAGGGTTCAGAAGAGGGAAACTAAAGTAATAACTGGAATGAGTGGACTACGGCGCCTAGAAAGATTATCAAAATTAGGGTTATTCTGGAGTGTAATAATATTACAGGTTATAGTTACTAGGGATGAGTTGTTGATCCAGTGAGTTATTCCGATTGCCTGATTGGAGTCGGGAAGGAGTTTTTTTTCCCCCATAAGTGGGGAAAATTGGCTTCTACCTCACAGGTGTTTTTTTTTGCCTTCCTCTGGATCAACTTGCAGGATACAAGGCTGAACTGGATGGAAAGATGTCTGTGTTATTATGTTACTGTGTAGTTAGCAGAACATCATAAGGTCCATCCATATCACTAGATGACTTTAACCATGTGGTTAGCAACTTGGAGGTCCACACCTACAAAAGCTAGTACCACTGGGATCGTACACCTTGTTATTTAGCTATAGGTTTCACTCAGTGTAACCTCACTATAAGTATTTATTCAGTCAATAGAAATCCATTCATAAATGCTTCAGAGGGGAAAACATCAGGAGTGAAGAATAATTCTTGGGGAAGTACTATACAATGATGAGCATAAAGAAACAATTTACATGGCTGTGTCCCTTCTCCTAGAATGCAGATTTGTTTACTTGTTGTGTAGTTATGTGCTAGAAGTGAGCAGGTTTTGTTGTATTTCTTAAGGAAATAAATACAAAATGATATCATGTGACACAATAAATCAAAATTGTAGAACATTTTACATTCATACTGATAAAGAGTACAATTTCTACTATTGAATACTAACCTGAGAGAGTCAACAATTTCATTTTCCACACCTTTAGCACGTAAATTGATCTTAGAATCAGAAACATCACTTGTTGCTTCTAGTAAAACAAAAACAAAAATATTTGAATATATATTTTAAGAGTACAGTCTTGCAAGAATATAGTGGGGGAAATTTATTATGATGAGTCTTGCAGGAGTCTGTATTGCTATAATTTGGGATGAATTTATCAATTGTCACACAATGTAAATTTGATGCATCTTTAAGTATAAGGTCACTTTCACACAGTCAGTGTTTGGTCAGTGCTTTCATCAGTGATTGTGGGACTAAAGCAGGTGCAGTTCTTTCCATTATACCTTATCTCTGTGTAGCCTTCACTTCTGGTTGTGACTCAGTCACTGATGGAAATCACTTATCAAACACTGATTGTGTGGAAGCACAAGTTCCAACCCACTGTTTAAAACTGGAGTGAGTGGAGTAAAAATATAAAATACCTCAGTTTTTGAGTAAATAAGTCAAAAAAGTCAAAGTCCTATGTGGCTGTGTTGACAACTTTATATAACTACTGAAAATACTCAAAATGTGCTTAACAGTCGTTCCTCTGTAATAAAGACCGACCTTCCGCTATTACATGCACTTGCACTGCTATAGTTTCTCCATATCTTCCGGATTTTTGGACTCCACACCAATACCATCCGCTGTCTTTTTCAGATATTGATTGAATGGTAAGGACCAGTTCCTGATTCTCACACGATACACTCAGACCATCTTCACCACCATCGATTTCAAAGGCTACTTCTTTGCAATCATTGTTATTCCATTTGCACCAATATTTCTTATAGGATTTGTACTTGCATGGATAGGAACATGTGATTTTAGCTGTTTCCCCATTCTTAACCTGCACTATTGTGCCAGCAGTCAATCCTTCATGATTTTCTAAAAAAATAAATAACAGTAACACAATTGTATGATTGAAAGCTTGTGAAAACATCCATCGCATAATGGAAAGTCATAATATGTTGATACTATGTTTAGTTCTTGTACCTTCAGAAATCTTGATTTGTACAGTTGAGGTTTGGTCATGTTTTCCATCAGTCAACACACACCAATACCAGCCTTCATCTATTTTAGTGATCTGGTTCATGAGGACCTGCATAGTTCCATTTGTAGTGTTATCATGAATAAGCAGTCTTCCCTCAAAAACATCCTTGATATAGCCATCTGTTTTAATGAGTGGCTCACAGCTCGAATCTTCCAATTTACACCAAAATTTTACAGTGTAGTTCTTTTTAGGATTGTAGTGGCACTGGGCAGACACTGATCCACCCAATCTGGTTGACAATAGTTTAGATCCTTGGGGTATATCAGTCTCTGTTAAAGACAAATATCAATATTACAGGACAATTATTACTGACAGGGGCGTAGCTAAGGGCTCATGGGCCCGGGTGCAAGAGTTCAGCTTGGGACCCCTTTCCTTCAGCCTTCATGCTGCCTAACGACAGACACCCCCCCCCCCCCCACACCTCAATGCCAAATTCTTGACCTAACCCCTTCCTTCCAGCCAGAGGAGCAACTTGACCGGCAATGCACTTTCTATAATACCAGTCTTTGGGGCCCCTCAGGCTCCTGGGCCCGGTAGCAACTGCTACCTCTGCACCCCCAATAGCTACGCCCCTGATTACTGAATATGAAACATGCATGTACTTCATTACTATCTTATTATATCACACTTTTGCATTAGAAGACAAACATCACACTGCATAATTGTGAGAATGGCCAATAGGAACTGTCAGACATTCATTAATTCTAATTATGAAGCAAACACATGCCAGGTACAATTTATCTTCTGCTCACCTTCATTGATCCTCAAATCAAACTCTGTAGTGTCTCCTTCACCTCCATAGTTACCCACACCACAGGAAAACCATCCAGAATCTTCAGTTCTCAATTGTATTATTTTGACAGTAAAACTTGCTGGCCTCTTTTCATCTCTTTGGAGAATGATTCTTCCTTGGTATGCAGTATCAATTGCTCCTGAACTATCAATAACATTCTTGCAGCCATGTTTTTCTATTTTGCACAGATATTTCCTGAGTTCAGCATGTTGATCTCCAAATTCACAATGGAACTTCACTGCACCCCTCAACTGACCATAGAGAAGTTCTGCCTCATTTGGAATGACTGAGTCTGCCAAAGAAATAAACTGAATGCATTAGTAAGTGCCTTGTATTAACTTCATTAACATGATAAATACTATTTGCTGAAGTGAGACAACCCCTTTAAGGTCTACCTTCCAAGATCAATTATAAAAAAACTTTTATACACCGCAGCATGCTAATGAAATCCAGAGTTATAATATGTGAACAGTGTAACTATGTCCTTTAGGAACATGTGACCTGTGCAGATGCAGCGTTGGCACTGATTTTGTAGGATAATGAAGAAAGTAAGATTAGCAAGTGTAATGTACTCTAGTAAGTATCTAAATAAGTGGCCATGTTGAAATTCCATGGTATCTGCAATGTGTCAACCTCTTAACAGGTTGCCGACCTAGGACAAGAATGCTCATCCTAACTTGCCAGTACTTAACGCCTTAGGATGAGCATTCTCGTCCTAGGGTTAGCCATCTTCCCCACACACGCTGCTGCGATGAGCAGCAGGGGCCCGGTTGATACTGACAGCTGGGCCCCTGCTCTATCGGCCAGCATCGGTGAAACACCCTTTATGCCGCGTTTACGCTGACTGCAGCATACAGAGGGTTTGCGGCAGCTTGTACATCCCTATCGGGACTGCCAGCTACGGAAGCCCAGGAGATCCAGCCCCAGGGCTGGGTCTCCTAGGCAACTGTCAGCGGAACAGACCCTGAAATGTTGATGTCCCATAGTAGGACCAAAATAAAAAAATATATAAGTGAAATAAAGGTGTTTTTAACAATTAAAAAATAAAGTTTCAATTAGAAAAAAAAGCCCCTTCCCCATAAAAAAATAAAATTGTAAAAAATAGAAAAAAAAAAAAAAACCACACATATTAGGTATAACCTGCTTTAGAACACCCTTTAAAATAAAAAATAAAACTTTGCTAAAAAAAGGTATTTTTTGTCACCTTTCATTACAAAATGTGTAATAACAAGTGATCAAAAAGTCATATGTACGCAAACATAATACCAATCAAACTGCCATCTCATCTTGCAAAAAACGAGATCCTACATAAGACAATCGACCAAAAAATAAAAAAGATATGGCCTTCATAAAATGGAGACATAAAAACATAATTTTCTTTGTTTTAAAAATTCTATAATTGTTTAAAACCAAAGTAAATTAAAACAATACAAACATATTAGGTATAGCCACATCCATAACAACCTGCTCTTTAAAAATATCACATGAGCTAATCCATCTGGTGAACATCGTAAAAAAATAAAAACCATGCCAAAAAATAGAAATTGTGTGTCACCATACATCACAAAAAATGTAATACTACTTCTTGATAGCTTGGTATGTACCGCAAAATAGTACCAAACTATCACCTCATGCCACAAAAACTGGAACCTCTACATAAGATAATCACTCAAAAAATAAAAATAATATGGCTTTCAGAAAAAGGAGAGACAAAAAAAGCTATCAAAAATCATATACTGTATACCACAAAATATTACCAATAAAAGTGCCACCTTATCCTATAATTTCCAAAATGTGGTAACTTTTTGGGAGTTTCTGCTGTAGGGGGGCCTCAGGGGGTCTTTAAATGTCATATGGCAAATTAAAATTATCCCAGTGAAATCTGCCCTCCAAAATCAATATGGCTTTCCTTTCCTTCTGTGCCTTGCTGTGTGCCTTTACAGCAGTTTACTACCACATATGGGGTGTTTCTCTAAACTGCAGAATAAGGGTAATAAATATAGAGTTTTATTTGGCTGTTAACCCTTGATGTGTTGCAGGAAAAAATGAATTAAAATGGAGAATCTGCCAAAAAAGTGCATCTCCTTTTTCCTTTAATTCTTGTGAAACATCTAAGGCTACCTTCACACCTGCGTTAGTTGCGGATCCGACTTGTATCTGCACAGACGGATCCGCACTGATAATGCAAATGCTTGTATCCGTTCAGAACGGATCCGTTTGCATTACCATGAAAAACAGAAAAAAGGAAAAATGCAAATGGATCAGTTTTGACTTACACTGAAAGTCAATGGGGGGCGGATCCTTTTTCAATTGCACATATTGTGTCAGTGACAACGGATCCATCCCTATTGACTTACATTGTGTGTCAGGACGGATCTGTTTGGCTCAGTTTTGTCAGACGGACACCAAAATGCTGCAAGCAGCGTTTTGGTATCCACCTCCAGAGCGGAATGGAGACTGAACGGAGGCAAACTGGTGCATTCTGAACAAATCCCTATCCATTCAGAATGCATTGGGGCTAAACTGATCCTTTTTGGGCTGCTTGTGAGAGCCCTGAAATAGATCTGACAAGCGGACCCAGAAACGCCAGTGTGAAAGTAGCCTAAAGGGTTAAAAAAAGTTTGTAAACTTGGTTTTGAATAACTTGAGCGGTGTAGTTTCTATAATGGGGTCATTTATGGGTGGTTTCTGAAGTGGTCCTTAAAAAAATAGGTTTCCGGAATTTTCTTAAAAATTTTAAAATTTGCTTCTAAAATTCAAAGCCTTATAAGATCCTAAAAAATAAAGTTATATTTGCAAAATGATGCAAAGATGAAAGTGGACATATGGGGACTGTAAGGTAAATACTCTCTCTTATGATGTTTCACTATCTGCCTTAAAAGCAGATTTTCTGTAAACTTTGGATTTTTTTTTATAAATAAAGGTGAATTATATTGACTAAAATTTTTCACTATCGTGAAATACAGTGTATCACTAGAAAACAATCTCATAATGGTTTGGATAAGTAAAAGCATTCCAAAGTTATCACCACTTAAAGTTACACGTCAAGTTTCCAAAAAAACGGCCTGGTCTTTAAGGTGAAAAATGGCAGGGACCTGAAGATTTTAATTAGGAAATAGAGGTCTATAGCAAAAGCAATTATGTTTTGAAGAGAAAGGCTTTACAAACCTTCCTGTCTGACCCAGGAAGAAGTACAGCAGCGCCTTAAAAAGATTAAAATAGACAAATCGCCAGGACCAGTTGTCTGTATCCTGAAAGAATTAAGACCCTTATTTCTGATATTTAAGGACTCTATGCTGACAGGGAATGTTCCACAGGATTGGCGCATAGCAAATGTGGTGCCAATATTCAAAAAGTGTCCAAAAACAGAGCCCGGAAACTATAGGCCAGTAAGTTTAACATCTGTCGTGGGTAAACTGTTTGAAGGTTTTCTAAGATATGCCATCTTGGAGTACCTCAAAGAAAATAAGCAAATACCGTATTTTTCGCCCTATAAGACGCACCGGCCCATAAGACGCACCTGGGTTTTTGGGGAGGAAAATAAGAAAAAAAATATTTTTAACCAAAAAGGTGTGCTGTGTGTTTGGTGGGTTTGGAACTAATGGTGGTCTGTGGATAGCACTATTACTGGGGATCTGTGGATGACGGACACTGTTATGGGGGGATCTGTGGATGACGGACACTGTTATGGGGGGATCTGTGGATGACGGACACTGTTATGGGGGGGATCTGTGGATGACGGACACTGTTATGGGGGGGATCTGTGGATGACGGACACTGTTATGGGGGGGATCTGTGGATGACGAACACTGTTATGGGGGAGGATCTGTGGATGACGGACACTGTTATGGGGGGGGATCTGTGGATGACGGACACTGTTATGGGGGGGATCTGTGGATGACGGACACTGTTATGGGGGGGGGATCTGTGGATGACGGACACTGTTATGGGGGGGATCTGTGGATGACGGACACTGTTACAGGGGGATCTGTGGCTGGCACTGTTACAGGGGGGGGGATCTGTGGCTGGCACTGTTATGGGCTGGGGGGATCTGTGGGTGGCACTGTTATATATGTGCCATCCACAGACCCCCCCCAGCCCATAACAGTGACATCCACAGACCCCCCCAGCCCATAACAGTGACATCCACAGACCCCCCCAGCCCATAACTGTGCCATCCACAGATCGCAGCCGCCCCCCCCCCCCTGCCGCCGCCGCCAGTATACAAATATAAGATGTTATATTCATTTATTGGTTCTTAAACATGCCCCCTCAGTCCTATTACTACCTTACATCCTAATCGCTTGTGTAGAATTCAGGCAGGCCAGGCGGGCGGCCAGCGCGTCCCTCAGTGACGTCACTTGCCTGCGCCGCCTGCTTCATTCATAAAGTAGGCGGCGCAGGCACATGACAAGACTTGCTGCTGCCCGCCCGGCCTGCATAAATTCTACAGATGCGATTAGGATATAAGGTAGTAATAGGACTGAGGGGGCATGTTTAATAACCAATAAATGAATATGACATCTTATATTACTATACCGGAGCGGCGGGGTGGGGATACTACACTGACTGCACCGCCCCGCCGCTATTGCCGGCCCCAGCTCCTCCTCCCAGTCCCTCCCCGAGTCCCCGCTCGCATCTACATCGCAGCTTGCGATGTAAAACGGCAAGCATTCGCCCCATAAGACGCAGGGGCATTTCTCCCCCGTTTTGGGGGAAGAAAAAGTCTGTCTTATGGGGCGAAAAATACAGGTAATGCCATATCAGCATGGCTTCATGAGGGATCGATCTTGTCAAACTAAGTCTACTTTCATACTCGCGTTTTGGCTTTCCGTTTGTGAGATCCGTTTAGGGCTCTCAAAAGTGGTCCAAAATGGATAAGTTTGCATTGTAATGCATTCTGAATGGAAAAGGATCTGTTCAGAATGCATCAGTTTTCATCAGTTCGGTCTCCATTCCGCTTTTGAGACGGACACCAAAATGCTGCTGTGCTATTTGAGAAACCTTGGCACGGTGCTCTGGCTCAGACATGTCCTCCACAGTAGCATATGTTGGCTAATCTCTCAATTTTAACATCAATTTGAGGGTTTAATAAGACCGCAGAGTGCACCTGTCTTTGCAAATATTATTATATTGTTATATTGGTTATCACATCCACATAATTGCTACCTTGTGTAGGATGTTTATTGTGGTACTTGTGGTCCACTGCGGGCATCCTCCACTGTATGCATGTCAACTGGAGATCGCCATTAGCAACGGGCCACAAGTGTAGGATTTGCACCCCTGTAAATACATGCACAACTGCATATGGGTTTGACCACTTCCTGCCTGTTTACCACCATGCCATTTTTTCAGTTTGTATATACAGGATGTTCCTCAATTTGCAACCAAAACGATTCAAATAATTGAAACAACTTTTACACATATACTATAAGGACATACATATTAGGACACACCTCTTAATAATTGAATTTAGGTGTTTTTTATTCAATCCCATAACCACGGGTGTATAAAATCCAGCCCCTAGCCATGTAGTTGCCTTTACAAACATTTGTGAAAGAATGGGTTGTTATATAAAGATCTCACTTAATTCCAGTATGGTACTGTAATAGGATGTCACCATTACAAGTCAGTTTGTGAAAGTTCTTCTGTCCTAGATATTTCATGACCAACTGTGAGTGATATTATTGCAAAGAGGAAGCATTTAGGAATCACACCAACTCTGTCATGAAGTGGTAAACCGTGTTTAAGTACAGAGCGGGGTCGCTGAGTGCTGAGGTGTATAGTACATAAAATACACTCTGCTGACTCAATATCTGCAGAGTTCCAAACCCCATCTGGCATTAAGAGTACCAAAACTCTTTACTGGGAGCTTAATGGCATGGCAGCTGCATGCAAGTCTTACATCACCAAGGACTCCAGAGATTAGTGAAATCATGTTCTGTGGGGTGACGAATCACGATTCTCTATCTAGCAGTCTGATGGACAAGTCTATGTTTGGTAAATGCCAGGAGAATGTTACCTGCCTGACTGCATTGTGCCAATTGAAATGTTTGGTGGATGAGGGATAATGTAACGGGGTTGTTTTTCAGGGGTTGGCCTAGGCCCCTTAATTCCAGTGAAGGGAAATTTTAAAGCGTTCCTGAGAATCCTGAGCTTTCAAATAAGGTTTGCATAATGGCTGTGCTTCTTTGTACAAGAACAACTGTGAATAAACCGTTATGTTTGAGCTTCCCTAAAGTCCTTTTCAGCCAGGATAGGAGATGTCAGAGTAACAATTTTCAGGCCAATTTGATTTGGGTAGAATCGATTCAGACCCAAATCAAATCTTTTGACCAATTTGTTGGAATCTGATCCAAAACAAATTTCAAGTATTTTGCTCATCTCAGCTTGCTAAACTATAGCAAATCGTTGGAAGGATATGGCCGGGTTTGGGATGGCTCCAACACTATGATGGGTTCCCCGGACACTGTTGAGGTGTCACCACATGTTGCGGCTTTCTGGAAGGGATGTTAAGGTGTGGTGCACCCCAAGGGAAATAATTCCAGAGAGTCAGGGTCTGCAGTAAACCAGGGTGCTTCTTTACTAGAGGAATTCAGGTGCAAAACAATACAGACGAGGCATAGGGCTGGCTTCTCCAGTCTCCTCCCTGGCAGAAGAAGGGTTTGATGCTAAGGAAAGGCCTGATCTAGCTGCCCCTCTCTGTCTTCAGAAGGCTGGTACCCTGTTCAAAGTCTGGTGATCCAGGGTGTGAGGCAGTGTCTCTGCGTCTTCTGGTCACTCATGCAGGCTGGCATGAGTCTTCCCCTCCAAGCACTGGTCCCTAACTGCAGCACACTAGGGGCTCTGACTGCTCTCCTTATATACCATTTCTAGCTAGACTGGAACCTTCTATTAGGATGGGTGGAGTGGAGTAATTCAGCACAAAAAACTACATTGTAACACTTTTCCATAGACTTACATTAAAGCTTAAATGATGCTCACTGACACAACTGTTTTTCGAGACAAAAACAAGTTTCCAGACATAAAAAGATTCAAAAGGTCAGTTTGTCTGGTTTTGGTTGTAAACAAGGCTTTTTCCCTCCAAAACATGCTCTTCTTTAAACCCTATGGCAAGCTATGGAAAATTACCAGCTTCTTATTCAAAGTCCCAAAAGTCTCTCAGTATTTATTAATCCTTTTCACAGAGCCTTGCAAATACAATGCAAGTGAACAGTATTAACCCCTTAAGGACTCAGCCCTATTTCACCTTAAGGACTTGGCCATTTTTTGCAAATCTGACCAGTGTCACTTTAAGTGCTCATAACTTTAAAACGCTTTGACTTACCCAGGCCGTTCTGAGATAGTTTTTTCATCACATATTGTACTTCATGACACTGCTAAAATTGGGTCAAAAAAGTAAATTTTTTTGCATAAAAAAATACAATTTTTACCAAAAATTTTGAAAAATTAGCAAATTTCAAAGTTTCAGTTTCTATACTTCTGTAATACATAGTAATACCCCCAAAAATTGTGATGATTTTACATTCCCCATATGACTACTTCATGTTTGTAGCATTTTGGGAATGATATTTTATTTTTTGGGGATGTTACAAGGCTTAGAAGTTTAGAAGCAAATTTTGAAATTTTTCAGAAATCTTCAAAATCCCACTTTTTATGGACCAGTTCAGGTTTGAAGTCATATTGTGGGGCTTAGATAATAGAAACCTCCCAGAAACTACACCCCTCAAGGTATTCAAAACTATTTTTTCAAACTTTATTAACCCTTTAGGTGTTCCACAAGAGTTAATGGCAGATGGAGAAACAATTTCGAAATTTCGAATTTTTGGAAAATTTTCCAATATAATCAATTTTTTCCAGGAGTAAAACAAGGGTTAACTGCCAAACAAAACTCAAAATGGGTTGCCCTGATTCTGTAGTTTGCAGAAACACCCCATATGTGGTCGTAAACTACTGTTTGGCCGAACAGGAGCACATAGAAGGGGGGAACACCATATGGGTTTTGGAAGGCAGATTTTGCAGGACTGGTTTTGTTTATACCATGTCCCATTTCAAGCCCCCTGTTGCACCCCTAGAATAGAAATTTCAAAAAAGTGACTCCATCTAAGAAAGTACACCCCTCAAGGTATTCAAAACTGGGTTTACAAACTTTGTTAACCCTTTAGGTGTTCCACAAGAGTTAATGGCAGATGGAGAAACAATTTCGAAATTTCTATTTTTTGGAAAATTTTCCAATATAATCAATTTTTTCCAGGAGTAAAACAAGGGTTAACTGCCAAACAAAACTCAAAATGGGTTGCCCTGATTCTGTAGTTTGCAGAAACACCCCATATGTGGTCGTAAACTACTGTTTGGCCGAACAGGAGCACATAGAAGGAGGGGAACACCATATGGGTTTTGGAAGGCAGATTTTGCAGGACTGGTTTTGTTTATACCATGTCCCATTTCAAGCCCCCTGTTGCACCCCTAGAATAGAAATTTCAAAAAAGTGACTCCATCTAAGAAAGTACACCCCTCAAGGTATTCAAAACTGGGTATTACAAACTTTGTTAACCCTTTAGGTGTTCCACAAGAGTTAATGGCAGATGGAGAAACAATTTCGAAATTTCTATTTTTTGGAAAATTTTCCAATATAATCAATTTTTTCCAGGAGTAAAACAAGGGTTAACTGCCAAACAAAACTCAAAATGGGTTGCCCTGATTCTGTAGTTTGCAGAAACACCCCATATGTGGTCGTAAACTACTGTTTGGCCGAACAGGAGCACATAGAAGGAGGGGAACACCATATGGGTTTTGGAAGGCAGATTTTGCAGGACTGGTTTTGTTTATACCATGTCCCATTTCAAGCCCCCTGTTGCACCCCTAGAATAGAAATTTCAAAAAAGTGACTCCATCTAAGAAAGTACACCCCTCAAGGTATTCAAAACTGCATTTACAAACTTTGTTAACCCTTTAGGTGTTCCACAAGAGTTAATGGCAGATGGAGAAACAATTTCGAAATTTCTATTTTTTGGAAAATTTTCCAATATAATCAATTTTTTCCAGGAGTAAAACAAGAGTTAACTGCCAAACAAAACTCAAAATGGGTTGCCCTGATTCTGTAGTTTGCAGAAACACCCCATATGTGGTCGTAAACTACTGTTTGGCCGAACAGGAGCACATAGAAGGAGGGGAACACCATATGGGTTTTGGAAGGCAGATTTTTCAGGACTGGTTTTGTTTATACCATGTCCCATTTCAAGCCCCCTGTTGCACCCCTAGAATAGAAATTTCAAAAAAGTGACTCCATCTAAGAAAGTACACCCTTCAAGATATTCAAAACTGGGTTTACAAACTTTGTTAACCCTTTAGGTGTTCCACAAGAGTTAATGGCAGATGGAGAAACAATTTCGAAATTTCAATTTTTTGGAAAATTTTCCAATATAATCAATTTTTTCCAGGAGTAAAACAAGGGTTAACTGCCAAACAAAACTCAAAATGGGTTGCCCTGATTCTGTAGTTTGCAGAAACACCCCATATGTGGTCGTAAACTACTGTTTGGCCGAACAGGAGCACATAGAAGGAGGGGAACACCATATGGGTTTTGGAAGGCAGATTTTGCAGGACTGGTTTTGTTTATACCATGTCCCATTTCAAGCCCCCTGTTGCACCCCTAGAATAGAAATTTCAAAAATGTGACTCCATCTAAGAAAGTACACCTCTCAAGGTATTCAAAACTGGGTATACAAACTTTGTTAACCCTTTAGGTGTTCCACAAGAGTTAATGGCAGATGGAGAAATAATTTCGAAATTTCTATTTTTTTGAAAAATTTCCAATATAATCAATTTTTTCCAGGAGTAAAACAAGGGTTAACTGCCAAACAAAACTCAAAATGGGTTGCCCTGATTCTGTAGTTTGCAGAAACACCCCATATGTGGTCGTAAACTACTGTTTGGCCGAACAGGAGCACATAGAAGGAGGGGAACACCATATGGGTTTTGGAAGGCAGATTTTGCAGGACTGGTTTTGTTTATACCATGTCCCATTTCAAGCCCCCTGTTGCACCCCTAGAATAGAAATTTCAAAAAAGTGACTCCATCTAAGAAAGTACACCCCTCAAGGTATTTAAAACTGCGTTTACAAACTTTGTTAACCCTTTAGGTGTTCCACAAGAGTTAATGGCAGATGGAGAAACAATTTTGAAATTTCTATTTTTTGGAAGATTTTCCAATTTAACCCTTACTTTATTACTGGGAAAAATGGGTTAACAGCCAAACAAAACTCAAAATGAGTTGCCCTGATTCTGTAGTTTGCAGAAACACCCCATATGTGGTCGTAAACTACTGTTTGGCCGAACGGCAGGACATAGAAGAAGGGGAACGTCATATGGTTTTTGGAAGGCAGATTTTGCAGGACTGGTTTATTTACACCATGTACCCTTTCAAGCCCCCTGATGCACCCCTAGAGTAGAAACTCCATAAAAGTGACCCCATCTAGAAAACCACGGGATAAGGGGGTTGTTGTTTTGGGACTATTTTAGGGGTAAATATGATTTTTGGTTGCTCTATATTACTATTTTTTGAGGCAATGTAACAAAAAAATGTAATTCTAAAATTGTTTCTACATTCGCTATTTAGTTTTGTGGAACACCTAAAGGGTTAACATAGTTTGTAAAGTAACTTTTGAATACCTTGAGGGGTGTAGTTTCTTAGATGGGGTCACTTTTTTGGAGTTTCTAGTCTAGGCTACATCAGGGGGGGGCTTCTAATGGGACATGGTGTAAAAAAAAACCTGTCCATCAAAATCTGCCTTCCAGAAACCGTATGGAGTTCCCTTCGTTCTATGCCCTGCCGTGCGGCTATATAGCCATTTACGACCACATATGGGGTGTTTCTGCAAACTACAGAATCGGGGCAATAAATATTGAGTTTTGTTTGGCTGTTAACCCTTGCTTTATTACCGGCAAATAGGATTCAAATGGAAATTTTGCCCAAAAATTGTTGTTTTGGCACCGTTTTTTTAAATATTTTTAACACCGTTCATCCGAGGCGTTTGGTCAAAAGTTATTTTTATAGCAACGACTTTTACGCACGCGACGATGCCCAATATGTATGGCTCTCAGACTTTGGAGACACTAAGCAGGCATCCTA
The DNA here is from genome assembly GCF_014858855.1 of Bufo gargarizans. Lineage (NCBI taxonomy): Eukaryota > Metazoa > Chordata > Amphibia > Anura > Bufonidae > Bufo > Bufo gargarizans. Next base: position 412,352,124 of record NC_058082.1, on the reverse strand, counting down.
AAACTGCGGCCCACCAGATGTTGTAAAACTACAATTCCCACCATGCCCTGCTGATGGCTGTAGGTTTTTCTGGGCATGCTGGGAGTTATAGTTTTACAACATCTGGAGGGCCGCAGTTTGAGGATGCCTGCACTAAAACTAATATTTTTTTTGGGAAAAAAAATTGTTTTCATGTCTCCAAAGGCTGAGAGCCATAGTTTTTTTTATGGTCTCTAGTGGACTGTTGGGGATTATAAAAATTTACTACTCCATGGAAGTGTGATACTCCCTGAAGCAATCGATAATGCAGAGGCCCGGATGATCGGGGCACGTGTCGCACTGAGTGGTGGTGTCCTTCCGTATCCCCCTCCTGCGACACACTCTGCACTTTTTTTGGGTTTGTCCCTTCTTTCCAGTATGGGGGACCACACCTGGAAAGTGTTGGCCAGGGACGATCCGGGCGCCTCCAATTCCCGAGGTACTCCGGCCTGCTCTTTCCCGGTCCGAAAAGATCAGGGCCTTGAGGACTGCCTCATAGAACTGGAGGAATGTCCCTGTGCTGCCAGCGCTTCGGGATAGTACAAAAGAGTTGTACATGGCAACCTGCACCAAGTAGACCGCAACTTTTTTGTACCATGCCCGGGTTTTGCGCATGGCGTTATATGGCTTGAGGACTTGATCAGAGAGATCAACTCCTCCCATATACCGATTGTAGTCGACGATACAATCGGGCTTGAGGACCGTTGCCGTGGTACCTTGCACAGAGACTGGGGTGGTGCTGTTACCGTGGATTGTGGACAGCATAAGGACATCCCTCTTGTCCTTATACCTGACCAGCAACAGGTTTCCACAGGTAAGTGTACGGGTCTCACCCCTGGGGATAGGTACCTGGAGGGGGTAGGCAGGGAGGCCGCGTTGATTTTTCCGCACGGTCCCACAAGCGAACGTGGATCTGGCGGCAAGGGACCTGAACAAGGGAATGCTGGTATAAAAGTTATCCACGTACAAGTGGTAACCGTTATCCAGCAGTGGGTACATAAGGTCCCACACGAGTTTCCCACTAACACCCAGAGTGGGGGGACATTCTGGGGTTGAATACGGGAATCTCGCCCCTCGTACACACGAAATTTGTAAGTGTACCCTGAGGTACTCTCACAAATTTTGTATAGCTTCACGCCATACCTCGCCCGCTTTGTGGGAATATATTGGCGGAAACTGAGTCTCCCCTTGAACGCAACGAGAGACTCATCAACTGCGACCTCCCTTCCAGGTACGTAGGCCTGCTGAAATGTGGCCCCAAAGTGATCGATGACCGGCCGTATCTTATACAGACGGTCATAGGCAGGATCACCTCGGGGTGGACATGCTGCATTATCGGAATAATGCAGACATTTCCGGATGGCCTCAAACCGGGGACGTGTCATGACCATACTGTACAGTGGGGTCTGGTATAGGACGTCCCCACTCCAGTATTGCCTGACACTGGGTTTTTGGACTAGACCCATATGCAGCACGAGGCCCCAAAATGTCCTCATTTCGGCTGCACTGACCGGCGTCCAGCCACCGGGTCTAGACAAAAATGAGCCTGGGTTTTGAGCGACGAACTGTTGGGCGTACAGATTCGTCTGCTCCACCATCAGATTCACCAGTGGCTTACTGAAAAAAAAACTAAAATAGTCAATTTCAGTAAACCCCACTGTGGGAATCTGGATTCCAGGATTGCCAGCAAAATCCGGAATCTCAGGCTCAAAGTCCACTGGGGGACACCAGCTAAGTTCATCGGCAGGGGGCTCCGGTGAACTTATTTGGTGGGCCGGGAAACCAGTACGAACCCCAGGGCGGCAAGTGGCAGGGGGGAGGCTGGGGTCTGATAGATGGATCAAAAAAAAGTTAGGAATAAAAGTTTTTTTTTTTTTTCTAACTAACTTTTCCCTTCTTTCCCTGCCTAACGGTGCCTCTCCCTCACTGACCCTAACCTACCTGGGTGGCGATGGGTGCAGGAGGGTGATGGATGGCGATTAGGGGGACACAGGAGCTGGTGCTGGACGATGCTGCCGGGTGCTCGTGCAGAACAGGAAGAGGAGGGGAGAGAGGAGCGCAGGAAGTTTGAATCTCGCGCCTCTCTCCCCTGCACCAATCAGCACCCTGGACAGCAGTGTTCAGCACCAGGGCCAGCACCGCCTCTCCAAATCCTCGGACTGCGATTGGTGGTGTATAATTACGCCACCGATCGCAGTCTTTTTCCGGTTCATCGGGTCACAGGACACCCGAATGGACCGGAAACGCAGAAAACCGCAGGTCTGAATTGACCTGCGGTTTTCTGCGATCGCCGATACGGGGGGGTCAAATGACCCCCCCCCCTGCGTTGTTACGGGATGCCGGCTGAATGATTTCAGCCGGCATCCCGTTCCGATTAACCCCCGCGGCGCCGGAATGCCGATTTAAAGTTAGGACGTACCGGTACGCCCTGAGTCCTTAAGGACTCGGGAAATAGGGCGTACCGATACGCCCTGCGTCCTTAAGGGGTTAAACAGTGCACGTTAACCCTTTCAAGTGAAATAATGTAAGAAGTTTATGACTTTGCATAGGGAAAACTGGCAAATGTCCACAAATATACAACACCAAAAGAGATTCATAGCCTTAATGTTCCCATAACAATGTATTTTATTAAGTACAGTTAAAAATACCAAATACAATTAATAGGATGGGGGTAAATGGGGGTAAATCAAAATTTGCTCGGACATCCAGCAAATTACTGTTCATGGAGCATATATGTGAACAATATATGTTTTTAGTGGCCCGAATCTGCTACATATAAATGCTTGCTAAGCTAAGTACTAGTAACAAGTCCTATTTATAGCACTATCAAATTATATAACATCACATGAGTATAGCGATATAGCACTATCCATATAATATGCTATGCACAGGGCTAGTAAAGGGCAATCAACATTGGTAGTTACTCAATTCATTAACACTGTATCACTTGCCTGCTGTGACACTGCATGATGCATGCCGGCAGGATGTTCGGGTTGCTCTACGCGCGTTTCGCGTGAGCTTCCTCAGGAGGTGATGTAGGATAGGGTAAGCGTGTTAATAAAGACAGGACAGACGGAAGGTAGATTAGAGATTAGATTCATAAATGAATATCATGCAGAATGGAAAGAGGTGATAAACATCTTCCATAAACATTGGGACATTTTGAAAATGAACCCACTCTTGAGTAGACATACCATATGTCTGAATATCCCAAAATAACAGCAAGACGAACAAAAAATTTGCAGGATATGTTAGTGCATAGTTAATATATACCTCAAATTAAGACCCCATTTGGCGAAATTAAAAGTAGAGGTGGGTGCTTCCCTTGTGAAATCTGTAAAGTATGCCAAAATATAGAAAGAACTACGGATTTTCAGAATTATAATTATCTATGTCGGACTTACAACAAGAGAATTTAGAATTAGGGAACATGTCAGAGACAGTGAAAAAGGCAAAGGTTATATATGGCATTGCTAGTTTGAAAACAATCCCAAAGCATTTTAAAATCTACCATAATTGTAACTCAAAATTACTTAAAGAGGTATTTATCAAGTGCATCTGGGATCGAGGGGTGGAGATCTGACGAAGAGGCTGGATGGGTGGATAGAGAGGGAACAAAAATGAAATAAATGTAGGCACTCCTTAGGAATTGCGTGAAGTATCGTGTTGATCTTTATTTGGTTTTCATATGCAAGGCAACTTATTCGTGTACATGTGACGTTTTGGTCCTACATGGACCTTTTTCAAACACTACTTGCCATAGGAATAGAGGATGGAAAGGTAGTTTGACGACGATGACTAATCACCAGCTAGGAGACCATATGTTGATAAATCACCTTCCTCAAACCACCTTTTCATCCTCTATTCCTATGGCAACTAGTGTTTGAAAAAGGTACGTGTAGGACCGAAATGTCACATGTACACAAATAAGTTGCCTTGCATATGAAAACCAAATAAAGATCAACAAGATACTTCACGCAATTCCTAAGGAGTGCCTAAGTTCATTTCATTATTGCTTGCTACGGGGGTGGGACCCCACAACTAGAGCACCCAACCGACAGGGCACGATTGCCACATCCTGCCAAAAATTGATAGAGAGGGAATCAGAAAAACCAATGAGAAGAGGTCGGGAGCATCTCAAATCCGAGGAATATGGAAAGACAAGATCAAAAAAGAAAAAAAGAAGAAAAATAAAGACAAAGACAAAGATAAAAAGAAAAAAAGAAATAGACAAAATTGAGAAGTTCTATTAATAGTTGAGTGGTGGATTTTAGATCTTACCTACAGAGTCTCCTCTTTTTATAATCAATAATCAATCAATCCTACATCACCTCCTGATGAAGCTCACGCGAAACACACGTAGAGGAGCCCAGACATTCCGCCGGCGTGCATCGTGCAGTGTCACAGCAGGCAACTGATATCGTGCTACAGTGTCAATGAATTGAGTAACTACCAATGTTGATTGTCCTTTACTAGCCCTGTGCATAGCATATTATATGTATAGTGTTATATCTCTATACTCATGTGATGTTATATAATTTGATAGTGCTATAAATAGGACATGTTACTACTACTTAGCTTAGCAAGCATTTAGATGCAGCAGATTCAGGCCACTAAAAACATATATTGTTCACATTTATGCTCCATGAATAGTAATTTGCTGGATGTCCGAGGGTAGGAATTTGAATTTTTTTTATATTAATTCTATTTGGTATTTTTAACTGTACTTAATAAAATACATTTTTATGGGAACATTAAGGCTATGGATTGCTTTTGGTGTTGTATAACTGTTTAAAGTAGCGGTCCTCACTCATAACATGTTAGATTGGTTATGGTGGCTGGTTTGATCTAAATGTCCACAAATGTCCAGACTTCACAGTACCCCTACTCCAGGGCATTACACCTACAATTCTCAAATGATTAAACTATATCCACAGGATTAAATCCTTTGAATAAAAAAGATGGACCCAAGAGGAAAATCAATAGTGGTAAAGAAATATTGGGGGGAGGGGGAATTTATCATGAGAGGAATATCTGAAGTCCATTTAGTTTGAGTCTGCGTTGGCGTACTTTATGTCACACTAGCGGAAGGACCCGCACGGGTATATTTAATCAATTTCATTTAATGTTTATGTGTGTCGTTAAAAGATGTCGACAGTATCCCCCATAACAATGATCTCTACAGAACCCTGCCCCTTAACACTGACCCCACCGCAGTGCCCCACCATTTTAAAATGGGACCTCCACAGCAGCCCTCCCCTTTAAGGGTTCATGCACACAACCATATGGCTTTTAAAGTGTTTTGTGGTCCGTTTTTTACGGATCTGTTGTTCCGTTTTTTGTTTCCTTTCCGTTTTTCCGTTCCGTTTTTCCGTATGCCACATACAGTATACAGTAATTACATAAAAAAAATTGGGCTGGGCATAACATTTTCAATAGATTTTTCAGCAAGAACGGATACGGAAGACATACAGATGCATTTCCGTATGTGTTCCTTTTTTTTGCAGAACCATTGACTTGAATGGAGCTAAGCACCGTGATTTGCAGACAAGAATAGGACATGTTCTATCTTTTCACAGTATGGAAATACTGAAACGGAATGCACATGGAGACACTTCTGTTTTTTTTTTTTTTTTGCTGAACCATTGAAATGAATGGTTCAGTATATGTACCGCATACTGAACTAAAAAAACGGCCAGTATACTGAACGCAAAATACTGTCGTGTGCATGAGCCCTAACAGTGAGTTTTACAGCACCCCACTCCCTTGACAGTGACCTCCTCAGGGGTCCGCCCCTTCAACAGTGACCTCCACAGTACCCTGCTGCCTTAACAGTGACCTCACAGTACTTTGCTGCCTTAACAGTGACCTCCACAGCAGCTGCCCCTTTAATAGTGGCCCTAGCCCCCTTAACAGTGACCTCCACAGCACCTGCCTCTTTAATGCTAGGGCTACACGACGACATCTCGTGCAAAATTTAGTCTCAACAATTTTTATAATGATAGACTATGGTGTCGCACTGTGACATGTGACATGCTGCGACTACGACACGACAGTTGCAAAAAATCCATCCAAGATGGATTTTTCTGTGACTTTCACGTCACAGTCGCAGAATGTCACGTCACAGTGCAACACCATAGACTATCATTATAAAAATTGTTGTGCGATATTGGTGCGACACATGTAGCAGTGTAGTTGTGCGACTTATTATCGCCGTGTAGCCCTAGCCTAAAGCTAACCTACAGCAGTAAAGAAAAATGGCTGGGTTGTTATGGAAACCTGGAGTAAAACTGTATGTATGTGGAGACTAAGGGCCTGCGAGCTTCTATTGGCTGATAAGGGACATGTGACCATGTATATGGCAGTTGGGATATGAAGAGAAAGACTTGCAGGCTTGTATTGGCTAATGAAGGTAATTTTTTGGGACTATCTCAGGAACAGTACATCCTAGAGAGCTGAGACCTCAACAAGATTTCTATCCAGTTAGCAAGGGATGTGTATACCAAGTTTAGTTGAAATCGATGGTTGCGTTTTTGAGTGATCGCGAAACATACACAGATACATAAATACATCCATATATATATATATATATGTATATATATATATATATATATATACACAGTACAGACCAAAAGTTTGGACACACCTTCTAATTCAAAAAGTTTTCTTTATTTTCATGACTATGAAAATTGTAGATTCACACTGAAGGCATCAAAACTATGAATTAACACATGTGGAATTATATACATAACAAAAAAGTGTGAAGCAACTGAAAATATGTCATATTCTAGGTTCTTCAAAGTAGCCACCTTTTGCTTTGATAACTGCTTTGCACACTCTTGGCATTCTCTTGATGAGCTTCAAGAGGTAGTCACCTGAAATGGTCTTCCAACAGTCTTGAAGGAGTTCCCAGAGATGCTAAGCACTTGTTGGCCCTTTTACCGTCACTCTGCGGTCCAGCTCACCCCAAACCATCTCGATTAGGTTCAGGTCCGGTGACTGTGGAGGCCAGGTCATCTGGCGCAGCACCCCATCACTCTCCTTCATGGTCAAATAGCCCTTACACAGCCTGGAGGTGTGTTTGAGGTCATTGTCCTGTTGAAAAATAAATGATGGTCCAACTAAACGCAAACCGGATGAAATAGCATGCTGCTGCAAGATGCTGTGGTAGCCATGCTGGTTCAGTATGTCTTCAATTTTGAATAAATCCCCAACAGTGTCACCAGCAAAGCACCCCCACACCATCACACCTCCTCCTCCATGCTTCACGGTGGGAACCAGGCATGTAGAGTCCATCCGTTCACCTTTTCTGCGTCGCACAAAGACACGGTGGTTGGAACTAAAGATCTTAAATTTGGACTCATCAGACCAAAGCACAGATTTCCACTGGTCTAATGTCCATTCCTTGTGTTCTTTAGCCCAAACAAGTCTCTTCTGCTTGTTGCCTGTCCTTAGCAGTAGTTTCCTAGCATATAAGTTTACCATGAAGGCCTGATTCACACAGTCTCCTCTTAACAGTTGTTTTAGAGATGTGTCTGCGGCTAGAACTCTGTGTGGCATTGACCTGGTCTCTAATCTGAGCTGCTGTTAACCTGCGATTTCTGAGGCTGGTGACTCGGATGAACTTATCCTCCGCAGCAGAGGTGACTCTTGGTCTTCCTTTCCTGGGGCCGTCCGCATGTGAGCCAGTTTCTTTGTAGCGCTTGATGGTTTTTGTGATTGCACTTGGGGACACTTTCAAAGTTTTCCCAATTTTTCGGACTGACTGACCTTCATTTCTTAAAGTAATGATGGCCACTCGTTTTTCTTTACTTAGCTGCTTTTTTCTTTCCATAATACAAATTCTAATAGTCTATTCAGTAGGACTATCAGCTGTGTATACACCTGACCTCCACAACGCAACTGATGGTCCCAACCCCATTTATAGGCAAGAAATCCCACTTATTAAACCTGACAGGGCACACCTGTGAAGTGAAAACCATTTCAGGTGACTACCTCTTGAAGCTCATCAAGAGAATGCCAAGAGTGTGCAAAGCAGTAATCAAAGCAAAAGGTGGCTACTTTGAAGAACCTAGAATATGACATATTTTCAGTTGTTTCACACTTTTTTGTTATGTATATAATTCCACATGTGTTTATTTATAGTTTTGATGCCTTCAGTGTGAATCTACAATTTTCATAGTCATGAAAATAAAGAAAACTCTTTGAATGAGAAGGTGTGTCCAAACTTTTGGTCTGTACTGTGTGTGTATATATATATATATATATATATATATATATATAAAATCAAATGTCACATGCTGTTTGATAAATTTGTATTATTCTTAACGCTTTTGTCTACAAAAACTACTCCAGTGAGTAATGACATTTTTTTAAAGTCTCAATGATAAATCTGGAGTGAAACTCATTAAGGCCACTTTCACACTAGCATCTTTACTGGATCTGGCAGGGCTCAGGAAAAACGCTTCCATTACTGATCATACAACCATCTGCATCCGTTATGATCGGATCTGGGTGTATTATGTTTAACATAGCCAAGACTGATCCGTCATGAACACCATGTGCCAGATTGCGTCAGAGTTAAACAGATCTGTCCCCACTGACTTGCATTGTGGGTCATGATGGATCCATTTTGCTCCGCATCCCATGACTTAAAGAAAACCACAGCTTGCTGTGGTTTTCTCTCCGGTATGGGAACGCTACAAAATGGAACGGAATGCATTTTGGAGCATTCCATTCTGTTTTAGTTACGTTTTGTCCTCATTGACAATGAATGGAGACAAAATGGAAGTGTTTTGTTCCGGTATTGAGCCCCTATACCGGCTCTAAATACCGGAAAATAGAAACGCTAGTGTGAAAGTAGCCTAACAATGCTAGCTGCACCCACTTCCCCAATCACATTACAAAACTGGAGTGAGTGGTGTAAAAATGCAAAAAGTCGCAAAAGCACAATTTTTTTAAACTTTTTGAAGCCAGAATTCTGGTTTGAAGGCATAATAAATCAGATGAATGTTTTTATTTCTGTTACAATACTCTTTGAAATACAGACACTCGCAATATGATTATTTCCATTTTTTCTTTTCCGTATGTGTCTATATTATGCTCTCATAATGCTGTATTCTAACTGTGCTTACTACTCAGTAGATCAAACACTTTTCTGTCTTCTTACTGTATGTTTATTTTACCCTTCTCCCCCACTTCTTTTTAAAAGGGTTTTCTGACATTTTAATACTGAAGACCTATCCTCAGGACAGGTCAACAGTATCTGATCAGTGGGGGTCCACCCGGGACGCCTGCTGATCAGCTGTTTGAGAGCCACGACCTTCTCCAGCTTTTCCTAGGCCAGTGAGGACACGTTCATTGGTCATGTGGCTATAGAAGTGAATGTAGCTGAGCTGCAATGCCAAACACAGCTGCTATACAATGTACAGCACTGTGCTTGGTGAGCTGCGAGAAGGCAGCGGTGCTCACAGGGGCGGCAGTGCCTTCTAAAACTGCTGATGGGCAGAGGTCCATAGTGTCAGACCCCTACAGATCAGATACTGATGACCTATCCTGAGGATAGGTTATCAGTACTAAACACCGGATGTTTTCATCTGGACACGGGGAGAAGCAGCAGCTGTGGTGCGGGGACCAGGAGAGGCGCGGGGAGCCAGGTAGATATATTCAATGTGAGGGGCCTGGGCATATGGGGGAGCATTTTATACCCTTGGATAACCCCTTTAATAAAAAAAAAATATATATATATTTATATATAGATCCATAAAAAAAGGTCAGGCAGCACTCCTCAATATGCAGCTGTAGCGGTGCCCGCAGTGATCCCTCGATGCAGGACCGGATAAATAACACAGAAAATCTGCGGCACTCCTTGAAGTAAAAAATGTGCAATTTATTCACACATGTCAGAAAAGACAACGTTTCGGTTCTCTCACAGAACCTTTTTCAAGTCACCTGACTTGAAAAAGGTTCTGTGAGAGAACCGAAACGTTGTCTTTTCTGACATGTGTGAATAAATTGCACATTTTTTACTTCAAGGAGTGCCGCAGATTTTCTGTGTTATATATATATATATATATATATATATATATATACATATATTTATTTAAAAAACACATATTGTAATGTATTAAGGTTTTTTTTCCCATTGTCTGAGCTATGGCAATATTAACATTTTTTTAAATCTAGATACACCATTTAGTCCTCACTATAGTACTATAGTAATATTTGGGTGCTACTACCCTGATTAATTGTTGCTATGACCAGAGTACTATAGTAATATTTGGGTGCTACTACCCTGATTAATTGTTGCTATGACCAGGGTTGTCATTTTCTGTGTCTGGGTAATTCCCTTGTATGGATCAAAATAGTGAAAAGTAATGCAAATACAGTACTGTAACTGTCTAGGTACAATAGCATAACATATATAAGTCAATCCATGCATAGACCCATAGAATCCACTCATGTAGAATAAGGACATGCACATATATTTTGCCCAGCTATGTAAATGTAGCATGTAAATGAATGTAAGTGACAGCCCTCTGTTGAAATGTTACTTACTGCACCATCATTTTTGTGTATGATAGACAGCAACAGTAGACTTAGAATGTTTGGACTATCATAGAACTCATAAGTTATAATTGAAATGATTATGTAGTAACATTTCTGAATTTAACTTTTTATAGTTACCTTCAGTGACAGCCAAAGTGAACATAGCTTTAATCCCATTCACATCTGTGCCCAAGCCACAAATGTAAGTGCCTTCATCGGTTTTCCTTAAGTTAGACAAAGTAATGGTGACCAAGCCGTCGTTTTTATTGTCTTCAATTGAAACACGGCCGAAAAAGTTCTGGTGTACATAGTTATTCGTAGAGGCGATTGTATATTGACATTTTCCAGACCTTCCTCGTTCTTGGCAAACAAACTTGCGGCTATGCTTATTGGCCTTCGTAATAGTTGAGTATGCGCAAGTGATGGATACTGACCCTTCCAATTTTCCAGTCACCTCTTTTGGGCAGACAAATGTATCAGACTCTGTATTTTAAGAGAATACAAGAACATAATGTTATATTGTATTTTAGAAGAGAGATAGGGGTTCAATCCCTCCCTGTTAGAAGATCCCTTCATAATAAGTTGATCATAAAATGTCCTCCTACTGGGACCTTCAACAATGTGAGGAAACCTAGTATTTAATTTCCCTGCAGCACCACTACACGGCAAATAATGCATTACACAATGCCAATTCAAATTAATGGGATATCTGTGTAGTGCAGGAGAGGACAGGTCTGCCATAAGGAGGGAAACTTGTTGACCCTGGTCCTGAACAGGGACCCCACTTTTGGTTTAGAATTCAAGGTAATACATTTTTTATTTTTTTTATCTGGACAACCCATCTAAAGAATTGCAAAATATAAAACCAGGCATAATGGCTCTTTCTTGTTTGCATTTGTTCTATACCCCAAATAAAAACAACAACAACTATGGGGATAATTTAAGAACAGATATACTCTACTGGCGCCTCTACAACACTTCGGTGATCCACCGCCATTTAGGGGCTTAATAAGACCGGTGTCTAAATGTTGGTCCTAATAAATGTGCTCCTATATACTTCTCATAGGAGGCATCCATGTTTTCTTCCCTCTAAAACTAGTGCATGGAAGCACCCTAGTTTAGGAGAAGGAGGCAGGGTTTAGGCTGCATGCAATACTTTTTGACTACATAGTGTACATAGTGAGTGTAGCTATTTGGTTTAGCAACACATACACACACACATATAGTATTAGGGTGATAATGTCTACATAAAAAATGTGTGACTTTTTTCAGTTTTATGACACTTTTCAAAAAAGGAGTGAATTTTAGGTTTACTATAGTTTACTATAATTTATACCAGAAACTGGCATAACTTTTAGGGCAATTCTATGCCAGCTCATAGCTAGAGTAGATTTGCTTTTCTGATGCACATACTGCCATAAGAGGCCTGCTTAATAAGAAATGCAACACATCATATTTTAATACAATTCTGATTGAGTGGTGTGTGAAGGGGATAAAAGTAAAAGATAAGCAAAATGCCCCTCACCAATCCCCCGCCACTGCTATTTCAACACTATTCTAGTCCCTGCTGCTGTCGAATTCCTGGTGCCACATAGACACACAGAAGATGGCTGGAAATGCTCGCCACAAATCTTCTGTGTGTCAAGTGGGGACCAGAAAGTGTAGATCAGCAGAGGTGGAACAGTGCTTATTTTTTCTATTTTAACCAATTCTAGTCCATTGAAAAAAAAAAAATGATTTTGTGTCCCTTTAATGTTAGTGATGTCAGTAAACTGCAGTAAACAAATTTGTGTTAAGGGTATATATACAGTAAGTGTGCAGATGTAGCAGAGTTATATTTGTCAATGCAATAAAGTTGTGTTTATAATTTGGTACAGCACATTGTGATGCCAAAATATATGGTTTTGCAGAGGACTGGATGGACTTCTTGAATGGAATTTGTCTGAGTGAATGCCCATCAGTATTTTCCATATTGTTATTTTCACTATATACTCTAACATTGTGGCATGTTTGTATCAATGGGCTCATTGTGGGCTGTGTCCGGTATAGCACCTCATCCTTATTTAAAGGGATTGTCCAGGTTCAGAGCTGAACCCTGACATATCCCCTTTTTCACCCAGGCAGCCCCTCTGAGTGGAACATTGGAGCATTTTACAGGCTGAGAGAACGCTAAAGACCACCCGTTAGTGCCGGTGATATGGTACAATTTCCAGAGAGTCAGACCCTTTGATCTAAGCCTAAACAGCCTCTGTAAAAAAAAGTTATTAGACACTTTTACCTCAACAAGGCATTGAGGGGAAACGGGGCATTTCCCAGACCACCAAATCCCAATGAATGGGCGAAGGATGTCAGCAGCCCAGTACAAGAGAAGCAATATCTTCAATGCACTAAGGTCACTTGAATGTGGTCACGCTAACTTACAGGCAAGAAAAGGCCTTCAGTTCAAATTGGGTCAGATCGTCATTTTTATTATGTGGAACAAAAGTTGTTGCTACTGTTTTGGGGCAGAAAGGGAGTATCATTAATAATTATTAATAATACTAATGCCCTTTTTGCCCCAAACAGTAATAATATTGTGTGCCCCGACATCAGTAATGCGTAGGATTCTGACTGACTCAGTGCAATGCCTTGAAAGCAGCTTAGGCCGGGTGCTGAATTTCAGTCCTGTATGAAGATCAGTACTGTATGGAGACTTACTAGTAGTACTCCATGGTATGGAGCACTATTGGTAATGCTCCATCGGAAATGGTTATCTCCCAAGAAAGAGAACAGGGCTTGTTGGAAAGTTGGATCTTGACTTATGAAGAGCCAGTTTCAAAAGGTGGTGCTGGTGAGATAGCTCTTTTTCAAGTCTCCATACCATGGAGTACTTTCTGTAGGTCTCCAGACTGGTCTCAGCACCTTGCCTAAGCTGCTTCCAAGATATTGCACTGAGCAAGCCAGAATCCTCCTCCATACTGATGAGGGATAAGCACCCCAAAACAGCTCTCTATGGATAGATATCTGGCTTGGCTATATTTCCTTGCCAAATCCCAAGGCTTGTTGGAAAGTCAAATCATGACTCATAGGTGGCACTGGCGAGATGGCTCACTTTTTCAGGAAATACCTCTTTGCATATTTGTTTTCCATGGAGGATTGCCACTAAGTCTCCATACAGGACTGGCTTCTTTAAGGAGATTCCCTACCCTGCCTAAGACGGTGGTATTGAAATACTCTCCTAATAGAGTACTTGACAATGGATTTCCTAAACCTGATAACTCCTTTGAAGTAACTTATTAACAACATAATGCAAAGATACATATACAGAATTATTAGGTGTCATTTTGCCCTACAAAACACTTGTTACAAAAGGTTTACTATCCTGATATTGAATGTCTGATGGTGTAATCCTCCGGTACCACTGCCACCTTTGCGTAAGCCAAGTTTAGTGAAGTAGCTCTCAGTAGTTAGTATTATTTTGTGTTGCACAATGCCATGCATTGATAATTTCTTCTTGGAACATTTCCTTTGGTTTGGTTATTTTGGATGACTTACCAACATTTTGGATTAAGGCACAAGCTAGGCCAAATAAAAACAAACCAGGAGTCATTGTGCAAAGGCAGATATGTGTTCCTTCCCCTCCTTCAAATGAAATCTGCAATAATAACAAAATGTATTTATGGTAAGTGACAAGTTGGGTGTTGTTGGCCTAGCACAAGACATTCCATAAAATTAATTATCCTTGTGCAAACAAGTCTTCACATGGAGGTTAGTATTTGTCCATCTACTGTATTTTCTATCAAGCGACCATTTTTAAGACACTACCACATTGGCAGAAGATGGTTACATTCGTACAAATGTTCATTTGGCCAAACATCTGGCCGTCTAAACACCCTCCTGATCAGTTGACAAACAGACAATTGGCTCTTTAAAAATAATCTTTAGAGACTTGGTAGATATTGTGATGTGCTGCCGACAATATGTGAACTGTATGGAGGACAAAAATACTAATGATAGTTTGTCCCCATGCAGTTTGTAAGAGGCCCTTTAAACTCACACCAGTCAAATTGCTTTACTTGCTGTTACTCACTTGTCACTTATGAATTTTTCAAACTGAAACTCATGATAAGGGTGCATTGACACGACCGTATGTATTGTGCAGTCCGCAAAACGCAGATCAGCAAAAAATACGAAGGGCGTCCATATTACGTTCGTTTTGCACCCATTTTTTTTTTTTTGCGGATCTATTGTAATGGACACGAATAGGACATGTTCTATCTTTTTTGCAGGGCTGCAGAACGGACACGCAGTGCTCTGTCTGCATGTTTTGCGGACCCATTTAAGTAAATGGGCCCGCATCCTATCCCCCCAAAAAATGTGGATCAGATACGGAGCAAAAATATGGCCGTGTGAATGGGGTCTAAGCTCTTTTTGTCAGCATATTGCATCTATAATAAAGTCATTTATCAAAACTTTTGGTAAAACAGTCTTAGTTGCCCATGGCAACCAATCAGAGCTCAGCTTTCATTTAATAAAGAGCTCTGAAAAAGATGAAAGCTGAGCTTCAACTGGTTGCTATGGGCAACTAAGACTGTTTTAATCTTAGGCAGTTTTGATAAATGAGGCTCATAGTTTTACATGCAGTTCTGTAAGAATACAAAGTTTCAGAAACTTTACTGTATGTTTAAAATGGGAAATGGTCTGAAACTGGAGTTTTTCTTATTTCACACCATTGAACATAACAGTGAATGTCATGGACTAAGTAAATGTTTTCATATTAACATTGAATTTAGCTAAATAGAGTGGATTTTGTCATATGTTAATAATTACACAAGTCAGTGACCCAGATATGAACTAGTATGAGAACGGTGCAGAATCCAAGCCAATAGAACAATGCAAACAACTTGCGGTTTCTCAGTAATTTTTTTGTCAGGTAATTCCCTGGAACATTTTATTTCCTTGTTCAATGTCTGCCTATTAACACTGCATCCTTTTTATTCGTTTTTTTTTTTTTTTACCACACATTGATGTCTTAATGGGGTCAGATGTGGATAATAGATGATGCAATAAATTATGCAGCACATTGCCTTCGCATGTTTTTCCGGCTATGATCAATGAATAAAAATACAGATATCTGATTGTGAATTCTAATCTTTTATGTCAAATTGCCCCAAAAAACATGCTCAGTTATGCTTTTGCACACATCTCTCACTTTCCTTCTCTATATATGTATATAATAGTGGACAGTGGTAGGCCACCTTAAAATAAAGTTATATGTGCCCCTTGCTCTCCTACAGCTTCTTCTGATATTACTAGCAAATCCTATTGTATAGCGGCTGTGCTTGGCATTATGCTCAGTCACATTCACTTATATGGGGATGAGTGCGATACCAAACACAGCCGCTATACAGTGTACGGTGCTGTGCTTGGTGAGCACGGGGAAGGCCATGGCGTTCACAAGAGAGCCAGTGCCTTCTCAAAAAGCTGGTTGGAGGGAGGGGGGTCCCGGGTGTCAGCCCCCCACAGATGAGGTACGGATGACTTATTCTAAGGACTGTTGAGTGAACATGTGGTTTCAAGTTTGGCGTACAAAGTTCAGGTTATCTAAGAATTCTGTTTTTTATTCCACTACCACAGACCATAACTTATGGTATGGTTACGTGGTAGCGGAATCCATAACAAAATTCTTAGATAACCCAAACCTTGTACGCTGAACTTGAAACCACAAGTTCACTCAACACTACTGAGGACAGGTCATCAGTATGAAATTCTCAGAAAGCCCCTTTAACGTGTTCAGCAATCTGTGCTACTGTATCTCTTTTGCAAGATTGGACAAGATGGGCTTACTTTCGCTCCCAATGCACATCAGTTAGCCTTGGGTAACCATAACTCTGTCACTGGTTCACTGGTTGTCCTTCCTTGGACCACTTTTAATAGATACTAACCACTGCATACCAGGACCCTATTTTTGGCCTTGTCATAGTCGGTTCTTATGCGTGCCCATTTTTCTGGCTTCCAATACATCAATTACAAGAACTGACTTTAGCTTGCTGCCTAATATAACCATCTACTTGACAGGTACCATTGTAACAGGATGAATAATATTACTTATTTCACCTGTCTGTGAACAGATTTCCTGTGACAAATCTTTATTTCCCATATATTATGCATACTAGCCATCTTCTCTGAAAACGCCTAAGAAGTAAGGAACCTGATTGGAACCTGATTTAAAAAAAATAAGGTGTGGGCATCCTCATGTGTAGGATTGCAACTTTAAAGAGGACCTTTCACCACTCCTGAGATGTCTATTTTAATAGCTTCATGCTTTCCCCATGTAATAACAATTCTGGAGCATCTATTCTTATGTCTGTATGTTGTCCAATTTCTCTATTATTTCTACTAGAAGTTCTGAATGAATTGCTAGGAGTCCAATTAATGAGATAAGATTGGAGGTGTTGGTTACAGCTGCCCTGCACTATAAAAAACACACACCAGTTCTAGGTTTGCTTTTATAGACAATTTGTCTTACCGTGGACTAATGAACAGCAAGGCTTTTGGAGATACTTTTATAACCCTTTCCAGCTTTATGCAAGTCAACCATTTTTAATTGTAGGTCTTCCGAGAGCTCTTTTGTGTGAGGCATCATTCACATTAGGCAATGCTTCTTGTGAAAAACAAACCAGAACTGGTGTGTGTTTTTATATAGGACAGGGCAACTGTAACCAACACCTCCAATCTCATTGATTGGACTCCAGTTGGCTGACACCTCACTCCAATTAGCTCTTGGAGATATCATTAGTCTAGGGCAGGGGTGTCAAACTCAAATTCATCGGGGGCCGCATCAGCAGTTTGGTCACCCTCAAAGGGCCGGTTGTATCTGTAGGATGTATACGGTTGTATACTGTATGGGGGCAGGGGCAACAGGGAGACATTATAGTTTATCAAGTGCCACGTGCAGTGCAGATTGCAGGCAGGGCCAGAGCCTCAGAAGACAGACAGCACAACCTTTATTTCTGACACCCCTGCAGATGAGCGTTCCTCCCAGAGCCTGTCCACATCGCAGCTCCCGGCCTGACCTGCAAGCGCTGACTGGGGTCACATAGCATTATACTGATTTATGATGCTATGTAACCCTTACAGTTCTGGAATGTGTTGGATAACACTGACATAATGCTGTCAGTGTTATCCAACACATTCCAGAACTGTAAGGGTTACATAGCATCATAAATCAGTATAATGCTATGTGACCCCAGTCAGCGCTTGCAGGTCAGGCCGGGAGCTGCGATGTGGACAGGCTCCGGGAGGAACGCTCATCTGCAGGGGGCCGTGGGGTCTCTCACTCCTCTTCTCCCATCTTGGCCTGCAATTACTCAGTCTCTGGAGACGGTGTGCTGACTTACTGTGCGCTCCTGTGCTGGCAGGTGGGCGGAGACTTCGATACAGGAGCCGGGAGGTGCGGGGGCCGCCTGCAGGAAGTGATATGCACGATGCAGGGACAGGCTGACATAGATGTAGGAGCGGTCAGCTCGCGGCTAGCATATGACCGCTCCTATTACTGCCTATGGCTGCCACGCATGCTCTGAAGAGGCGGCTTTCTTGTGTCAAAAAAAAATAATGTGAGAATAAAAGGTGAAGGCTGGCGGCCGGCGGCGGCTACGCGGGCCACATGACGAGGTCTGGCGGGCCGGATTCGGCCCGCGGGCCTTGTGTTTGACACCCGTGGTCTAGGGGTTCACATACTTTTTCCACCTGCACTGTAAATGTTTACATGGTGTGTTCAATAAAAACATGGTAACATTTAATTCTTTGTGTGTTATTAGTTTAAGCAGACTGTGATTGTCTATTGTTGTGACTTAGATGAAGATCAGATCACATTTTATGACCAATTTGTGCAGAAATCCATATAATTCCAAAGGGTTCACATACTTTTCTTGCAACTGCATATACAGACGTGGACAAAATTGTTGGTACCCTTTGGTCAATGAAAGAAAAAGTCACAATGGTCACAGAAATAACTTTAATCTGACAAAAGTAATAATAAATTAAAATTCTATAAATGTTAACCAATGAAAGTCAGACATTGTTTTTCAACCATGCTTCAACAGAATTATGTAAAAAAATAAACTCATGAAACAGGCATGGACAAAAATGATGGTACCCCTAGAAAACACAGAACATAATGTGACCAAAGGGACATGTTAATTCAAGGTGTGTCCACTAATTAGCATCACAGGTGTCTACAACCTTGTAATCAGCCATTGGGCCTATATATATGGCTCCAGGTAATCACTGTGTTGTTTGGTGATATGGTGTGTACCACACTCGACATGGACCAGAGGAAGCAAAGGAAAGAGCTGTCTCAAGAGATCAGAAAGAAAATTATAGACAAGCATGTTAAAGGTAAAGGCTATAAGACCATCTCCAAGCAACTAGATGTTCCTGTGAGTACAGTTGCACATATTATTCATAAGTTTAAGATCCATGGGACTGTAGCCAACCTCCCTGGACGTGGCCGCAGGAGGAAAATTGATGACAAATCTAAGAGACGGATAATCCGAATGGTAACAAAAGAGCCTAGAAAGACTTCTAAAGAGATTCAAGGTGAACTTCATGCTCAAGGAACATCAGTGTCAGATCGCACCATCCGTCGTTGTTTGAGCCAAAGTGGACTACATGGGAGACGACCAAGGAGGACACCATTGTTGAAAACGAATCATAAAAAAGCAAGACTGGAATATGCCAAACTACATGTTGACAAGCCACAAAGCTTCTGGGAGAATGTCCTGTGGACAGATGAGACAAAAATCGAAGTTTTTGCCAAGGCACATCAGCTGTATGTTCACAGATGAAAAAATGAAGCATATCAAGAAAAGAACACTGTCCCTACTGTGAAACATGGAGGAGGCTCTGTTATGTTCTGGGGCTGCTTTGCTGCGTCTGGCACAGGGTGTCTTGAATCTGTGCAGGGTACAATGAAATCTCAAGACTATCAAGGAATTCTAGAGAGAAATGTACTAGCCAGTGTCAGAAAGCTTGGTCTCAGTCGCAGGTCATGGGTCTTGCAACAGGACAATGACCCAAAACACACCGCTAAAAACACCCAAGAATGGCTAAGAGGAAAAAATTGGACTATTCTAAAGTGGCCTTCTATGAGCCCTGACCTCAATCCTATTGAGCATCTTTGGAAGGAGCTGAAACATGCAGTCTGGAAAAGGCACCCTTCAAACCGGACACAACTGGAGCAGTTTGCTCATGAGGAGTGGGCCAAAATACCTGCTGAGAGGTGCAGATGTCTCATTGACAGTTACAGGAAGCGTTTGATTGCAGTGATTGCCTCAAAAGGTTGCGCAACAAAATATTAAGTTAGGGGTACCATCATTTTTGTCCATGCCTGTTTCATGAGTTTATTTTTTTACATAATTCTGTTGAAGCATGGTTGAAAAACAATGTCTGACTTTCATTGGTTAACATTTATAGAATTTTAATTTATTATTACTTTTGTCAGATTAAAGTTATTTCTGTGACCATTGTGACTTTTTCTTTCATTGACCAAAGGGTACCAACAATTTTGTCCACGTCTGTATATAAAACAAAAAATATAATTTATATACCCTATATAGACAACATTACTGGGACATACCTCTTAATCACTGAATTCTGGTGTTTTATTTTCTCCCACTTCCACAGCTGCATAAAGTCCAGCTCCTAGCTGGTGTGGTGTGGTTGAGTGTGGTACTGGGATAGGATGCCACCATTGCAACAAGTCAGTTTGTGAAATTTCTTCCTTCCTAGATATTCCATGATTAACTGTGAATGCTATTGTTGCAACGTGGAAGTGTTTAGGAACCTCAGCAACTAAGCCACAAAGTGACAGATCACGTAAGCGATTGCAGAGTGCTGAGGCTCACCAGTGCTCTGCTAACTCAATAATTGCAGAGTTCCAAACCTTCTCTGGCATTAACATCAGAGATGAGCGAGTTTCCTAAAATTAAATTTGGCTGCTTCACCGAACTTCAACAAGAAATATTATTAATTACGAATTACTTAATAACGAATCGTATTCCATTGTATGGAGCAGGCGCAATAAAGGGAAATGGTGATTGCGCTGCCCCCTATCATTTAACCGGTCAGATGCCACATTCAATAATGATTGCAGCATCTGAGAGTCACATTCAGCCATTTAAGGGTTATTAGTCTATCCTAAAATACATACTCACCGAATCCATTTAATCATGGATTAATGAACAATGAACATGAACAAATCCAAATTTCTTGGTGCTTTGTGGTAACATATATACATTGGATTGCGGAAAGGCTGTCATGGCCATCTTTATTGAAGAATGTGCCAATTCTTGGGCGCGCTGACATGAAGACATCACTATCTCCTCACGCTGTGCGGCCATGATGTCACCGCGTCTGCCTGTCGTGATGATGTTGTGATGTCACAAGTCATCATGCAAGAGAATTAGCGCCTTTTCTTCAATCAAGATGGCCAAGAAATTTGGATTTGTGGCAAATCTAATTTTTCAAGAAATTCTGATTGAATTGCGCTTTGTTAACTTCGTTTCAATCAACACTGCTTTGAAACACTGCTTTGTGCTTTATGAGATAGAGCTTTATGGCATGAGTTTCCTTGGCTGAACAGCTAAATGCAAGCCTTACATTACCAAGCACAATGCCAGGTTGGCAACTACAGATTGGTGGACATCAGGCTGGAGTGGTGTAAAGCATGCCACCACTGGACGCTGGAGCAGTGGAAACATGTTCTGTGGAGTGGTGAATCACACTTCTCTGTAAGCCTGACGGATTGGTTTGGGGAATGCTAGGAGAAGAACCTGTCTGACTGCATTGTACCAACTGTGAAGTTTGGTGGAGGAAGTACAAGGCTATGGGGTTGTTTTTCAGGGGTGGGGCTAGGCTTCTATGTTATGGTGAAGGAAAATCTTAATGCTTCAGTAATTAGCAAAGCAAGACATTTTTGATAATTGTATGCATCCAGATTTGTTGGAACAGTTTGGAAAAGGCCTGTTTTTTTTGTTTGGTGAAGGCCCTTTTCAGAATGATTTTACCACAGTGCATAAGGCAAGGTCAATAAAGGCGTGATTAGGTGAATTTAATAAAGCCTGCACAGAGGCCTAACCAATGCATATGTAGGAGTACAGTATTCCAACCTATAAACATATGTTACTTAACCCCTTCAAACCCGGGCCTGTTTTCACCTACCCAGGCCATTTTTTGCAAATCTGACATGTGTCACTTTATGTGGTAATAGCTTTAGAATGCTTTTACTTATCCAAGCCATTCTGAGATAATTTTCTTGTGACACATTGTACTTCATGATAGTCATAAACTTGAGTCAATATATTTCACCTTTATTTGTGAAAAAATCCCAAATTTTCCAAATTATTTGAAAAATTCCCAAATTTTCAGATTTCAATTTCTCTACTTTTATAATAGATAGTGATACCTCATATAATAGTTATTACTTTACATTTTCCATATGTCTACTTCATGTTTGGATCATTTTGAAAATGACATTTTATGTTTTAGGGACGTTAGAAGGCTTAGAAGTTTGGAGGCAAATCTTGAAATTTTTCAGAAAATGTCCAAAACCCACTTTTTAAGGACCAGTTCAGGTCTGAAGTCACTTTGTGAGGCTTACAGAATAGAAACCACCCAAAAATGAACCCATTTTAGAAACTACACCCCTCAAGGTATGCAAAACTGATTTTACAAACTTTGTTAACCCTTTAGGTGTTCCACAAGAATTAATGGAAAATGGAGATGAAATTTCAGAATTTCACTTTTTGGGCAGATTTTACATTTTAATCAATTTCTTTTCAGTAGCAAAGCAAGGGTGAACAGCCAAATACAACTCAATATTTATTACCCTGATTCTGTGGTTTACAGAAACACCCCACATGTGATACTGGCACACTGGCATACTGTTCTGGCACACTGCAGGGCGCAGTAGGAAAAGAACGCCATATGGTTTTTGGAAGGCAGATTTAGCTGAACTGGTTTTTAGATGCCATGTCCCATTTGAAGCCCCCGTGATGCACCCCTACAGTAGAAACTCAAAAAAGTGACCACATTTTGGAAACTATGATATAACTACAGTACTATTTTGGGGTACATATGATTTTGTATTGCTCTATATTATGCTTTTTGTGAGGCACAGTAACTAAAAAATTGATGCTTTGGCACTGTTTTTATTTTTAACAACATTCATCTGACAGGTTAGATCATGCGCTATTTTTATATGTTATATGTTGTTACGGACATGGCGATACCTAATATGTTTACTTTTTTATTTCACTTTAGCACAATAATAGCAGTTTGAAGCAAAAAATAATCATATTTTAGTGTCTCCATTGTCTGAGAGTGATAGCTTTTTTATTTTTTGACCGATTGTCTTAAGTAGGGTCTCATTTTTTGTGAGATGAGGTGACGGTTTGATTAGTACTATTTTTGGGGGCATACCTTTTTTTGATCACTTGCTGTTGCAATTTTTTTTATGTAAATGTAAATGTCTTTTTTTTACAGTTTTTTTTTTTTTTACGTTGTTCACCTGAGTGGTTAGGTCAGCTGATATTTTTATAAAGCTGGTTGTTACAGACGTGGTGATACCTAATATGTATACTTCACTTAAGCACAATAATAGCAGTTTTGAAACAAAAAATAATCATATTTTAGTGTCTCCATTGTCTGAGAGTGATAGCTTTTTTTAATTTTGGGAGATTATCTAAGGTAGGGGCTCATTGTCTGCGGGATGAGGTGATGGTTTTATTGATACCATTTTGTGGGACATACGCCTTTTTGATCGCTTGGTGTTGCACTTTTTGTGAAGTAAGGTGACAAAAATTGCTTTTTTTTTTACAGTGTTTATTTTTTATTTATTTTTTTATGGTGGTTATCGGACAGGGTGGATCATGTGATATATTTATAGAGCCGAACATTACAGACGCGGCGATACCTAATTTGTGTGTGTTTTTGTTTTTCAGTTTTTTATTATAAAATAAGAGGAAAGGGGCGTTCTTTTTTTCGTTTTTTTTTACTTTATTAATTTTCTTACTTTATTCATTTTAGTAAAAACACTTTTTTTTCCTTTAGTTTATTTCTGATGCTCACTTTTGGGGGTCTGATCCCCTCTGCAATGCATTACAATACATCTGTATTGTAATGCATTGCCTGTTCGTGTACTACAGTGAGTAGTACAGGAACAGGTTGCCTAGGACACCTAGCCTGAGGTTGGATCTCCTCGGCACTCATAGAAGGCAGGTCCTGATGCCATGCAAGGCATTGAGCAGCCTCTGCACGGCATCAGGCTGCCTTCTGACACATCGAGTCCCCGCCACAGCAGCGGGGGGACTCGATGCGCTCCCTCACCCGACACAGCACAGCTTCATTCCAAGTGAGCAGAGTTGTGATGAATTTCCCTATATATCTAGTGGCTTGGAGCTTTGTTTTGTAGGAGGTAGCGGTTAAACTAGTGCTGCAGCACCACTCATTTTGAGGTTTGCTCGGCATCTGACAACTGGACCCCAACCAATCAGAAATTAACGTATTTACATACAACACTATTAAATATGCACTGATTTGCTCCTGATAAGTGGCTGTTGATTATTCATTCATTTTCGGTATTAGGTCTGTGTACAAGTTCTGGCTTGTTTCATGTACAGAAAGCTTACAGAAATCTAAATGCTGTCATTCTCTCCACCTTTCTACCTTTTTTTGGGTTGGGTCCCGTAAGTCTTTGTGAAGCATTTTATCTGTAGACACTGGTGGGAACACGTTACCAGCACATGCAGGAGGGTAAGATGATCACGAAGAGAGGCAGAATGGAAGATGACTGGATGAATGGGCACTTTGAGTTATTTCACATGAGCATATACAAGATGGAGGATCCATATTGCTTCATTCACTTGTAAATATTAATTTTAATTCATTCTTAGAACCTAGCAATTTTATAGAGTGATGCTGCATTCTAATAATCTAATGTTGCAACATTTTATGGCATATAGACATTTTAGGTTAATCTGTTGTGTTAAAGAAGTTTTCCAGGATTTGAATATTGATCATAGGGGGGGCTACTGCTGGGACACTTGCATATCAGTTGTTTGAAGAGGTCGCAGTGCTCGGACAAGGTCTGTGGTCTCTTCCTAGACCTGTGACGTCATGTCCTTCAGTCACATGGTGTTTGTGGAGCTCAGTTCCATCCTAGTGAATGGGCCAGTACTGCAGTACCAAGCACAGCTACTATGCAAAACAAGGTGGTTGGTCTAGTATGAAGATGTTGCAGACCTCACCTAAGAGCTTTGGCCCCATGAAACAGCTTACTGCTATAGGGGCAGAGGGGCCACCACCAATCAGATATTTTTTTATCCATCCCGATAAGGCATGTTCCGCATTATAAATGAATCACATCCAGCATTGGTGCAGGGGGATATGAAAACGGCCTTGATAAATGACCTCCTTTGTGTCCTCACCATTTTAAGACATTTGCTAGCTATCAGTGAATAAGAACAGTTTTGTTTGTATCCAGAGCCTGAAAACCTGTACATAGCTAGTCCTCCTCTCAGCTGAGAAGTGGATGTAACTGTATCCAGTTAGGTGATGCTCTGTGCCAGTCTGTTACAATATGTCCATCTGGACTCACAGGGGCTCATTTACTAAACTGGAGTTTCCAATTTTAGTTAGAAATGAGCAAAATTATGAAAAATTTGATTCAGCTGCTTTGCCGAATTTCACAAAGAAATTTGATTACTTTGTCACGAAGCGCATTTCTTTGTATGTAGCGGGCACAATGACTGGGAACAGCGATCACACCGCCCCCTGTCATTGAACCCCTCAGATGCTGCATTCATGGATGATTTCGGCATCTGAGGTTACAATTTAGGCCTTTCAGTAGTTAATCAGGATAAAAATAAAAAAATAAGTTATCCATTTGCACGGTTTCTGCAATCAAGATGGCCTCAATTGCCTCTTCACACGCAAAAAGGTGAGATGAGCATGTATTTTTTTACCCCCATTTCTGGGGAAATTGATTAGTTACCACGAAGTGTGAGGAGATTTGGCTCTGCGGCAAATCACATTTTTCCAGAAATTTGGATTGAAGTAAAATTTTTTGACTTCGATTCGCTCAACACTAGTTATAGTAAAAGGTCTATGAGAGTAAGATGCAGTAAAATAAGGGTCACAGATCTTATAATTTTGTTGCTTCTTTTGCTGTCCAGGTGCCAGGTATTAGCCAGTCGAGATTTCAGTTATAGTTTATGACAGCTTTCTCGTATAAGCTATTACAAATGTGTTGGGCTCTGGTGGTCCTGTGTAGTGTTGAGTGGGCATGCTCGGCTGAATACCAGTTCAGCTCGAGCATCGCTACACGTGTATGCTCGGCACATGGCGGTACTTGGTCAAGTACCGCATGTGCTAGAGAGCAATACTCGAGTTTCCTCCCCGCATGTTTTGCGGCTGCTAAGCAGCAAATAAATGAGCAGGTAAGTACTGCCCTCACCGTAATGCCAGCCATGTTGGCTACTGGCATTACAGTGATTGGCTGGCCGAAACGCGTCATCGGGTGCTATATAGCACCCGATGATGCGTGTTCGTCTCATTCTAAGTCAGGTAGAACTGAACATAGGAAGGGACAGTGTCACGGTCCCTCAGCTGACTTATGTCAGGAGATCAGGGAGACTGGCTGAGCATGGAGGAATCTAACAGTCTCCTTGATTTCTATTGATTCAGTGTTGATAAGGTTAATGACCACTTCCCTTGTCTCAGCTGTCACTCAGTGGTCATCACTTCTACCCTTTATAGTCTGAGCCCACCCTTCTGACTATGCGGTAGATAGCTCATTCTGATTGTGGATCGTTTGGTGTCTGGATCTTAGCTGAGTTCCTGCTTTCCATTTACCCAAAGTTAGGTGTCTTTTCTTTTTTGTATTGTGTTTATTTCCTTGTCTCTTGGTACCAGACCTAAGGCATACTCTTGTTACTTCAGCTGGAAGGAACAGGTCATCTGTGGCCCAATCACTATCTTCAGGGCCTTCTAGGGTGAGCCAGGCTTAGGTTTCTGCGGATGAACAGTCCTACCATCGGGGTCTGTCAATTCTGTTAGCAGTCAGGGTTCAGGTTGGGATTTTATTAGCTGGTGACCTTTCCCCTTTCCATAGTTTGCATGCCTGGTACATTTTCCCTCCCTCTTGTGTTTGGTGTGGAGTTCCCCTCCCACACCACTCCGTGACATTATCTACCGCCCCAAAAAACACTATTTTCGTTCAGGTCAGTGCAGCTATGGATTCTATGTCTGCACTGGTCGATCAGCTGCAGGAACTGTCATTGGAGGTAGCGGCCTTTCGTGCGATAGTCTTATGGATTCAGAGACCACAGGCGGCTTGTTCCGATGGTGGGTACAGCCTGTCCTGAACCTAAGGTTGCCCTCCCGGACAGATTTTCTGGGGGTAGTGACAATTTCATTCGGTTCAGGGAATCGTGTAAGTTGTACTTGAAGCCGCGTCCATACTCTTCTGGGGATGAGTGTCAACGTGTGGGTATGATCGTTTCTTTGCTTAAGGAAGATGCACTTTCTTGGGCTTTTTTTCTGCCAACCGGATCACCGTCCCTCCAGTTGGTAGATTAATTTTTTAGAGCCTTGGATCTTATTTATGATGGCCCAGATCTCTCAGGCTGAGACCAAGTTGCATGGTTTACGGCAGGGAGAGCGCTCTGCGGAAATCTATATTGCTCTGAATTTAGTAGATGGGCTATGGATACGGAGTGGAATGATCCTGCTCTCCGTAGCCAGTTCTGTCAGGGTCTATTTGAGAGGCTAAAGGACGCCTTGACCTTTCATGAAAATCCTGAGTCATTGGAAGCGGCTATGTCCCTTGCTGTATATCTGGATAAATGCCTGAGGGGGAGATCTAAGGGTCTTCACCCTCAGGATGTACTGTCAAATAAGGTGGCGGCTTCCTTTGACACTTATGGTAAAGAGACACCTGTGGTTATGCCTTGTGATGAGCCTATGCAGTTGGGGGAGCTACTCCTGGGACTGCTGGTAAGAGCTCTGGTCATATGAAGGGAGTCTGTTTTGTTGTGGAAAAAAGGGACATGAATATCGTGAATATTTGTCCGCACATTCAGCGTCAAAGTGCAAACAAAGAAAAAAAAAAAGCCTAATCCCCAAATTACTAATGGTGGTGTGGGTGGGGAGCAATAAAACTTACTTTTGTCATTTACTGGTAGTACCCGATTTCTCCTGTCTGTCGAGGTGGCGCTAGAGTCCAAAACTGTGGAAATTGAGGTATTTATCGACAGTGGGGCAGGGGTTAACCTGATTGATGGACAGTTTGTTTGTATTCATGGGTAGACTACTAGTGCACTAGAGAAAAGTATTTCTGTCTTTGCAATTGATTTTGCACCTCTTACCCAAAAATGCCTGTCGCAGGTAGTAAATTGCATCCATTTAAGAGTGGGTGATCTCCATCAGGAATCTATCTCCTGTTATGTGTTGGAGGGTCTGCCTGCTCCGATGGTTTTGGGCTTACCATGGTTAAGCAAAAATAACCCTACCACCGACTGGCAAGCGAGACATATTCTCGATTGGAGTGATTTCTGCATGGACAACTGTCTTAATAGGTCTTTCTCTGTGGTCACCACTAAAACTGTACCCTCATTCATTTCTGAATTTTCTGATGTGTTTTCTTAGAGTGGTAACCAAGGGTTACCCCCGCATCGGGAGTATGATTGTCCCGTCAATCTTATTCCTGGAGCTAAACTGCCCAAATCTCGGTTGTATAATCTTTTGGAGCCTGAAAGAAAGGCTGCGAGTATATCACCGAGAGCTTGGCCAAGGGATATAACAGACCATCCAAATCCCCAGTGGCTGCTGGGTTTTTCTTTGAAACCGTATTACTGTCCATGATCCTTACCCCCTTTCTTTGATTCCGGATTTGTTTAATCAAATTGTCGGTGCCAAGATGTTCTCTAAATTGGATCTGAAGGGGGCATATAATTTTGTAAGGATCAAAGAGGGGGGCGAATGGAAGATGGCCTTTAATACCCCCGAGAGTCTTTTTGAGAATCTGGTAATGCCTTTTGGGTTAACCAATGCTCCAGCGGTTTTTCAACACTTTGTCAATGACATCTTTCATCATCTGGTGGGGAGATTTGTTGTTGTATACAGTGGTGTATCTTGGTTTTGTGCTGCCCTAGGCGAGACTAAACTCTAGCACCCCCCTAATATAAATTTGACCCACCCCTTCCTGTCATGGCCAAACCCCTTCCTATGTAAACCCCACCCCTTCCTCTTTAGGCTCCACCCTTTCCTGTTAGAGCTTCACATATTCTTTTCTGTATTTAAAAGTGCATAACGATATTAAGAAATGTATCGCGATAACGATATATATCGCAATAAATACCCATTTAAAAGAAAAAAACACAAGGAGACGTTATACTGTATGGGGCAGCCTCAAGAAGACGTTATACTGTATGGGGGCAGCCTCAACGAGATGTTATACTGTATGGGGGCAGCCTCAAGGAGACGTTATACTGTATGGGGGCAGCCTCAAGGAGACATTATACTGTATGGGGGCAGCCTCAAGGAGACGTTATACTGTATGGGGGCAGCCTCAACGAGACGTTATACTGTATGGGGCAGCCTCAAGGAGATGTTGTGCTGTATGGGGGCAGCCTCAATGAGACGTTATACTGTATGGGGCAGCCTCAAGGAGATGTTATACTGTATGGGGGCAGCCTCAAGGAGACGTTATACTGTATGGGGGCAGCCTCAAGGAGACGTTATACTGTATGGGGGCAGCCTCAAGAAGACGTTATACTGTATGGGGGCAGCCTCAAGGAGACGTTATACTGTATGGGGGCAGCCTCAAGAAGACGTTATACTGTATGGGGGCAGCCTCAAGGAGACATTATACTGTATGGAGCAGCCTCAAGGAGACGTTATACTGTATGGAGCAGCCTCAAGGAGACGTTATACTGTATGGGGGCAGGGGCTGGGGGCAGCCACAAGGAGACACTAAACTGTATGGGGGCTGCCACAAGCAAATAGTGCAATCTGCACTGTGTCATAAATAAAGGTGGCATGTGTGTCAGACTGTCTATGGTGGCCCTGGACTCGCCTTGAGTCTGCCCCATACAGTCTGTATGAACCAGCCTCAAGGAGAGGCCAGGGCCACCATAGACAGTCCTACATACCACCTTTATTTATGAGTCTCTCTCTCTCTCACTCTCACAGTGCACTATTTGCTTTTTAACTCTCGTCTCACTCACTCCTGTTCCTCTGCCTGGACTGGACATGGACACTCCGTGCAGGGCAGGAGTCAGGCGAAGTGGCCAACTCTGTTTTGTGACCGTGTGAGGAGGGAGGTCTGGAGAGACTTTTTCCGTGGCTGCCGTTTGTGTTGTGAATATTCCGGCCCACTGCGCATGCGCAAAAAAAGATGGCTCGGCCCAGGCGCAGTAGGAGCCGAAGGTAGCAGAAAATTCCGGCTTCGCGCACGCGCAGTGGGCCGGAATTTTCTGCTACCTTTGGCTCCTACTGTGCCTGGTCCGAGCTGTCTTTTTTCGCGCATGCGCAGTGGCCCACAATATTCTTCTACCTTCGGCATGTTCACACCACGGGGGAGTCCTCCACGCCTGCGCCGACAAACCCCCGGCAGAGCCAATCAGGAGCCGAGGTGAGAGACACACCACCCACGTCACTAACGGAAGTGACGTGGGTAGCCAAAAATTCCTGGTATGTGAAAATAACGGAACACCTGAGGTTGGGAGGAAGTCAGGAGGACTCGGGAGGAGGGTCACTCCTTCACTATGCGGCGCCGGCAATGCTGCTCGCATAGTTAAGGATCAGATTCAGATCGGCAAACATCGGACAAAGGGGAAAAAAGTTTGGCACATTTTGTGTAAGTTAACTATCACTAGGCAAACAAGGCATTTTGCCGCCCTAGGCAAATGCCTTGTTTGCCTCGTGATAGATACGCCTCTGGTTGCATATCTGGATGACATACTAATTTATTCTCCAGACATGGAGACTCATCAGGTTTATGTGAGACAGGTGTTACAGATCCTAAGAGAGAATAAATTGTGTGCGAAGATGGAAAAATTTGTTTTTGCTGCTCAGAAAGTGCAATTCCTGAGTTACCTGCTCTCATCCTCAGGTTTTCGTATGGATCCCGAGAAAGTCAGTGCGGTGTTGGACTGGGATCGACCCGAAGATCTGAAAGCGCTTATGCGTTTTTTGGGATCCACCAACTACTACCATAAATTTATCTTGAACTGTGGTTAAGCCTTTAATAGACATGACTAGGAAGGGGGTTGATTTCTCTGTTTGGTCTGAGGCGGCATTACAAGCCTTTTCTGCTGTGAAGGAATGTTTTGCTTCAGCCCCTATTCTGGTGCAACCGGACGTGTCTCAGCCATTCACTGTAGAGGTTGACGCAGCTGAGGCAGAGGCGAGAGCAGTTTTGTCGCAAGGTCCTTCACCTAGTAAATGGGGCCCACGTGCTTTTTTCTCTAAAAAAAACTCTCGACTGCTGAAAGAAATTATGACTTACCCTATGGGTAATAGGGAACTGCTGGCCATTAAGTTGGCTTTTGAAGAATGGCATCGGCTAAACGACTGAATCCAAGGCAGGCCAGATGGTCGTTGGTTTTCACCAGATTTAACTTCATAGTCACCTACTGCCCTGGGGTTAAGAACGTCAAGGCGGATGCTTTGTCACATAGGTTTCCTGGGGGGGGGGGTTGATTCTAAAGATCCTATTTTGTCTGAAGAGGTAGTCATATCTGCCCTATATCCTGATCTAAGGCTAAGGTGTTGGAGGCCCAAGAGGATGCACCTGACTCTTGTCCTCCAGGGAAATTATTTGTTCCCTCAGACTTACGTCACAAGGTATTTGAGGAACATCACTGTACTGTCTTGGCTGGATACCCTGGGAATAGATCCACTGTCGATCTCATCTCGCACAGATTTTGGTGGCCGGGGCTACGTAAGTGTGTTGACTATGTGTCAGCCTGTTGTACCTGTGCCCGTGCTAAGGTGACACATACTCGGCCTTCTGGATCACTTCTTCTGTTACACATCCCGTCCAGACCTTGGACGCATTTGTCCATGGACTTTATCACAGATTTACCGAATTCTTCGGGAAAAACTGTGATCCTGGTGGTAGTTAATCGGTTTAGCAAAATGGCGCATTTTATAGCATTGCCTGCTCTACCTAATGCCAAAACTCTTGCACAGGTGTTTGTCGACTAATATGGTGAAACTGCATGGCATTCCCTCTGATGTGGTGTCTGATCGCGGGGTTTGTTTCTAGATTCTGGAAAGAGTTCTGTACTTGGGGTACAATTGTCCTTTTCTTCGGCTATTCATCCTCAGTTGAACGGACAGACAGAGCGCACCAATCAAAATCTGGAGACTTACTTGATATGTTTTGTTTTGGGAACCAGGAGGAGTGGTCTTCATTCTTGTCATTAGCTGAGTTTGCCATTAATAACCGTAGACAGGAGTCCACTAATAAGCCACAGTTTTTTGGGGCATATGGATTCCACCTGCAGTTTGGCACATTTTCTGGTTCTCAAACTTCCGGTATTCCTGAGGAGGAACAATGTTCCTCTTCATGGTCTTCGATTTGGCGGAAAATTCTAAATAACCTGAAAAAGATGGGCAAAAGGTATAAGCGTGTGGCTGACAGGAGACGTATGAATGGTCCGGACCTGAGAGTGGGTGATTCTGTGTGGCTATCCACAAGAAACATTAAACTTAAGGTACCTTCTTGAAAGTTGGGCCCAAGATTTATTGGTCCATATAAGATCACTGCCATTGTTAACCTTGTAGCCTTCCATCTTGAACTTCCTCAGGCTTTTAAAATTCATAACGTATTTCATAAGTCGTTGTTGAAGAAATGTGTTGAGCCTGTTGAGCCATCCTCCTTGCCTCCCACTCCTGTCCTGTCATGGTGGACGGTAATTTAGAATTTCAATTTGGCAGGATTGTTGACTTCTGAGTTCTCCGTAGATCCCTCCAGTATCTCATCCACTGGAAGGGTTACAGACCAGAGGAGAGGATGTGGGTTCCAGCATCCGGCGTTAATGTGAATCGTCTGGTGAAGACCTTTCACAGAGCCCATCCTCATGAGGTCGGTCCTGGGTGCCCAAAGGTCACCCGTAGAAGGGGGGGTACTTTCACGGTCCCTCAGGTGACTGATGTCAGGAGATCAGGGAGACTGGTGGAGGAATCGAACAGTCTCCTTGATTTCTCTTGATTCAGTGTTGATAGGGTTAATGACCACTTCGAAATTCACTGAGTACAGAGCAATATAGGGTAATGTATCTAGAAAACTTAATCAAAACTTCACACCCCACACTATAGTCCCTGAATATCTTAGAGATAACTATATATAAGTAGAGAAAAAACGATGTGTATAAAATTAAGAGGGGCACTCTCTACATAAGGGATCACACATGGACCATATGGTTTAATTATGATAAATTTAATAACTACACTGCAGAATAATAACAAAGAATATGCAATCCCTAAAATATTAAAATAGTAAAATATCTGCACACAAAGTAATAAAACCACATCAATCAATAACACACTATAAAATGCAGTTGAACTTATGGAAGACAAATATCAAATTAGTCCACTGTTAGTATATATGTATATATATATATATATATATATATCATTCCTTGTCAGGAATATTTATGT
Organism: Bufo gargarizans; assembly: GCF_014858855.1. NCBI lineage: Eukaryota > Metazoa > Chordata > Amphibia > Anura > Bufonidae > Bufo > Bufo gargarizans. Next base: position 412,318,848 of record NC_058082.1, on the reverse strand, counting down.
CCTTGAATACAGATTGCTGTGCTATATTTCAAGGAGTAGTAGTTGATATCCAAATTTCCTTAAAGTGCAACAATGTCATTTGGGGTGCAGACATTCAATGCAGCCCCCGATGTGTGGTGATCCAGTTGTGTTTGTATCAACATGGGGGTTACCTGGGTCCGTAAATCTATTGCGCTGAATGTGTCAGCCAGCCGGCTGTAAAGTGCGCTATGAGATATAGATTTCTCTTACCGGACTCTCTGGTGTGCCCCTTGCCCGCCTCCTGGTAGTTGGCGTCTCTTACCGGCCTCCCGCTTCACGGCGTCCTCCTCTGTCCCGCTTCTCGCCCTTTACGCAGCGTCCCACGTGGTGACGAAGCCGGCGTCGGCGCGGTATGTCACGTGATGCGGAAGTAACTCTCCTTGTCGGTCAGCTGACTTTTCTTGCCGGAGGTCCTGGCTGGGCTTAGGCTATTTCTTAGACAGGTAATTGTCGCACACCATCCTCTCTTCTGAATGCTCCAGACCCTGGGGTGGGGTGAGGCCTCTAGAGGTGAGCACCTCGTTCCAAAACCGATAGGTGGGTGCAGCCGCTGTTTGCTACGATATATATAAGTAGAACACACCGTGTTTCTACGTTTATTGTGAGTGTCGAGGTGTATGAAAGAAGAGACAGACCGGGGATAAATATGGATACTACTGTAGTCTAGGAAGGGTAAAGTACTGGATCATTTCTATTGACTACAGTTCATATCCCCAGACACCTATGTGTGATAGCTGCATGTGGTTAAACCGGGCTATCCCCATGTCAATTCAGGAACCTATGTGTGATAGCTGCCTGTGGTTAAATCGGGCTATCACCATATCAATCTGGTACAATTATTGATTAAAGTGCATTATAAATATGTATATTAAAGGTCACTTGAATATCTAATGCACATCCAGTACACTTTTTTCATAGACGGTGTCCCCTGCGGACAGTAAATTTATCTGCGCCACATCTCCTGTTTAAAGTGTGCGCATCCCTAAAATATCAGTGACATCCAGTGCACTTTTTCCGTAGACGGTGTCCGCTGCAGACACTTAATTTATCTGCGCCACGTCTCCTGTTTAAAGTGTGCACATCCCTAAAATATCACTGACATCCAGTACACTTTATCCGTAGACACTGCGAACTGTGACAATACCTGTGGTACCTGTCCTGTATAACGTTTCCTCGTCACAAATACCTTTGTAAATTTTTTTGCACATACACTTCCAAATCCTATGCTACTGTACGTGTGACATACTGTACTTTCAAGCATATATCACATTTAAAATGAAGAAGGTGAGCAGTAAGGGACGGAGAAGTGGCCGTGATGCTGATGGTGCACTCAGAGTCCGTGGCCCTGGGCGCGGAGAAACAGTGCCTGCTGCCATCTTTCACAGGGTCAGCTCACCAGCAGGCCCGCACCTAAAATCTTTTACAGGGTCAGCTCACCTGCAGGCCTGCATCCAAAATATTTTACAGGGTCAGGCCACGTGCAGGCCCTCACCTAATTATACTTAATAGGTAATTTGCGCACATGCCTTGCTTGGATGTGGTAGCCGCAGCTGTTTCTCAGGCTCCCTCTCCGGAATCGAACCATGATTCCCACGTTACCCATGGTCTTTGTGGTTTGGGCTGCAAATAACATCGAAAGTTGATAGAGCAGATATCTGAATGGATCGTTGCCGTCATGGGGGACGTGCGATTGTCCCCAGGTTATCTAGAATCACCAAAGCGGCAGCAGGCCCTCGCCCATAATGTTTTAGATGGTCAGATCATAAGGCCCTTGCGCCAAATGTTTTTGAGGGTCACCAGCAGGCCATCAACCATAATTTTTCAAGTGTGTGTATGATGCCCTCCTTTATGTGTAATAAAGAGTGCATTGGAGTGTCGGTTCCTTGTAATTTTTGGCAGTCCTTTCACTTAGTTCATAGGCTTTATGAGTGTAGGAGTCCCACTACCTGAACAATTGTACCACAATGTGAATGAGGCCCTCCTTTATGTGATATGCAGGTTGTATCAGAGTGCCTCTTCCTTGTAATTTTTGGCAGCGCTTGCTTATTAAAATATACAGGAAAGAATGTTTCCTATCAAATTTTCCACTAAAATAGATTTTTTCTTCGGTTTTGTGCGTATTATTCTCAGTCTATAAAAGTGGCGTACTATTCGGACAACGTCATTCCCAGCAGCGACCTGAGGGTACAAGATGCATCCAGACATCCTCCCCATGCTGTTCCAGAACCATTTCGGTGGTGTTTCCATCAATTTCTGACCTTTTCCTATGAACCAGGCACCCTCCCCTCTTCAGAGCAGGGGGTACCTGGTTTAATGCTCGGGTTCCCCCATTGACTTCTATTATACCGAGCACTCGAACATCTCTGTGTTCGGCCTGAGCACCCGAGGACTACAGTGCTCGATCAACACTAGTCCTGTGTGTGTAACTTCACTGAATTAATCATCCACTTATTACAACATTACCAAGTGAAGCATGCTAACTGCTCTATGTGCATCAGTTGTACTGCACATTATACTTGTACATAAAGAAAATACGTAGTAGAAAAGTTACAGCCAGCTCACCTTCTTGTCCTGTATGGCGGTGCACGGGGCGGACTCAAGCCAGTCCTCAGAAGTAATGCACAAAGTAAAAAGAATGCTCCAGCACCAGAACGAACGTAATGAAAATTCCCGGTCTTTTTTCATCACCAAGATACAGGTGGACACAGCAAACAGTGATACTGACTCCCACTTTATCCCCAAGATCTACGCGTTTCGAACGATGGTGTTCTTAGTCATGATCTAAGGCGTCTGACATGTTGAGGGCTGAAATAAGGTTCACGGGAATTTTCATTACGTTCGTTCTGGTGCTGGAGCATTCTTTTTACTTTGTGCATAAAGAAAATACCAATAGAATCAGAATAATCATAATATTTCATGCTATGAACTCAAGGTAGATTTGGGCCAAGTTTTGGATTTTACTTTAGGCCCCATGGTTACTTGTTACAATCCTACCCTAATATAGTGTATATTTTTCTGTATTATTTAGTGCATCAGTTATAAGGGAAAGAACACCAGAATTAATAAGTTTACCTCACTGTGCTGTGCAGTAAACTCTGGTTGAATTTCCTAAAAATACAAGCTGACTTTGAGTGATTGGGCATCAACTTGGCAAATGCGGTTCAATGTGGATAAATGTAAAGTTATGCATCTTGGTAGTAATAATCTCTGTGACTGGAGAAGAAAAAGTTCAGTCTCTAGGAGCGTCAAAGCTTCTTTACTGTAAGAACGGTGAAGCTGTGGGATAGTCTACCTCAGGATGTGGTCACAGCAGGAACAGTGGGCAGTTTTAAAAAGGGTTTAGATTAATTCTTAAAAGTAAACATCATTAATGCTTATGAAAATGTGTAGAAATCTGAGTCTCATTTCCTTCTGGGATGGACTTATGTCTTATTTCAACCGCATTAACTATGTAATCTAAATAAGAGTTAAATCTAAGACTCTGGCTGCATGGCAACTTTGGCCTTGATGCACATTACACAACCAAAGAGCAGTGTAGCATGCGGCATTGCAACATACGGAAAATGAATTGGGTCATGTTACGATCTGCAAGTTGCCGCAGTAACAACTGACAGTCGCAAGGAATCTAAAAGGTCTCTATTTCTTGTGACAGTCAAATTGTGATAACTTAAAAATGTCAAAGCTTGTTTTTGTGATGCAGCCAGGCTTCTTGGGCCATGTATTGTGTTTCACAGCTAAAGTCGCTGCCCAGCTCCAGCCTAAGTGTAAAACAATATAAATGGGGATTATTGAATAAGCTCATCCTGGCACCATGTCCATCAGTTACCATGAAATATCCTAGTGTCTCAGTGCCATGTACATTTCACAACTGATGGATCCGCCCTTTGAGGTTTCAATATCCTGGTTTAGTTATTAAAGGGAATCTGTCACCTGGTTTGAGCATATTAAGGTGTTACTACTGCCATGTACAATAAAATACCTTATTTCTTGCTGTAGTCTTCATTTTTTGTTTCATGGTTTCATTAGCAATAAAATCCACTTTTTATGTTGTGCAAATGAGTGTCCAAGGTGCCCAGAGGGGCGTTATTATCCTAATCTGGAGCCCAGGAACCCCCCCATACAGTGCCCAGCCTGCCTTCCTTTAGAGCCCAAACATGCCTCTTCCAGCATAAGTAACTGCCTAAACCCGAACTCTTTGCTGCCGCCCCCCTCCACTATGTGAAATCTCACGCATGCACAGTACCATGGACTGCCTGTGCCTGAGCGATGTAGAAGCTCCTTAGGGCAATAGCTTTAAATTTATCACTAGGTTCGGCGCATGCCTAGTGACACAATTGAAACTGTTGCCATCAGGAGCTTCTACATTGCGCAGACAGTCCACGATACTGCGCCTGCATGTGATTTCACATAGTGGAGGGGGGCGGTGGTAAAGAGTTCGGGTTTAGGCAGTTACTTATGCTGGAAGAGGCATGTTTGGGCTCTAAAGTAAGGCAGGCTGGGCACTGTATGGGGGAGTTCCTGGGCTCCAGATTAGGATAATAACGCCCCTCTGGGCACCTTGGACACTCATTTGCATAACATAAAAAGTGGATTTTATCGCTAATGAAACCATGAAACAAAAAATGAAGACTACAGCAAGAAATAAGGTATTTTATTGTACATGGCAGTAGTAACACCTTAATATGCTCAAACCAGGTGACAGATTCACTTTAAAGAAGACCAGTCACATCTCCTGACATGTCTGTTTTAATAACTACTGTAATTGAATTTCCAATCTAATACCAATTCTGGGGCATATTTTCATATAAATCTGTTAGACCACTCTATTATCCCTACTAGAAGTTTATGAATGAATTGCCAGGTATGTGCAATAAAGGTCCATCTGGGTGTTACCTGTTGGGAGTTTGTCCCTGTACAGTCTGATAATATCAGACTGTGCAGGGACACCCCCCCCCCCCCACACACACACACATGCACTGGTAACACCCCGTTGATCATTTCTTGCATACTGCTGCTTCTAAAAGTCATAACCAGTGGCGTCACCAAGGGGGGCCAGAGGGGGCCACGGCCCCCCTACATCATGCTGTGCCCCCCATGTGCCCCCCAACTGAGCAGCTCGGGGGAGTGGGCAGCCGCAGGGCACAGGGAGATGAGCGCTTCCATTGCGTTCATCTCCATAGTAATCTGTATCGCCGTCCTCAGGACAGCGATACAGATGCCTGAGCTAGTACGGAGGGGCAGGGGAGGGAGAGGCGTGTCCCTTCCCCTTATTCTGATAGGCTGCCGGCCTAGTGCCGTCATCGCGCCGCCTGAGGCATACAGAACGGGACACAGGCCGGAAGAGGCCTGCATCGCATCGCTGACATGGAGGTAAGTATAAGTGTTTTTTTGTTTTTTTGTATATGTTCAATAGTTTTACAGGCACATTAGGGGGCTCTTGTTACTGGCACATGATGGCTCTTGTTACTGGCACATGATGGGGGAGCTCTTACTGGCACATTATGGGGGGCTATTACTGGCACATGGAGGGGCTCTTGTTACTGGCACATGATGCGGGGTCCTTGTTACTGGCACATGATGGGGGGCTTATTACTGGCACATGATGGGGGTGGCTTTTGTTACTGGCACATTGGGGAGGCTCTTATTACTGGCACATGATGGGGGTTCTTGTTACTGGCACATGATGGGCTCTTGCTGGCACATGGGGGGCTCTTGTTACTGGCACATGATGGGGGGGCTTTGGTTACTGGCAAATTGTGGGGGCTCTTGTTACTGGCACATGATGGGGGCTCTTGTTACTGGCACATGATGGGGGGCTCTTACTGGCACATTGTGGGTTCTTGTTACTGACACATAATGGGGGGCTTATTACTGGCACATGATGGGGGGGCTCTTGTTAATGGCACATTGGGGGGCTATTATTACTGGCACACGATGGGGGGCTTATTAATGGCACATGATGGGGACTCTTGTTACTGGCACATGATGGGGGGCTTATTACTGGCACATGATGGAGGCTCTTGTTACTGACACAATGGGGGGCTCTTATTACTGGCACACGATGGGGGGCTTTTTACTGGCACATGATGCAGGGCTTATTACTGGCACTTGATGGGAGGGATTATTACTGGCACATGATGGGGGCTTTTGTTACTGGCAAATTGGGGGGCTCTTGTTACTGGCACATGATGGGGGGCTTATTACTGGCACATGATGCAGGGCTTATTACTGGCACTTGATGGGAGGGCTTATTACTGGCACATGTAGGGGGGCTTTTGTTATTGGCAAATTAGGGGGACTCTTGTTACTGGCACATGATGGGGGGCTTATTACTGGCACATGATGGGGGGCTCTTGTTACTGGCACATGATGGAGGGCTTATTACTGGCACATGATGGAGGCTCTTGTTACTGGCACAATGGGGGGGCTCTTATTACTGGCACACGATGGAGGGCTTATTACTGGCACATGACGGGGGGCTCTTTTACTGGCAGATGATGGGGGATCTTACTGGCACATGGGGGGCTCTTGTTACTAGCACATGATGGGGGCGCTTACTGGCACATGGGGGTCTATTGTTACTGTCACATGGAGTGGATCTTGGTACTGGCACATGATGGGGGCTCTTGTTACTGGCACATGATGGGGGGCATACTACTGGCACATGATGGGGGGCTTATTAGTGGCATATGATGGGGGGCTTATTACTGGCACATAATGGGGGTCTCTTGTTACTAGCACATGATGGGGGGCTCTTATTACTGGCACGTGATGGGGGATCTTATTACTGGCACGTGATGGGGGGCTCTTATTACTGGCACATGATGGAGGCTCTTGTTACTGGCACAATGGGGGGCTCTTATTACTGGCACACAATGGGGGGCTTATTACTGGCACATGACGGGGGGCTCTTGTTACTGGCAGATGATGGGGGATCTTACTGGCACATGGGGGCTCTTGTTACTAGCACATGATGGGGGCGCTTACTGGCACATGGGGGTCTATTGTTACTGTCACATGGAGTGGATCTTGGTACTGGCACATGATGGGGGCTCTTGTTACTGGCACATGATGGGGGGCATACTACTGGCACATGATGGGGGGCTTATTAGTGGCATATGATGGGGGGCTTATTACTGGCACATAATGGGGGTCTCATGTTACTAGCACATGATGGGGGGCTCTTATTACTGGCACGTGATGGGGGATCTTATTACTGGCACGTGATGGGGGGCTCTTATTACTGGCACATGATGGGGGGCTTGTGTTACTGGTACGTGATGGGGGCTCTTGTTACTGGCACATGATTGGGGGCACTTATTACTGGCACGTTATTGGGGGCACTTACTACTGGCACAATTTTGGTGGGCACTGTAGGGGCATCTACTGAGGCCACAAAGAAGGGGTATTTTATATGGTGGGCTCTGTACAGTAGCATTTTATACTGGGACACATTATGGTGGGTACGATGGAGAAGGGGGAGAGGAGTACTATGGGGTCATCTACGGGGGCACTATGAATGGGCATTTTAGGAGGGGGGAGAAGAGAGTGACAAGAGAGGGAGGTGGGAGAAGAGTGTGACAAGGGGGGAGAAGAGAGTGACAAGGGGGAAGAAGAGAGTGACAAGGGGGGAAGAAGAGAGTGACAAGGGAGGGGGGAGAAGAGAGTGACAAGGGAGGGGGGAGAAGAGAGTGACAAGGGAGGGGGATAAGAGAGTGACGAGGGAGGGGGATAGGAGAGTGACAAGGGAGGGAGGGGGGAAAAGTGTGTGACAAGGGAGGGAGGAAGGAGAAGAGAGTGACAAGGGAGGGAGGGAGGAAGGAGAAGAGCGTGACAAGGGAGGGGGGAAGGAGAAGAGAGTGACAAGAGAGGGAGGAAGGAGAAGAGAGTGACAAGGGAGGGAGGAAGGAGAAGAGAGTGACAAGGGAGGGAGGAAGGAGAAGAGAGTGACAAGGGAGGGAGGAAGGAGAAGAGAGTGACAAGGGAGGGAGGAAGGAGAAGAGAGTGACAAGGGAGGGAGGAAGGAGAAGAGAGTGACAAGAGAGGGAGGAAGGAGAAGAGAGTGACAAGGGAGGGAGGAAGGAGAAGAGAGTGACAAGGGAGGGAGGAAGGAGAAGAGAGTGACAAGGGAGGGAGGAAGGATAAGAGAGTGACAAGGGAGGGAGGAAGGAGAAGAGAGTGACAAGGGAGGGAGGAAGGATAAGAGAGTGACAAGGGAGGGAGGAAGGAGAAGAGAGTGACAAGGGAGGGAGGAAGGAAGGAGAAGAGAGTGACAAGGGAGGGAGGAAGGAGAAGAGAGTGACAAGGGAGGAAGGGGGAAGAAGAGAGTGACAAGGGAGGGAGGGGGGAGAAGAGAGTGACAAAGGAGGGAGGGGGGAGAAGAGAGTGACAAAGGAGGGAGGGGGGAAAAGAGTGTGACAAGGGGGGGGAGAAGAGTGTGACAAGGGGGGGGGGAAGAGTGTGACAAGGGGGGGAGAAGAGTGTGACAAGGGGGGGAGAAGAGTGTGACAAGGGGGGGAGGAAGGAGAAGAGTGACAAGGAGGGAGGAAGGAGAAGAGAGTGACAAGGAGGGAGGGGGGAGAAGAGAGTGACAAGGGAGGGAGGGGGGAGAAGAGAGTGACAAGGGAGGAGAGAGAAGAGAGTGACAAGGGAGGGGGGAGAAGAGATTGACAAGGGAGGGGGAAAAAGAGTGTGACAAGGGGGGGAGAAGAGTGTGACAAGGGAGGGGGTAGAAGAGAGTGACAAGGGAGGTGTAATGACCGGCAACACACACAGGGAGGAAAACAGGGAAAGCCCTGCACAAGGGAGAGGGAAAGGTGGTGACCCCTAACTCACCTTGCAGCTGGTACCTGCCTGCCCTGTCGTCCCTAGACGGGTTCCTCACCCGTGCGGCGATCACGTGCCTAAACCCTGGCTTTCCCTGAAATGAGCCCTAGATAATGAACGGGCCGGTGGGATCGCTAGTCCTCACCACTGCACTAAGAGGGAAACACCAGGGAGAGGACAGACAAACACAGACAAACACAAACACCCAGGTGGACGGCAACAATTGTCCACAAAGGTCCAACAGGGATCCGGAGGGTAGCGTTCTAAGGCAACACTCAGAGAACGCAGCAACACAGCTCCAGTGGGTCAGAATAGATGTCCAGGCAGGAAGCTCTATATCTGGCAACCAGAGAAGTGTGAGAGGGGAATATAAGGAGGATTGGGAGTGCTGGACAAGGAACAGCTGAGAGAAGGAGCTACGGATCCCTGAGTGAGCCAAAAGGGTTTGTAAAGCAAACCCAGAAAGCTACAATAAGGAAACTTCCCTATCTGACATAGAGCGTGCAGCCAACCGCTGCGACCTCCTGACCCCGGGTACAACAGAGTCAGGCGTGGCTCTTGACACCCTCGTGACAGGAGGGGGTAGAAGAGAGTGACAAGAGAGGGGGTAGAAGAGAGTGACAAGAGAGGGGGGAGAAGAGAGTGACAAGGAGGGAGGGGGGAGAAGAGAGTGACAAGGGAGGGAGGGGGGAGAAGAGAGTGACAAGGGAGGAGAGAGAAGAGAGTGACAAGGGAGGGGGGAGAAGAGATTGACAAGGGAGGGGGAAGAAGAGTGTGACAAGGGGGGGAGAAGAGTGTGACAAGGGAGGGGGTAGAAGAGAGTGACAAGGGAGGGGGTAGAAGAGAGTGACAAGAGAGGGGGTAGAAGAGAGTGACAAGAGAGGGGGGAGAAGAGAGTGACAAGGGAGGGGGGGAGAAGAGAGGGACAAGGGAAGGGGGAGAAGAGGGTGACAAGGGAGGGGAAGAAGAGGGTGACAAGGGAGGGAGGGGGAGAAGAGGGTGACAAGGGGGGGAGAAGAATGTGACAAGAGGGGGGGGAGAAGAGGGTGACAAGGGAGGGAGGGGGGAGAAGAGAGTGACAAGGGAGGGAGGGGGGAGAAGATAGTGACAGCGCTCACTCGGTAACAACTAACAGGCAGTGCCTGTAGGCTGTAGCCTGGCCCTGTTACCGAAGATAGCTGAGTGGTGTAAGGTTATGGTACTAGTAGACATGAGCGGCTGCTGAATCTTGATTTAAAGTTAAAGTTACTGCAGTAAATGGATTACAGTTTAGAAATGTCAAATGTACCCTCCTGTGAGCGGCGGTGAGGGGAGATTTGTGGATGACACTGTTATAGGGAGGGGGATCTGTGGATGACACTGATTATAGAGAGGGTAGATAGAGGTAAAAAAATTGAACCTTATATAAAGCGGCGCTGCTGCAAATAAATAGCGGTCTTCTGCAGCAGCGCCGCTTTGGGAGAAGAGTGTGACAAGGGGGGGAGAAGAGAGTGACAAGGGAGGAAGAAGAGAGTGACAAGGGGGAAGAAGAGAGTGACAAGGGAGGGGGGAGAAGAGAGTGAAAAGGGAGGGGGGAGAAGAGAGGAAAAGGAGGGGGAGAAGAGAGTGACAAGGGAGGGGAGAAGAGAGTGCAAAGGGAGGGGGATAAGAGAGTGACGAGGGAGGGAGGGGGGAAAAACGTGGTGGCCAAGGGAGGGCTAGGAGAAGAGAGGACAAGGGAGGGAGGGAGGAAGGAGAAGAGCGTGACAAGGGAGGGGTGGAAGGAGAAGAGAGTGACAAGGGAGGGAGGAAGGAGGAAGAGAGTGACAAGGGAGGAGGAAGGAGAAGAGAGTGACAAGGGAGGGAGGAAGGAGAAGAGAGTGACAAGGGGGAGGAAGGAGAAGAGAGTGACAAGGGAGGGAGGAAGGAGAAGAGAGTGACAAGGGAGGGAGGAAGGATAAGAGAGTGACAAGGGAGGGAGGAAGGAGAAGAGAGTGACAAGGGAGGGAGGAAGGAGAAGAGAGTGACAAGGGAGGGAGGAAGGAGAAGAGAGTGACAAGGGGAGGAAGGAGGGAAGGAGAAGAGAGTGACAAGGGAGGAAGGGGGGAAGAAGAGAGTGACAAGGGAGGGAGGGGGGAGAAGAGAGTGACAAAGGAGGGAGGGGGAGAAGAGAGTGACAAAGGAGGAGGGGGAGAAGAGTGTGACAAGGGGGGGGAGAGAAGAGTGTGACAAGGGGGGGGAAAGAGTGTGACAAGGGGGGAGAAGAGTGTGACAAGGGGGGAGAAGAGTGTGACAAGGGGGGGAGGAAGGAGAAGAGTGACAAGGAGGGAGGAAGGAGAAGAGAGTGACAAGGAGGGAGGGGGGAAAAGAGAGTGACAAGGGAGGGAGGGGGAGAAGAGAGTGACAAGGGAGGGAGGGGAGAGAAGAGAGTGACCAAGGGAGGGGGGAGAAGAGAGTGACAAGGGAGGGGGGAGAAGAAGAGAGTGACAAGGGAGGGGGAAGAAGAGTGTGACAAGGGGGAAGAAGAGTGTGACAAGGGGGGAGAAGAGTGTGACAAGGGAGGGGGTAGAAGAGAGTGACAAGGGAGGGGGTAGAAGAGAGTGACAAGAGAGGGGGTAGAAGAGAGTGACAAGAGAGGGGGGAGAAGAGAGTGACAAGGGAGGGGGGAGAAGAGAGGGACAAGGGAAGGGGGAGAAGAGGGTGACAAGGGAGGGGGGAGAAGAGGGTGACAAGGGAGGGAGGGGGAGAAGAGGGTGACAAGGGGGGAGAAGAGTGTGACAAGAGGGGGGGAGAAGAGTGTGACAAGAGGGGGGGGGAGAAGAGGGTGACAAGGGAGGGAGGGGGGAGAAGAGAGTGACAAGGGAGGGAGGGGGGAGAAGAGAGTGACAAGGGAGGGAGGGGGGAGAAGATAGTGACAGCGCTCACTCGGTAACAACTAACAGGCAGTGCCTGTAGGCTGTAGCCTGGCCCTGTTACCGAAGATAGCTGAGTGGTGTAAGGTTATGGTACTAGTAGAGATGAGCGGCTGCTGAATCTTGATTTAAAGTTAAAGTTACTGCAGTATATGGATTACAGTTTAGAAATGTCAAATGTACCCTCCTGTGAGCGGCGGTGAGGGGAGATTTGTGGATGACACTGTTATAGGGAGGGGGATCTGTGGATGACACTGTTATAGAGAGGGTAGATAGAGGTAAAAAAATTGAACCTTATATAAAGCGGCGCTGCTGCAAATAAATAGCGGTCTTCTGCAGCAGCGCCGCTTTATATAAGGTTCAATTTTTTTACCTCTATCTACCATTACCTATACCCAGACACCGTACCCCACGGCTACGAGTAAGAACTTGGGCAGCAGCAGTCACCCCCGCAAGCTGGATGGGCCTTTTACCAGCATAAGTGATTCATAGGAGTTGTGACTCATCACAACCCGATACGGTAAGCGTAATCAATGCATTGGTGTTTTTATAAAAAATATCATACGGTTTTACACACGAGGCGCTGCCTCCTGTCTCTTTCTTTTTATCTATATACCGTTATAGAGAGGGGGATCTGTGGATGACACTGTTATGCGGGGGATCTGTGGATGACACATATAGCATAAGAGGCTATATACCGTATGTGTCATCCACAGATCCCCCTCCATAACAGTGTCATCCACAGTTCCCCCCCCATAGCAGTGTCATCCACAGATCCCCCTCCCTACAACTGTGTCATCCACAGATCCCCCTCCCTATAACAGTGTCATCCACAGGCAACTAGGACATGTTGAAATTTTTTTTTTTAAACCACAGACAGCAGGACTTTTCTTCCCTGTTGCGGTTTTAGGTATTGGGTAAAGTATCGCAGCATTTCTAAGCATACTTGTGTAAATGTATCATTGTTATAGCTGCCCCCCCCCCTACTTTTGTCCTGGCCCCCAGTGTGCCCCCCATAAACTTTAAAGCTAGAGACGCCACTGGTCATAACTGCAGAATGGCGCAACATAGAGTCATAAGAATAGATGCTCTTGTTATTACATGGAGAATGCAATTGGTTTCTAAGACAGACTTGTCAGGAGAGGTGTTACTTGCATGATGTTTAGCCTGTGTAAGAAGCCCCTTAGTAATGTGTGGCTAAAGGTCAATACAAATAATACATATCTGCAATTTTGCCCTGGCATTTAGTCTAGGGTTACATGGCCAAATGGTTTGTTATCTCTTTGTAGTTGTGTTAATGAATGCAGAAACAGGACAAGGTACATCTAACAAAGTATTGTATAACTACATAGGTATAGTGCAAGTTTTGTAATGTTACTTAACATCCTGTAATGTGCTTACACTGTGTTTAAAGGTTTCATTTCAGCCAAGTAAACTACTTTGATGTTCCTCCGTATACACATTAAATCCAGTCCATATCTGGGTGCAATATAAATTTGCATTGGCAGCATCTTCTTCCTGGTTTCCCTGTAAATATGTAGGCCAGCCAAAAAGATTTAAGCAAACAACTTTATAACTGGCGTCTGTTGGATTGCAGCAATATTTTGTTTTGCAGCCCTAGCAAAGCCATATCTTCACAGATATGTCCAAATAGGTTGTTGATATGGTGATTGGCAAACATAACCTTGAAGACTTAAAACTTGAAATGATAATATTGTAATAAGAGGTGATTTAGTCACAGAATTCCAGACATTCGCTTGAGATGTAAAGAGACTAGAGATGAGCGAATTTCAGGTTATGGAATTCATTCACGCTTCGTTTACTGGTAAAAAGTGAATTGCATTATGGATTCCGTAACCACGGACCATAACGCAATTCTATGACAGAATGTATAACCATTTAGAGGCATTCCGTTACCTTTAGAGGCATTCCGTTATTTATTCCATCATAATAGAAGTCTATGGGCTGCAAAACGGATCCGTCCCGTTTCTGTTATGCAGGAGAGGATTCCCCTACATAACGGAAATGGGACGGATCAGTTTTGCAGCCCATAGACTTCTATTATGACGGAATGCCTCTAATGGCATTCCGTTATGCATTCCGTCATGGAATTGCGTTATGGTCTGTGGTAACGGAATCCATAACGCAATTCGCCTTTTACTAGTAAACGAAGCATGAACGAATTTCAAAATATGCAATTCGCTCATCTCTAAATGTGACCAAATATCACCATCACCAAGTCGCACAACGTACCAAGAATTACATTCAGTTTAGCTGTTTTTCCTGTTATCACTCTTAATTAAAAGTTAATTCTCATTTTGCTGTCTGGGAATTTTTTGGGTTTTCAAAAGATGCTCTCTAAATATATTTTCATAAAAATCATAACTAAGGTGTTACTCCAACTCTGAGCACTATTTCTCTTTTAGAGAGGATCTGTCACAATACTTCACAATACAAAGGTTCAATTAGATATCTTAAAACTGATGAAGCTGGTGTACTTACTTTAGAAATCCATGTCAGAATAGCTGTATAAGCTTTTGGAAAGTTTTGCCAGCTGTCATTAAAAGCAATATATTATGAGTCCATCCTGAGAGTAAGAGACCTTATGAGTCTGATGTATTCACCAGGTAAACTTACTCTCCTCTCAACTAGCCTGACTGACAGGCTCTTTTCAGTGTACCTCCTTCCCTGCTTCTGCTGCACAAAACTCACACTGCTCAATACAACCTGCAGGGAGTAAGGCTAGTGGGGTGGAGAATAGCTTTACCTCACAAATATACTTTGACTAATTAGCTCTGACAGTCTAGTTGGGCCCATAAAATGCCCATTTTACCTTTAGGCAGGATAAAAAAAAAAATATATATATATATATATATATATATATATATATATATATATATATATATACAGTTGCAAGAAAAAGTATGTGAACCCTTTGGAATAATATGGATTTCTGCACAAATGAGTCATAAAATGTGATCTGATCTTCATCTAAGTCACCACAATAGACAATCACAGTCTGCTTAAACTAATAACACACAAAGAATTAAATGTTACCATGTTTTTATTGAACACACCATGTAAACATTCACAGTGCAGGTGGGAAAAGTATGTGAACCCTTGGATTTAATAACTGGTTGAACCTCCTTTGGCAGCAATCACTTCAACCAATCATTTCCTGTAGTTGCAGATCAGACGTGCACAACGGTCGGGAGTAATTCTTGACCATTCCTCTTTACAGAACTGTTTCAGTTCAGCAATATTCTTGGGATGTCCGGTGTGAATCGCTTTCTTGAGGTCATACCACAGCATCTCAATCGGGTTGAGGTCAGGACTCTGACTGGGCCACTCCAGAAGGTGTATTTTCTTCTGTTTAAGCCATTCTGTTGTTGATTTACTTCTATGCTTTAGGTCATTGTCCTGATGCAACACCCATCTTCTGTTGAGCTTCAGCTGGTGGACAGATGGCCTTCAGTTCTCCTGCAATATGTCTTGATAAACTTGGGAATTCATTTTTCCTCCGATGATAGCAATCCGTCCAGGCCCTGACGCAGCATAGCAGCCCCAAACCATGATGCCCCCACCACCATACTTCACAGTTGGGATGAGGTTTTGATGTTGGTGTGCTGTGCCTCTTTTTCTCCACACATAGTGTTGTGTGTTCCTTCCAAACAATTCAACTTTGGTTTCATCTGTCCACAGAATATTTTGCCAGTACTGCTGTGGAACATTCAGGTGCTCTTGGGCAAACTGTAAACGTGCAGCAATTTTTTTTTGGACAGCAGTGGCTTCCTCTGTGGTATCCTCCCATGAAATCAATTCTTGTTTAGTGTTTTACATATCGTAGATTTGCTAACAGGGATGTTAGTATATGCCAGAGACTTTTGTAAGTCTTTAGATGACACTCTAGGATTCTTCTTCACCTCATTGAGCAGTCTGCGCTGTGCTCTTGCAGTCATCTTGACAGGACGGCCACTCCTAGGGAGAGTAGCAGCAGTGCTGAAATTTCTCCATTTATAGACAATTTGTCTTATCGTGGACTGATGAACAGCAAGGCTTTTGGAGATACTTTCATAACCCTTTCCAGCTTCATGCAAGTCAACAATTCTTAATCGTAGGTCTTCTGAGAGCTCTTTTGTGCGAGGCACTATTCACATCAGGCAATGCTTCTTGTGAAAAGCAAACCCAGAACTGGTGTGTGTTTTTTATAGGGCAGGGCAGCTGTAACAAACACCTCCAATCTCATCTCATTGATTAGACTCCAGTTAGCTGACAACTCACTTCAATTGGCTCTTGGAGATGTGATTAGTCTAGGGGTTCACATACTTTTTCCACATGCACTGTGAATGTTTACATGGTGTGTTCAATAAAAACATGGTAACATTTAATTCTTTGTGTGTTATTAGTGTAAGCAGACTGTGATTGTCTATTGTTGTGACTTAGATGAAGATAATTTTTTACTTTTATTTTTTGTAGAAAAGGGTCGGCACTGCTTTAGATGTGAGCGGTGCACGAGTCGATGGGGTGGCGTCCCAAAACTTGCAATAAAGGAAGAAAGACCGGCACTCGCAAAGATGAAGATCAGATCACTTTTTATGACCAATTTGTGCAGAAATCCATATCATTCCAAAGGGTTCACATACTTTTTCTGGCAACTGTATATATATATTCAGCCATTTTGATATGGATTGCCAAACTAAGCACACCAGCCTCATCAGGTCTAAGATGTCTATTTAACAAAGTATTCAATTTGTATTGTAAAATCTAACGACAGGTCCTCCCTAAAGGGGTATTCCCATCACAGACAATGGTGGAATATCGCTAGAATATTCCCCCATTGTCTGATAGATGTGGGTCCCAGAGGTGGCCGAGAACAGATCAGGGAGAGTGGTGGTGGGTTTTCCTGTGGTCTGGCCACCGCCAAGTGCATTCCCTAAACAAGTAAATTGGAATGCACCGCCCTTGTGTGACCACCGCTCCCATAATTTCTATGGCGCCGACGGAAATAGCCAAGCCAGTGCATGCGCAGTGCGCCCTCCACCACCTTCCCCGCTCCATTCTTTGTGTTTTGTCTGGGACCTCGCACCTATTGGATAACGGGGGCATATCCTAGCTATAAGCCCCCATTGTCTGTGATGTGAATACCCCTTTAAGTAAAAATAAATAAAAATGTAGCGCTGACACTGCTGACTTTTATATTATGTTATAGCAGAAAAACTCAGTCAGAAATACAGTATATGGGGAATATTATAACCGTGTATAAAGGGTCAATACCAACAACTCTTCTATGATCTATTTATACCCAGGACTGTGACCGTGAGAGGGAGACATCAACTACAGCTAGAGGAAAGAAGGTTTCTCCATGAGCATAGAAGAAGTTTCTTTACCAGTGAGACTGTGAAACTCTCTGGCTGAGGAGGTAGTGATGGTGAATGTGCTAAAAGAGTTCAAGAGGGGCCTGGATGTATTTCTGTAGTGTAATAATTAGTGATGGACGAACATCGTCCGGGACGTTTCGCGAACGCGCGTTCACGGCGGGCCCCATTCACTTTAATAGCAGGTGAACTTGAAAAACCTTCAGGTCATATTTTCAGCCACCAAATACTAACTGGAAGTGCACAAATAGTCCCACAACATGGACAGTGACATACCAGAGGGGGATCAATGACAAAAATTCACACAAAAAAATATGTATTTTAATCCGGGGCTATTTTTATGCGTTTTAAAGGGAAACTCAAAAATGTGCCCAGCTGGAGCCTAGAAATTTTTTATTTTAGGCAACTGGAGTACAGACCCCAAAAATTAGGCATTGTGATTATGTCACTGGACAACAATTTTACTGTAGGCCAGTGGAGTACAGGCCCCTAAAATTATGCATTCACCTGACAGAAAAGAAATGATTATGTGGCTGGAGGTATATTAGGCGGTCAGTGAATAACAATTTTACTGTAGGCCAGTGGAGTACAGGCCCCAAACATTAGGCATTCACCAGACAGAAAAGAACAAGTAATTATGTGGCTGGAGGTATATTAGACGGTCATTAGATATCAATTTTACTACAGGTCAGTACAAATAGATGTCAAATACATATGTTTAAAAGAACTAAAAATATAAAATTGGATTAAAAACATGGCTAACGAAATCCCCCCTCTTGAAAAAAAAAAAAAAAGATAATAGTTGAAATTCGATAACACATGGTTGTCACAGGTGTTGAATTCCCCTGAGGTCCCAAACATTAGGCATTCACCGAACAGAAAAGAACAAGTAATTATGTGGCTGCAGGTATATTAGAAGGTCATTCAATATCAATTTTACTGCAGGCCAGTGTAGTACAGGCCCCAAACATTAGGCATTCACCGGACAGAAAAGAACAATTGATAATGTGGATGGAGGTACATTAGGCGGTCACCGTATAACAATTTTACTGTTGGCCAGTTAGATTACAGTCCCCAAAAATTATGCATTCAACGTACATAAATGATCAAGTGATTGTGGCCGGAGGTATATTAGACGGTCAATGGGCCATGATGTCACCGGCACTGATGGGTTGGATTTAGTGCTGCCCCAGCCTGTAAAACAGCTAGGGAAGTGCTGAAGCCTGCCCATCAGAGCCGGTGACGTCACCAAACAAACTGCTAGGCGGAAGCATCCATTTGGCAGTGTGTTATAGTAAATAAAAGAGCCCTTGCTCTGTGCGATCCTACGCAGGGCAAGGGAGAGCATCGGAGCATGAACTGCTCTGATGCTCAAGTCAGGGGGGGCTGCCTGGGTGAAATTATGGGTATGTTCGGGTTCAGCTCTGTACCCGGACAACCCCTTTAAGAATTGCAGACTTTGTGGAAGAAATTGAATTTAAGTGCACTCCTCATCTAGACTGGTATGTGAGAAATTGCATCTCAGAGGGAACTGGAGACAACCCATGGTTTAGCTGGAACTGTTGTCCCTCCATCATATCTGGAAGCATTGGTAGCTTTGTACTTCAGTAAAGACACCTTGTTCAGTTGGAACTTCTCCAGTCCTTTACATGCTCAGCAACACCAATGGCAGGAGACTCCAACCAGGTTGTTCACCAGAGGGAAACAAGTGTTACTCCTATCTGCAGCCCCCTCACCACTATGCTAGACCTGGGAGCAAGGGAAGAGGATACAACCAGCAAATATTTTTTTTTTTCATCCCTCAGGGCCGCTTACCACACGCAGCGCGGCCCTGGTTCTATTTGCCGGCGGTGGTGGTGGGGGGCAGTGGGATATGAGCGCTTCCATTGTGGAAGTGCTCATCTACATATTAATTTGTATCGCCGTCCTCAGGACAACGATACAAATGACTGTGCTTCAGCGGCCCAGAAGGGCAGGGGAGGGAGAGGAGTCTCTCTTCCCTGTTCTTCTGATAGGCCGCAGGAACAAATGCCTGCGGCCTATCAGAGGCCGGCTCGAGCGGGGCAATGATGTCATTATCATTGCGCCGCCTAAACCAGGCAGCACACAGCAGGCAGGGACACAGGCCGAAAGAAGCCTGCATTGCATCACTGCTGATGAAGGTAATAGTGTTTTTTGTTTTTTTTGGGGGGGGGGGGGGGTGGAAAGCTGGCACTATAGGGGCATCTGGCATTTCTTACAGCCCCATTTTTTTGGGGGTGGCACTCTGGGGGAATTTATTTCTTGCCCATTTTGGGGGGGCACTATGGGGGCATTTCTTACTGGCACATTATGGGGGGGCACCATGGGAGAGAGGAACACTATGGGGGCTCTAAGGGGGCTTTTGTTATGGGCACATTATGGGGGGCATTATATGGGAGAGCGGCACTATGGAGCATCTGGTGGCACTATAGGGGCATTATTTGAGGTCACTATGGGGAAGTGGGGGCTCTAAAGGGGCCTTTTTTCTTATTGGCACATTATGGGGGCACTATGGCATCTGGTGGCACTAAGAGTGCATTTTTTTTACTGGCACATTATTGGAGGCACTATAGGGGAGAGCAGCACTAAGGCATTATTTGGGGGCACTATGGGGGAGTGGAGCACTATTGGGGCATCTGGTGGCACTAAGAAGGGGCATTTTTTTACTGGCACATTATGGGAGAGAGGAGCACTATAAGGGCATCTGCTGGGGGGCACTAAGAAGGTGCATTTTTTAACTGGCATATTATGGGGGACATTATGGGGAAGTGGGAAAAGAGCACTATGAGAGCATTTACTGGGGCACTATATAGGGGTATTTTATACTGGCATACTTATGGAGACATTAGATCAACTGCGGGCACTAAGCGGGGGTATTTCATGTACCATGTATCATATTATAAGGAGAACTATTACTACTAGGGGGTATTCTGGGGAGCTTTACTACTACTGGGGGGCTATGAGGAACATGATCACTAGTATGGGCACTATAGGGGCATTATTACTACTAAGTGTGCTCTGGCAGAGAATTATTTCTATTGGTGGGATTTTGGGGAGGACTGTAACTTTGGGGGGCACCCTGGCACAGTATCAGCTTAGCACAATTATTTTTGGGGGACGTTAGGTTTATACTATTAGTATCTGGGCGCTGTTATTTTTTTAGAGCACTGTGTGCCAATAATTGTTGAAGGGGGCACTATCTGTGTGGAATTAGTATTTCCAGGGGGGCTGTTTCTGCTGTATAGTAATGGGGGTGGCAGGAAAGGGTGTTCAGAAGATGTGAAGATGATGGAAATGTGGGAAACTAATGTCTGTTTGTCAATCTCTCCAGAGATGGAAGATGGCTGAAAAATCATCATGGCTGTCTGATCTTAATGGAGAAGATGAGGAAATAGAACGTCTACAACAAAGGTGACATCACTGGATATAAGAGGTATGTGGCGCTATGTAGGAGAGGAGATGCTCCGGCTTCTCCCCATGCCATTTGAAGAAGGAAGATTCAGAGCTGCGTGAGGACGGCCAAAGGTGGCAGCAGGCCACGGGCAGGTGGCAGATGGTGGGGGGAACCACAGGACTTGAGTAGGATCTGGGGAGGGAGGAGAGCGGAGGAGCTTCCTGGCTGTAGCCTGCTGTTTATTGTATAATGTGAAGCAGGCAGTGCAGCCAGGGCAGGCCTCCCCTCTCCGTATGATGTATAGAGACAGGCCTCAGTAGAATTTCAGCTGTACAGTGTTTGTTGGGAGTGGCCTATTATATGTAGGAAGGGCTTTTAATAATGGGCGGCGCTAAAAATGTTGTGCTGCGCGCGCCGCATTTTTCCTCTCCTACGGAGCTTTTAGAAATGGCTAGGCAAAATCAGCGCAACACACTACGTGCGCCGCATTTTTAAATATGAAGGGGGCTTTGAAAAATGGGTGGGCAAAAGAATTGGCAC
The DNA here is from genome assembly GCF_014858855.1 of Bufo gargarizans. Lineage (NCBI taxonomy): Eukaryota > Metazoa > Chordata > Amphibia > Anura > Bufonidae > Bufo > Bufo gargarizans. Next base: position 412,297,780 of record NC_058082.1, on the reverse strand, counting down.
AGCGCGCTGCACGCGCCAGATTTTTTGCCTTTCGGACCCCCTCTAGACAAAATTCCTGGGTGCTTCCCTGACTACCACCATTCATACCACTACCCTCACACTATATGGCACTTTACAGCAAAGTACCCAAGGATTCCTTTACTAAATACAGATTCAGGTAGAACTAGCAAGAAAACAGTAAGGGACATTTATCAAATAGCTTACGCCTCTATTGTGGTGTAAAAAAAGACACCATATTTACACTGTAATTTGCAACCTTTCATTTCTTTTACCAGTGGTGAGACAAATGGACGTGCTTAGCAGGAGGGACATGGTCCTCGTCAGCTTGACAAATTTACTATCATTTATGCCTGAAACTGACGTCAAATCTAAGTCAGCTCATAGTCGTCATCATCAGTTTAATTCTGAACGTGCTTTAAAATGTTTTGAGGAATGTACTTCTTATTAAAGTTTATGCATTCTGTACCTACAGATTTTATACCAAAACTGGCATTTGTAATGCCAGTCCTAGTAAATCTCCCTCAAAGTCTACAGGTCCTTCTCAAAAAATTAGCATATTGTAATAAAGTTCATTATTTTCTGTAATGTACTGATAAACATTAGACTTTCATATATTTTAGATTCATTACACACCAACTGAAGTAGTTCAAGCCTTTTATTGTTTTAATATTGATGATTTTGGCATACAGTGCACAAAAACCCAAATTTCCTATCTCAAAAAATTAGCATATTTCATCCGACCAATAAAAGAAAAGTGTTTTTAATACAAAAAAAAGTCAACCTTCAAATAATTATGTTCAGTTATGCACTCAATACTTGGTCGGGAATCCTTTTGCAGAAATGACTGCTTCAATGCGGCGTGGCATGGAGGCAATCAGCCTGTGGCACTGCTGAGGTATTATGGAGGCCCAGGATGCTTCGATAGCGGCCTTAAGCTCATCCAGAGTGTTGGGTCTTGCGTCTCTCAACTTTCTCTTCCCAATATCCCACAGATTCTCTATGGGGTTCAGGTCAGGAGAGTTGGCAGGCCAATTGAGCACAGTAATACGATGGTCAGTAAACCATTTACCAGTGGTTTTGGCACTGTGAGCAGGTGCCAGGTCATGCTGAAAAATGAAATCTTCATCTCCATAAAGCTTTTCAGCAGATGGAAGCATGAAGTGCTCCAAAATCTCCTGATAGATAGCTGCATTGACCCTGCTCTTGATAAAACACAGTGGACCAACACCAGCAGCTGACATGGCACCCCAGACCATCACTGACTGTGGGTACTTGACACTGGACTTCAGGCATTTTGGCATTTCCCTCTCCCCAGTCTTCCTCCAGACTCTGGCACCTTGATTTCCGAATGACATGCAAAATTTGCTTTCATCCGAAAAAAGTACTTTGGACCACTGAGCAACAGTCCAGTGCTGCTTCTCTGTAGCCCAGGTCAGGCGCTTCTGCCGCTGTTTCTGGGGAATGCGGCACCTGTAGCCCATTTCCTGCACACACCTGTACACAGTGGCTCTGGATGTTTCTATTCCAGACTCAGTCCACTGCTTCCGCAGGTCCCCCAAGGTCTGGAATCGGTCCTTCTCCACAATCTTCCTCAGGGTCCGGTCACCTCTTCTCGTTGTGCAGCGTTTTCTGCCACACTTTTTCCTTCCCACAGACTTCCCACTGAGGTGCCTTGATACAGTACTCTGGGAACAGCCTATTCCTTCAGAAATGTCTTTCTGTGTCTCACCCTCTTGCTTGAGGATGTCAATGATGGCCTTCTGGACAGCAGTCAGGTCGGCAGTCTTACCCATGATTGCGGTTTTGAGTAATGAACCAGGCTGGGAGTTTTTAAAAGCCTCAGGAATCTTTTGCAGGTGTTTAGAGTTAATTTGTTGATTCAGATGATTAGGTTAATAGCTCGTTTAGAGAACCTTTTCATGATATGCTAATTTTTTGAGATAGGAATTTTGGGTTTTCATGAGCTGTATGCCAAAATCATCAATATTAAAACAATAAAAGGCTTGAACTACTTCAGTTGGTGTGTAATGAATCTAAAATATATGAAAGTCTAATGTTTATCAGTACATTACAGAAAATAATGAACTTTATCACAATATGCTAATTTTTTGAGAAGGACCTGTATATATTCTTACCTACAGAAAACGTGGCAAAGATGGTAACAATATACTCTGGCTATATTCCAACAGTAACAATATATATATATATATATATATATATATATATTTATATATATATAGAGAGAGAGAGAGAGAGATATACTCTGTGTGTATGTATGTATATGTATATATATATATACATACTGAATATTTATTAATGCCAAATACATAATAGGGCTCCCACCTGCCAAGTGCCATTTATTACACTGCTGTCTTTTTAGGTGGCACTGGGTTTGATATACCCCTGCATGTTATAGATAAAACTTCTGAAAAACATTACCCAACAAAAAAGGGTTTTGCAAAAAAATCCTTTAAACACTATGGGGCGCCCTTAAATTTTGCTTTAAATTGTTTCCAAAATGTGGCACTGTTTGGGACATCTAGATTTAGAGAAAGTTTCTGCTCTTAGTTCGACATTTGGTAATACAAAGAAACACAGGTCATAAGGAATGATACTGGCAGTAAATAAAAAGTATTACATTGCAGATAGTGAACATTACATAAGAACACTGTAAAGCTACAGATTTACTTACAAGGGACACTTGCTTCTGCTTCCCAGGAGAACAAAATGACTATTGCACTCCTCTGCCCTGTCTGTTCTGAGAAGTGAAAGTGCATCAAGCCCTTTTTTTTTTTTGTGTGCCCAGGTACGCCTTCCTCATGATGCCACTCACAGGTATAACAAACCTTAACCACTTCCTTTGTCCTTCACCCAACACCACAACTGTAGATTTGGGTTTTGGTTTGTGTGTGTAGTAATATTTGGGATGCTGCACACAGAATTTCCATTCTGCATTAAAGTTGGTCAGCTGAGATCCCACAGGCTATTGTCACCAGATTGAATTCTACTTTATTAGTTTAGAGGAAAAGTAAGGGAAACACAAAGTCCCCTGCCAGTCCTCCAGCTGACCAGAAGCTCATGGGCCCCATGGCAAAAATCAAGCAACGGGGCATCACAACTTCTATGAGCAATTTACAATACTGGTGGCTTCTTATATGGCAGAGGGCCTTTTGGATCCTCAAACTCAAGAGTTTTGGGGCGCGTGCCACCTATGCACCCCCTGCATCCCTGCCAACTGATCCTCTCTAGAAAGTACATAACCAAAAGATTTAGGGTCCAAGGCTAGCTCTTGCTACTATGTTACTCTCCCTACCGGGAGGGACTGGAGTGCTACCACCTTTTTTTTCATTTGTGTGCTTATGAGAACTCCAGGGTGACCACCTGTGGGCTATGCATTCTGTTACAGAACAACCAAGGCTACTATGGCAGCCTCAGACCATCTGAAGGCTTTCAGGCCTGCCATAGCTTGTGACAGAGCTTAATAAGATCACTCTGATTCTCCCATAGACTGAAATGATAAATCACTGCAGTTTATGGAGAAAGCAATTAGACGATTGCATGTTAAAGGGAATCACCAGCAACCTCCCTATGAAACTGCATAGACACATACAGATGCAGCTGAGCTAAACTTGATGGTTAAAGTGTTAAGCAAACATGGCAAGAAACTGTTAACTGATTTTTTTCAATTGATTTCAATGGCCTTTGTCACAAGATAAGAGAGATAACACTGTCACATGTCACTTTCTGTGGCCAGCCCCTCTCACTGTTTTGTCACTGCATGGTGAAATGGTGACACCCTCATTGCATTAAAGGCTTGAAGGGTTTGTCTCACTTCAGCAAATTACATTTATCATGTAGAGAAAATTAGAAAGCACTTACTAATGTATTGAGATTATTCATATTGCCTCCTTTGCTGACTCAATTCATTTCTCCACGACATTATACATGACGTTTCCACGGGTGACGACTACCCTTCAATCCAGCAGCAGTTGTCGTGTTTGCACACTATAGGAATAAGCTCTGGTTTCTCTGGTGGTCGGAACCGTGAAAGCAACACGCATGCGCAGCAGCTCTTGCATGGGCCACCTCATATTTATGGCGCATCGGTGGTTATAACCCCGGTAACGATCCGTGTATAATGTGATAAAAAATAATGGCAATATGGATAATAGCAATACATTAGTACAGCTCTTTAATCAGTTTTACCACATATGGAACGTTGTAAAAACAAAACCCATAAACTATGGTGGAATTCCTTTTTTTTCCAACTTCTCACTACATTGTATGCAATATTAAATGGTGCCATTAAAAAGTACAACTTGTCCTAAAAAAAAGCCCTCAAATGGCTATGTAAGCTGAAAAATTTAAAAAGTTATGGCTTCTAGAATGCAGGGAGTAAAAAAGAAATAATAATAAAAAAAAAAAACATAAAATGGCCACCTCAGGAAGGAGATCAAGGGTTTTCCACCTTGTATATTATGATGACCTATCCTCAGAATAGATCACTAATACCTGATTGTGGGGGAACCAATTCCCGCATCCCCACCAACCAGTTGTCTACACCAGCCATGAGTGCCAGAAGCAGAAGGCTCCTTCCATTGTGAAAAGGCTGAGTGGCAGGGTTCTGCAGCTCACCTCCCATTCACATGAACACACAGTAAGCTTCCTGCTCCATCTACTGACAGGATTCTTGTGCCAACAGGTTGCCTAAAACAGCTTATCATGAGGGTGTCAGTATGGGTGGCCCTTTAAATTTGCATTATTTTGTGCTGTGTGAATTGTGCTGTTGCTATAAAAAACAAGCAATTTTCCTATCATAAGGATTTTTTTCAAGGCTGTAAATCCTCAGAAAAACAATAACAGTAAATTATTTTGCTACACAGGATTTATTCCACCAGTTTTTCAGTTGTAATCACCATCACTTTAGAAGGAGCAGAGGGTTTCTATGAGCAATACTCTATGAATGCGCTAACAACAGCCTTTGGCGCTATAGCTGATAGAGATGTGGATATCATTCTTGAATAGTGAAGCCATTACAATATGGCGCTGGCACCTAGATGTTTACATAGTTTACATACCACAGGTTGTAAAATAGTGCACAATGCGCAGAAGCTAAGTGTTACCGTATTTTTCGCCCTATAAGACTCACCGGCCCATAAGACACACCTAGGTTTTTGAGGAGGAAAATAAGAAAAAAAATATTTTGAACCAATAGGTGTGCTTTTGGTGGGTTTTGAACTAATTGTTGTCTCTGGATGGCGCACTGTTATGGGGGATCTGTGGATGGCGAACTGTTATGGGGGATCTGTGGGTGACGCACTGTTATGGGGGATCTGTGGGTGACACTTATGTAGGATCTGTGGGTGACACTTATGGGGGATCTGTGGGTGGCTCTTATTGGGGTCTCTGGATGGCACCGTTATGGGGTGTCTGTGTATGACACTGTTATGGGGGGATCTGTGGATGACACATATATAGCATCTTATGCTAGGTGTCATCCACAGATCCCCTCCATAACAGTGTCCCTGTAGTGAATGACCCTCAATACAGGGGGTGGGGGTCGCATCTGCTTTTATAATGACGTCATGCGCCCACGCCGCCTGCTTCATTCATAAAGTGGGCGGCCCGGGCGCATGACGTAGTGAGTGATGCGCCGCCCGCCCATCCTCCCTGCCTGCCTCCTCCCTCCTCTCTGCTACCCACCGAGCGCTTGTAGTTGTAAGTAGTGCTGATTATACGATTACCGGTATATACACAATTAACTATTACAGAATACAGATACGATTATACAGTGAGCGGGGCCCTTGTAGTAGAATACAGTCACTGCACGGGCCCCGCTGTCATTATAAATGCAGATGCCGGCCCCCAGCCCCTCCTTCCTCACAGCTGATACACCCGCCACGCGGTGTATTATTGAAAATACGGCAAAATCAGCAGCATTCCCCCCATAAGACGCACTGCTATGTCCCTCCCACTTTTGGGGGGGGAAAAGTGCGTCTTATAGGGCGAAAAATACGGTATCTCTTTTTTTGTTTATGTATTCTAGCCAATGGAACAATGCCACGAGCCTCAGGGGGGGATACCCCCTCTGATGTACATATATACTGCTTAACTTCCTGTAATAAACGAGAACTGCTTTGACCCTGCCTGGTGTCAGCGTGGTTTCTTCCATGCATGTAAAATCCTAGTGTTAAGACAATTTGGAGCAGTAGAACAGACATAGAAACAGACAGACATAAAGAAATATTCCCCATACATTAACACACACAAGTCTTTGAACTTATTAAATTATATTTTCTGGACCTCCATACACAATCACTCAGTATCTTACACAAATTGCCTTGTTATTATCTCTTAGTATTGCAGACATTGTACTCGCTATCACGCATTCCAATATCATGATGTCATTCCACTCACAGCTGCGGTCCCCGCTGTCTCCCTTCATACACCTCAGTCACCAGCTGCGGGGCAGTATATTCACCAGGCAACAGAGACACGGTACCTCCCATGGTACACAGACAGACAAGACACGACACTCCCTGAGATGGATGGCAGTCACAACTAGACTTTACTTTTGACAGCCCTTCCTCCCAGGGGAGACACACAATTAACAAATATATAAGACAAAATGTTGAATGTTGAACATCACATCCCTGTCTGCAACAAACTGAGGCAACAACTGGTTCACCCCAAAGACCCAACGCCTAAACACAAGATGGACAACATTGTGTATGCATTCCAGTGCAATGAGGAATGCTCTGAACTGTATATCGGTGAAACAAAACAACTACATCAGCGTATGGCTCAGCATAGAAGAGCCAAAACCTCTGGTCAAGATTCAGCCACGTACTTACATCTAAAAGAAACAGGTCACACCTTTGAAGACAGTCAAGTACGTGTTTTAGATAAGGAGGACAATTGGTACAAACGAGGTGTGAAGGAGGCCATCCACGTCAAAATGGAGAAGCCAAGCTTGAATAGAGGTGGGGGGATTAGACATCTATTGTCTGCCACATACAATGCTGTCTTGACACCTTTTTCTGGGAGGTCATTATCACCTACTGACTCCAATTAGGATAATAGAATCAACACCTTTGACCCCATGCTGGGTATAATGACCAGATGTGGATTCAGTTACATATTTATTCCCAGAGAATTCTTGTACAGTCACTCAGAATTGAGAAAACACGTTGGAAGAACGAGTGAAACGTTTTCAAGAAATCTACAGTAAGTCCAGTTGCCTTGATTTATTCTTTACAGATGAAATGTTGAATGTTCTGTCTGTTATTTTTTATGTCTGTGTGGACCTGGAATCTGGCCTTGTGTGTTGCCAAATAGAGATGGCCTTGCGGTACGCCCGGCAGTCGTTTCACAGCGAAGTTTGCTCGTTCGTGATTCGCTGAACGGGCGAACATATGGCGATGTCCGCCGGCGTCATATTCTTTTAAATTGTGAAGAACTTTGACCCATGACACATCCATCAGGTGGTACAGGACAGCCAATTGAGATGTTTCAGCACATGGACACACCACCTACCATAAATAAACCTGATCTGGCCGCCATTTTACATTCAGTCTTTTGCAAGTGTAGGGAGAGGTTGCTGTGTGGAGCAGGGACAGACTGTTAGGGACAGCAAACACTAGCTAATAGGGCCAAAAAAGTCCTTTTAAGTACTGGTATAGGTGTGCTATCGATAGGTGTGACTTAGTAAGGGGTGTAATATATTTATAATAAACTTTCTAGCATTTGTATTCTGCTGCGATACTGCGACAAACGACATTGGAACAAATCATTTCTACTGGTGTGATATACTGGTTGCCTCACAAAAAAAAATGATTGAAGCAGGGAAGTTATATACCATTACATACTTTCTATATGGCGCTTTTGGGTAGTGGAGCATTGGTTTGCGGTTTTGCCGCGTTACCTCAGGAACAGATAGTGACAAATGACATTGGAACAAATAATTTCTACTGGTGTGAAATACCTGTTGCCCCCTAAAAAAACTGATTGAAGCAGGGGTGTGATATACCAATAATATACTTTCTATATAGTGCATTTGGGTAGTGCAGCATTTGTTTGTGGTTTTGCTGCGTTACCTCAGCTACAGATAGGAACAAACAACATTGGAACAAATAATTTCTACTGGTGTGATATACCAGTTGCCCCCCAAAAGGTTATTGAAGCAGAGGTGTTATATACCAATTATATACTTTCTATATAGTGCATTTGGGTAGTGCAGCATTGGTTAGCGGTTTTGCTGCATTAGCTCAGCTACAGATAGAACAAACGACATTGGAACAAATAATTTATACTGGTGTGATATACCAGTTGCCCCCAAAAAAGTGATTGAAGCAGGGGTGTTATATACCAATTATATACTTTCTATATAGTGCATTTGGGTAGTGCAGCATTTTTTTACAGTTTAACTGCGTTACTTCAGCAACAGATAGTGACAAACAACATTGGAACAAATAATTTCTACTGGTGTGATATACCAGTTGCCCTCCGAAAAAACTGATTGAAGCAACCAGAAATCGTACACACGGGGGTATGGGTCTGCCTGACGCTCAACTGTACTACAAAGCAGTCCAATTGAAAATATGGTTGCAATTATGCATCCCTCAATTCAGGATTTCAGGCTCAGATATAGAATTAAACACGCTAACCAATTGCCAGCTTGCGGGATTATGGGGAGTCAAAAACCTCAACCCCCCCATAGAGGGTTTGACCAAAGGGATCTACTCGGCCTTCAACACCCTATCTAGTCACTCTCATCTTCTCTCAGATCCCCCGGAACTCATGCCTTCTTCACAGTCCATTCCTGATATATCCTAATGTCACCAACCCTCCAGATTTCTGGAAAACATTTAAAGACTTAAATATTAAGGAGTTACTAACCCACACGAAAACGATGCCAGAATTGAACGCATTCTTTTACCAACGTTTGAAACATGCTACCTTCTTAGATAAAAATCTTCAAAGATATCTGCCTTAAACTTCAGGATAAATATACTACTTTAAATGAACCTACCTGGTTTGAACAGTTGATACTAAGACATACATCACTTAAACATGTAATCTCTACTATTTACAAAAATCTACTAGGTTCACTGAAAATAAACAAACCAGCCTACATTGTCCAGTGGGAAGATGATCTAGGAGTGTCCTTTAGCACGGCGGATATCGACCATATACATCTAAGGTCTCATGGTTTCTCTAGGTGTGTAAAAATCCAAGAACATTAATACAAAACGATGGTCAGATGGTATAACGACCCTAACAAACTCCACAAAATGGGTTTATCAAACACGAATGTATGCTGGCGTTGTTCTCAGGGTAAAGGCACACTTGGCAGTGGCGTAGGGATCGCCATAACAACCATAGCAGTGGCTATGGGGCCCTACGCCATTGGGGGCCCGTCCGGACCGCATCATTTTTTTATTTTTTATTAACACAGGACACACAGGCAGGCAGCCAGGCAGGCAGCCAGCCAGGCCCGACCGCCCACCCAGTGTAGTGGGAGCGGTGATCCGGCGGTCCGCGGCTCGGGCCTGGCTGGGGGGAAGGAAGCCAACAGGAAGGAGAAGCTGTAGTAGGAGCAGGCGGGCCCGGGCCGGGGCGCACTGTCTGCCGCACCGCACGCACAAGGAAGGAGGAGATACATGACATGAGGTAGACGGTGGAGCCGTGGCGGGGGCCGGAACGGGGGCCTAGCGGAGGCGGAGCCAGGCTGGCACCAGTGCCGCAGTGCGTGCAGCCTGCAGGAAAGATTTCCTCCGGCTCCGCCTCCTAGAGTCCTAGTAACTAGAGGGAGGAGGACTCAGGAGGCGGACTCAGGAGGTGGAGGGGGCGGGGCCGGGGCGGGCCGGGCCGGGGGGGGTTTACCCGTTGTGGAGTGGAGAGTGGAGGGACTAGGGAGGGTCCCGCCGGCCGCAATGGCACCAGTCAGATTCGGCGCTATGCGGTTGATATGCTAATCTGACAGTGACTGCCCAAAACCAGTCTGGACTGTCTGGCTGAGTAGAGCAGCTCTGTGGAGTACCCCCTTTACCTCTTGGTTCGAAAGACGTACCTTAATTAAATCCACCTCACAGTCACTCCAGAGTCCAGTCCAGTCCTCAGCTCAGTCTCAGTGGAGTCAGTCAGTGCCTGCCTGGTCTCCAGACAGTCTCCAGTGACAGACTCAGTCCTGCCGTGGGTCGTGCCACTCCAGTCTGTGCCTGGCTGGCACCTGCTGTCTGTGTGACTACAGGGTGACTCTAAAAGTAAGTGATGTGATGTGAATATGTGATTCATTTGATTTGAATTTAAGGAAATTAGATTATTGAGATTTTATTATTTCTGAGTTAATCTAAATTCTTAAGGGTACTTTCACACTTGCGGCAGGACGGATCCGACAGGCTGTTCACCATGTCGGATCCGTCCTGCGGCTATTTTGCCGTGCCCGCGGACCGCCGCTCCGTCCCGATTGACTATAATGGGGATGGGGGCGGAGCTCCGGCGCAGCACGGCGGTGCACGGAGAAATCCGCCGGACTAAAAAGCCTGACATGCAGTAATTTTAGTCCGGTGGCCTTTCTCCGTGCACCACCGTGCTGCGCCGGAGCTCCGCCCCGTCCCCATTATAGTCAATGGGGACGGAGCGGCGGTCCGCGGGCATGGCGAAATAGCCGCAGGACGGATCCGACATGGTGAACAGCATGTCGGATCCGTCCTGCCGCAAGTGTGAAACTGCTCATGGCGGTGGGAGATCTAGGATGGGTGTTTGGGTGGGAGCTCTGGAAGGGGTGGTGGGAGGCCCGATAGATATGTGGGGGGGCCCATACATTTTTTTTGCTATGGGGCCCATGCATTTCTAGCTACGCCCCTGACACTTGGTCACATATTTTGGTCTTGTCCGCTAATCACCAGCTACTGGTCTCACATTGAAATGGAAATCAACCGGATATGCGACTCCTCCCTTCAGCTTTCAGCAATTTCAGTTCTCCTGTGGCTACCCTCTAAAGGTTGGTCCCCTAGATCGTTTGATCTCCCCACATGGCTTGTCCAGGCAGCTAGATCGCTTATCCCGCTGCGATGGCTTAGCCCAGATCCACCCTCCATTACCCAGTGGAAAGTGAAACTCGACCAACTTTACCTCATGGAAGAACTTAATAGCTGGGCTAAAAGGTCTCACTCCAAGTCCCTACAACTGTGGAACCCTTGGAAGAAATATAGGAATCCCCAATAATGTCATATGTTCCTAGGCTATACTGTCTCACACACCTTAGCCTGCTCATACACTTATACACTCTCACACTTATCTGTGGGCACCACACTAACAACACATCTACGTTAAGGACCTCTTGTTAACACTCCCAAATATCTGTGCCATTTTGGTCGACATCAATGTGGTAGCGTCAGTCGCATGGAATATCTGTGATTGGACCGTTCACTGATGTGGTTTGCCATGACAATGGAGTCTCCTAATCTAGTGAAGAGGCTAACCTTTGCTTACTCACAACCCTCATCCCACCAGGGTGAGACAAGTGACTTGAATGTGATCTGCGATCTGAGTGCTGTTAGGAGGATGTTCTAAGCCTCCGTTCGTTTATTATGTTATATGTTGTAACCCACTAAAACTAGCTGGGTTAAACATTTTGTCTGTATACCTTGACAACTTAGCTACGCTCCATGGTAGGGTCATAGGAATGTAATATGATCTTAACTTTTTGCTTTATGAACCCCAAATGGATGTAACTTGGGGGATTGTAGTTATATCGGTATATTTTCTCTGTATCTGCAGTTCTTGTAATACTTGCTTTCTGCTATACCTGTAATATGTCAAAAGATGCTTACCCTATTATTGTGAAAATCAATAAACAGATATTTGTTTAAAAAAAAAAAAAATGATTGAAGCAGGGGTACTTTCTATATAGTGCATTTGGGTAGTGCAGCATTTGTTTGCGGTTTAGCTGCGTTACTTCAGCTACAGATACTGACAAACAACATTGGAACAAATAATTTCTACTGGTGTGATATACCAGTTGCCCTCCGAAAAAACTGATTGAAGCAGGGGTGTTATATACTAAATATATACTTTCTATATAGTGCATTTGGGTAGTGCAGCATTTGTTTGCGGTTTAGCTGCGTTACCTCAGCTACAGATAGTGACAAACAACATTGGAACAAATAATTTCCATTGGTGTGATATACCAGTTGCCCCCCCAAAAAAGTGAAAAAAACTGGGCTACAGTAAAATTGTTATTCAGTGAACGCATAATGTACCTCGAGCCATGATCACAATTTATTTTATGTCAGATGAATGCCTAATTTTTAAGGCCCGTACTCCTGTGTCCTAAAATAAAAATTTTCTAGGCTCCAACAGGGCACATTTCAAAGAATTTACTTTTAAGACGCATAAAAATGTCTCCTGATTAATCTACATAATTTTTGTTAGAATTTTTGTCATTGATCCCCCTCTAGTATGTCACTGTCCATGTTGTGGGACCATTTATACACTTCTAAGTATTTGGTGTCTGTAAATAGGAGCTGAAGATTTTTCAGGTTCGCCTGCCATTAAAGTGTATGGGGCCCGCTGTGAACTTGCGGTTTGCGAACATTTGATCGCGTTCGCGCAATGTTCGTCCATCACTGTTGCCATATAGAAAACTTACTAGTAAACAAAGGTCACACAGCCAAGTTTACGGTGAGCGAAATCGCCTCTACTGATGCGATGATGAGGCCAAATTAAGAGTTAAGTCAAGAATGAAAGAAATCATCAGAGAGACACAGGGAGGTGTGTGCTCTGGCTTTAGGCCAAAAAAGAGTGATTTTTTTTGTTTCTCACAGGAATGAACACAGGACATTTGGCCTTGAATTATTATTATTATTTTTCTTAATGTTTATTGAGAAATGATGAGCAGAGTAAATGCAAAGAAGAAAAAACTTTTCCCACCAGAGGGTACACTCATCACATATTTCAGTCTGCAAATGTCTGCAGTTATAGAAAAGTTCCTTCAATGAGGGAAGGGGGGGGGAGAGGATGGGAAGGAAGGGAAAAAGGGAAGGGGGGTACCTTCCAACTAGAAAATATGCAATCTGGAAGCTTTCATTTGGGCATTAAGAAGAAAACTCTCAGAATTTTTTCCATGGTGACCAGATGGCCTCAAACATATTAGTTATCTTGGATTCCCACCCTGCTAACTGTTCCATCCTATATATGGTGTCACATTTCATTATCCATTGAGAACAAGTAGGGGCCGTTTGACTTTTCCAATTGTACGCGATCAGAACCCTAGCAGCCGCTAAGAGTTGGCCTATCAGAGAGGTGGTTTGTCTGTTACATTTGATATCTCCCAATAATCCCAATAAACATCTTTTTTCTGAAGGTAAGACCTGTGTGTTGCTTATTTTTGAGGGTCACACGCTGGGTAAATGAGGTGAAGCCTTTGAGGCGTATAGTACCACCTAGAGGTCACTTTGTATAAGTTTTCCTGAAGCTTTACGCCTCTGGATCCTTTAGGTGTGTTGGAGCAAAGTTGTGAGATTTCTCTATTTGAGAACTGAGTGACTAGGTCTCTTTCCCACTTAAGGATGAAGCTATATGTGTATGGTCTGACCTGGGAAACCAGCAAAGAGTATATTTGTGGCACTTTCTTTTCCGGGGGGTGATTTAGGTATGATCAGATCATTTTTTTCAAAATGTGTTTTGGGTGCGTTGGGCAAAGCTTTTCTTTTCCCTAGATATTGTTTGATGCACATTTTGTGGATAAAAGTAAATGATTGCAGTTTAGGATGTGAGTCCCAGCTTTCTATGAGAAGCCCTGCGGGGTCCAACAGGTCAACCACCGGAAGGGACAGGTCTAGAGTATCATCCGGCAAAGTGGAGCTGAAGGCCCTCCCAGAACCCCATAAAATATCTCTCACCTAAAGTGTAGGTGATATTTCCTGGGTGGAAAGTAATATTTTGGTCAAGTCAGAAAGCTAAATTTCATGGTGGTTTTCGCCATGTTGCTTAGTGAGTTAGTCTGCCGAATCATGTCACTGGGGGGGTGAAAGCAGAAAGGTTCTCAGAGGAGGTCTCATATCTCCTGCTTCTGCTAAGATATCTAGTCTATCATCTGTGCACCTGATCCATTCTAGGCACCTCATCCCTTGTACCGCCATATAGTAGACTGACATATCGGGCAGGCACATCCCTCCAAGCCTATTTGGTTGTATCAAAGTTGCGTGAGGGAGACGCGGGTGTGATTTTTTTTTTCCAGAGGAATCTGGAAAAGCATTGCCTTATTTGTGTGAAGAAGGCCCTTGGTAAGGGAATGGGTAATGCTGACATGTGGGATAGAATTGTGGGTACTAATATGGATTTAATTAAGGTATGTCTTTCGAACCAAGAGGTAAAGGGGGTACTCCATGAATCAATGGTGGCTGTAATGTTCTTGGGAAGTTTTCAGAACTTTTCTTTATACAAGTTGTTAGGATCTGAGGTTATGTTTACCCCTAAAAATTTAATTGCTCGCTTTGACCAATGGTACTGGTATTGTGATTCCAGGAACAATTGTGTGCTATGGTTAATAGTGACATTCAGAACTTTAGATTTAGTGGGATTGATAAGGAAATTCGATAAAACACCAAACCTCTGGAACAAATCCTGAATAGTCGGGAACACTTCTACAGGATTGGTTATAATAATCAAAAGGTTGTCAGCGAATGCCGCAAGTTGGTGATAAGTGTTTCTCACTTTTAGACCCTGAGTTTTTTCCTCCTATTTGGCCTTAAATGTAGAACATTCTATTCTGGATAATATAAGAAACTAGGCTGGATAGAAATATATGATGAACAGACAAGTAATTATTTATACATGACACTGATACTACCCTCCAAGATGGCGCTGAGAGACCCTACCGCACCCCCAGCAGCCATCTTAACTAAGGTTACTTCCTCACCAGCAGACATCTTAACTAATCCAACTTTCAGCCTGGCTGCCATCTTAACTCCTGCAACTTCTGGCCGGCCATCTTAACTGAAGGAACTTCACTCCCTGCCCAGCAGCCATCTTAGTTACTGGTATTTTTCCTGATACAGCTACAAGCACGAAAAAATACACATAGATCTAAGTAGCACCACATAGAGTACTCAACTTAGTAAGTGAAGGAAACACACATACCTATAATTAGTTACTTGTAGTATTTTTTAATTGTTTAATTAGATGAAATGCCTTAACTTCTATGTTTTCTTCCTTTACTAGGATTAAGTCAGCACTTGGAGGCAACTTCATCTTGATTCATAACAGGTTGTTGTGGTTGGTGCAGATGTTCGGGAATCCAGGTCAATTGAAGTATGTGGCCCTGGGGGTCCTGCCAATCTGCTAGAATTACGAAAGGACGGGATTGTGATGGAAATGGTCAACTGTGGTAAATTGTACATTTAAGGCCAGACAGATTGTATTCTTTCTGTCTTTCATATGATGCTGTAGAATGCTATCCTTGATATAAGTTGCTGCAGAAGTAGTAAGGAAGAAAGAATGCAGACAGGCAGTGAAGGACATCAGCAAGCTAATGGAAGGTGTAGATATGCACCCCTTCCCCATGGCAAACTGAATCCAGTATACTGAGAAAAGCATATAGGGAAATAAAGGGTGGCTGAAAGATAACAAGCTCACAGAACAGGCAAAAGTCTGGCTGTGAGTTGTGAGGAAAGTGTATAGAGGAGGTGTAGAGAGACAGAGAAAGTGAGAAGTATTATTATGAATGTTATCATGATAATGTTAAATCACCTCCCCAACAAAAAAAGGAAAAAGTAAGTCTGCCACCCTATAATGGTCCTGGGGGATGGAGCTGCAGAGTCTGCGGGACCCAGAACCCAAATGGGGGAGTGTGTTGTGCTGTGTGTGGTACTCCTCGTCCACACCACATGAGAGGATTGTATTCTTTGTTGACCGTGCCAGGATTCCTGTCCCCACAGACACCCATGTTTTTAGGGATGGCCGGGGAGGCAGTGAGGATAACACAAAGACAGGTGAAGAGGAAAAGTTAGACCAAGACTAGGAAATAGGTATTCCAGTATCGACTGTGCCCTTAAACATTTTATCAGCTTCAAGTCCAGCCCCATTTTTGATTGATAATGGAGCAGCCAAGACAATTGTGCACAGCAAACATGTCCTCCCTTGTCTTAATCTCCACAGACACCAGTTCTTGTGTAGGAGTAGATGGGAAAGTAGTACACTCCCCCTCTAACAGACCCCATCCTTGTTAGATTTGCACTTAACCAAAAAGCGCTTACCAGTTTGCTGGTCAGTGATAACGCCCCCAGTTGACTCCTGGGTGCATAATTGCTTGCAAAAGTACATGCCAGCATCTCATACCAGGAGGATAGTACCGTGAAACTCACAGGTGCCTTTCCTGTGTCAGAGCTATAGCAGTTGTACAAGCCATGCGTGATAAAAGCTCTGAGATAGTCCTGAACCGCAAAGTGACAGTGCTTTCTCCTCATGATATTACATCTATCCTCATGAAGGTACAACTCAAAAATCTTTTTGTTGCCTGCTATTTGAGAATGCAGTGTTCAAAGGTGTAATACTTTGAATCCGGCCACTCTGAGCAGGGGGAGGGAAGAGTTATGGCACTTCAAGAAAACAACTTTTCTTCCAGATCCAGGGGAAGACGCTCATGGCTGTTTGCAGATTACATCACAAGATACAGCGGGATTTGACCATATGGCAAATCAGCCATTAGATAATCCAGAAAATGTGCTCTTTGTGGATGGATTGAGGTATGGCCAGAATGGCAGGTACTATACAGATTCGGCAGTGGTGACTCAGGAGAAGTTGGGCAATGGGTTTTGGGGTGTCATTTTGCATATACCCATGCTGGGTAAGATAAATATCTCGGTCAAATGCCAACTTTGTATAAAAAAATGGGAAAAGTTGTCTTTTGCCGAGATATTTCTTTCACCCAGCATGGGTATATGTAAAATGACACCCCAAAACACATTGCCCAACTTCTCCTGAGTACGGTGATACCACATGTGTGACACTTTCTTGCAGCCTAGGTGGGCAAAGGGGCCCACATTCCAAAGAGCACCTTTAGGATTTCTCAGGGCATTTTTTTACTTATTTTGAATTCAAACTACTTCTCACACATTAGGGCCCCTAAAATGCCAGGGCAGTATAAATACCCCACATGTGACCCCATTTTGGAAAGAAGACACCCCAAGGTATTTCATGATGGGCATAGTGAGTTCATGGAAGTTTTTATTTTTTGTCACAAGTTAGTGGAATATGAGACTTTGTAAGACCAAAAAAAAAAAATCATAATTTTCCGCTAACTTGTGACAAAAAAAAAATTCTAGGAACTCGCCATGCCCCTCACGGAATACCTTGGGGTGTCTTCTTTTCAAAATGGGGTCACTTGTGGGGTAGTTATACTGCCCTGGCAATTTAGGGGCTCTAATGCGTGAGAAGTAGTTTGAAATCAAAATGTGCAAAAAATGCCCTGTGAAATCCTAAAGTTGCTCTTTGGAATGTAGGCCCCTTTGCCCACCTAGGCTGCAAAAAAGTGTCATACATGTGGTATCGCCGTACTCAGGAGAAGTTGGGCAATGTGTTTTGGGGTATCATTTTACATATACCAATGCTGGGTGAGAGAAATATCTCGGCAAAAGACAACCTTTCCCATTTTTTATACAAAGTTGGCATTTGACCAGGATATTTATCTCACCCAGCATGGGTATATGTAAAATGACACCCCAAAACACACTTCCCAACTTCTCCTGAGTACGGTGATACCACATGTGCAGCCTAGATGCGCAAAGGGGCCCAAATTCCTTTTAGGAGGGCATTTTTAGACATTTAGATCCCAGACTTCTTCTCACGCTTTAGGGCCCCTAAAATGCCAGGGCAGCATAAATACCCCACATGTGACCCCATTTTACGAAAGAAGACACCCCAATGATGAGCATGGCGAGTTCATAGCAATTTTTTTTTGGCACAAGTTAGCAGAAATTGTTTTTTTTTTGTTTTTTCTCACAAAGTCTACCTTTCCGCTAACTTGGGACAAAAATGTAAATCTTTCATGGACTCAGTATGCCCCTCACAGAATACCTTGGGGTGTCTTCTTTCCGAAATGGGGTCACATGTGGGGTATTTATACTGCCCTGGCATTTTAGGGGCCCTAAAGCCTGAGAAGTAGTCTGGAATATAAATGTCTAAAAAATGTTACGCATTTGGATTCCGTGAGGGGTATGTTGAGTTTATGTGAGATTTAATTTTTTGACACAAGTTAGTGGAATATGAGACTTTGTAAGAAGAAACAAAAAAATTTATATAAAAATCAATTTCCGCTAACTTGTGCCAAAAAAATGTCTGAATGGAGCCTTACAGGGGGGTGATCAATGACAGGGGGGTGATCACCACCCTGTCATTGATAACCCCCCTGTAAGGCTCCATTCAGACGTCCGTATGTGTTTTGCGGATCCGCGGTGTCCGTGTTTTGCGGATCCACGGATCCGCAAAACACATACGGACGTCTGAATGGAGCCTTACAGGGGGGGGGGAAATCAATGACAGGGGGGTGATCACCCCATATAGACTCCCTGATCACCCCCTGTCATTGATCACCCCCCTGAAAGGCTCCATTCAGAGGTCCGTATGTGTTTTGCGGATCCACTGATCCATGGATCGGATCCACAAAACACATACGGACGTCTGAATGGAGCCTTACAGGGGGGTGAGCATCCCATATAGACTCCCTGATCACCCCCCTGTAAGGCTTCATTCAGACGTCCGTATGTGTTTTGCGGATCCGATCCATGGATCCGTGGATACGCAAAACACCTGGGCTAAGCAGTCTGTAGGGCAACTAGGGTGAGTTTGGTCTGCCCTGCCCTCTCGATAAGGCTAGATCTACACGACGACATTTGTCGCGCAACATTTTGTTGCACTAATGTTGCGCGACAATTTTTATAATGGCAGTCTATGGTGTCGCACTGCAACATGCAACATGCTGCGACTTCGAGATGGGTTTTTCTGCGACTGTTGCGTCGCAGTCGCAGCATGTCGCATGTTGCAGTGCGACACCATAGACTGCCATTATAAAAATTGTCGCGCAACATTAGTGCAACAAAATGTCGCGCAGACCTAGCCTAAGACCTTGGTCCCTTCCACTGAACCAGTTTTTCTATCCTGTCACTGCGAATGTCTTCATAGGGGTTACGACTCCCCTGTAAATAAATTCAAGGATTTGCAGTGCACAATTTAATGGTATATATATACCTATACCCTTTCTAATATAATAAAGGTCATTTTAAAAGTCACTTTCTTTAGTTGATTAAATTCCCTTTGAAATTAATGTGACAGAGTATCTAAGTTAAAAATCCTAATGGTTGGTGGTGTCTTTCTAGTTTAAGCATGGCCAGTTTCTTAACAGGCCCCTTATTTACTGAAGATTTAATCAATGAAGTAAAAGATATATTTTCGGACAGGGAAGTACCAGGTTTAACCTCATCTGCAAGTTGCAAAATAGGATCTGTATCAGGGTTTTTATAAGGAAAACATAAAATCCTTGTGTGAAATCAAGTCATTTGAGAATTACTTAGAACATAAAATCATCCCGAAAGGCTTACGTATCCCTTTAAGACCGGCAAAACGTATTCAGTCTCCTGAGTTTATAACCAAATGGGAGCAGGAGATTACTTGTAGTTCACTAAGGCTGATGGCACTCCTCCTTGATGAGGAAAAAAGAGTCTTTGAAAATATATCAGATAAATTAAAGGGGCTTATAGAATCGGCCCTTAAACTTAAAACTGACCCAGACTTTGACAAAAGGGAATCCTCCCTACAAACGGCCGTGGAGAGATTTCAAAACCTCATCAAGGAGAGAAAACACAGACAATTTATTAAGGATTTGGGGGAAATTAGAGAAAACAGGGCTTACATCTTTGTAAAAAGTAACAATTCACAAACTGAGTCCGAAGTATCTTCGTCTGAGCCTGACTTCTCCGATTCCGAGGGCATAGGTATTCCCAAAACCAGAGGAACAATTAGAGGAGGCCGATACTCAAGAGGACGTAGAGCTGGTCAAAGATGGTGGGGATGGAGGGGACAGAGAGGCAACTATTGGGGGGGGGACAAGGGGGCAGACAGTTAGGTCCTATGCCGTCAGGGCCCCAGGGTCATACCCCAACAGACAGCACACTACAAAAATCCCCCCCCCATCATTAGCCACCGATGTGTCTTTGCCTGCCTCACTTCATCTTCCTCTTTTTTAGCCAAAGGCCCGGTCTCCTACCAGTTAAGGGATCGCAGCAGAACCAACTGACAGACCAATTGCAGGTAATCAACCTTTCAGACTACAGCCTGACGGTAGCTGTGATGAGCCTTCTATAGAGGGGACTGTCCTTTGTCCCCACGACAAAATATGACACCTTTACATGGATCAAGGATCTCAATCTATTCGGGAGAAAGTTAAAATGGCACCAAATTTTAGAAATAACAATAAAAAAAAGTGTCTGGATCTGGGAATCAACCCAGAGGATTACCCTGATTTGCAAAATCTTATGGAACTATGGGAAGAGGGTGCAAGAACACCAGGAAAAGGCCCATTCACGGAATTACGCCACCTGAGTACCAAACTGCCACCACCGGCAATACTGAACACATTGATATCTTTTTACGTATGGTAATTTCAGACATAGAACAGTTACAAACAAATTAATTTCATCATTCAAATCTTTCTGCATCTGAGTTCCAAGCCCTAAGAAATTTAGAGAAGAATAAAAATCTAGTTATTAAACAATCTGACAAGGGTGGCAATTTGGTACTCCTGGATCACCCCAAGTATCAACAAATGTGTTCGACATTATTAAATGATTAAAACAGGTATGAAAAAAATCCCCTGAGATCCCACTGTTATTTTCCTTGCAGACCTGACCAAAATTTTGGTTCAGGGTTTACAACAGGGAATCATCAATAAAACTGAATTTGAGTACTTGCTTCCAAAAGCCCCTCAAACCGCAACCTTTTATTGCCTACTCAAAATACATAAAGGGTTACATCCCGTTAGGGGTCGTCCAATCGTATTCGGTATTGATTCCCTGACACACCATAGTGGAATCTATCTTGACAAGGTACTTGGAGACTTTGTCTGGACATTACCATCTTTTACTAGGGATACGATGGACTTCCTTCGTAAAATAGAAACCTTAACTATTAACCCCAACAGTATCTTGGCTAGCATTGACGTAGAATCGCTCTATACGTCTATTCTGCATGATCGAGGAATTGGAGCTACTACTTATTTTTTAAATACCAGAGGGACTCTGTTTTTTCAACATAACAAATTCATCTTACGTCTCCTGGAATATACTTTAACCCATAACTTTTTCCTATTTAATGGCTCTTTCTACCACCAGCTCAGGGGGACAGCGATGGGGAATTCATGTGCCCCTACTTACGCTAACCTCCTCCTGGGCTGGTGGGAGGATAAATGCGTCTTCCCAGATCAGCACCAATAGTGGAATGACAACATTGCCCTTTGGACTAATTATATTGACAAAGTTTTTCTGATCTGGGAGGGCAGTATACCTGCCTTTCATAAGTTCATTAATATCCTAAACCAAAATGATATTGGTCTGAGCTTCACCTTTGAAACTCAGACTGAACAAATTACGTTCCTCGATGTGGTTGTGAGAAAAACCGAGGGGACCCTCAGCACATCGGTACATCAAAAACCAACAGCTACTAACAGCATTCTCCATTGGGATAGTCACCATCCTACTGCCGTGAAGAGGGGTATCCCCAGGGGACAGTATCTGCGTGTTCGCAGGAACTGTTCCTCGGGAGGTAATTTTTACTCTGAATTCAAAAAATTTCAAAACAGATTGACACAGAGAGGCTATCCACTGAGTCTCCTAAGGGAGTCCTTTCAATTTGCAGAGTCTAGGAAAAGGGAGGACCTTCTGATGCCAAAGCCCAGGGACAAGTCAGACGAGGGTCTGATACGTCTTGACTCTGGTAACAGGGAGGTGGTATCCATTCTGAGAACATACTGGCCAATACTCATGATGGACCCGGATCTAGTACGGGTGATTAAGGAATATCCCCAAGTTACTTACCGGAAAGGCAGGAGCTTACGGGACTATTTCATAGTCACTATGAGGGTCCCAAAAGAGAGGGTACTTGGCTAGACCGTAAGCCCCTTGGGCGTCTTTAAATGCGGATCCTGTAAAGCCTGTAATTTTATCAACACCTCAAAGACAGCAATTTGTTCTGTCACACAACGTCCCTTCGCTATCCGGGACTTTGCGAACTGTAAAACGAAAGGTGTTGTATACATCTGTCAATGTACATGTCCTATGGACTATATAGGCAAAAAAAAAAGAAAATTTAGAAGAAGGATCTGCGAACACATTAATGACATAAAAAAATTAAAAGCACGCCTGTAGCTCATCATTTTAATAACTACCATATGGGTGATGTAGGCTCTGCTTGTTTTTTGGCTATCTACAACATCTGGATTAGTCAGTGTGCAATTTAAGCTAGAAATACACCCATCATTTTCTGGGGTTTTAAAAACACACTTTCTTGTAAAAAAAAATGTATTTTTCTAATCTGCAAGTATTAAATTCAAGTTTAATATATACAGCTTTCATATTCTGTTACAAAAAAAGCACTTTTTTGGCAATCTACAACATCTGGATTAGTCAGTGTGCAATTTAAGCTAGAAATACACCCATCATATTCTGGGGTTTTAAAAATATACTTTTTTGCCAAAAAACACTATTTTCCTGATCTGCAAGTGTTAAATTCAAGTTTAATATATACAGCTCTCATACTCTGTTACAAAAAAAACTTTTTGGGCAATCTACAACATCTGGATTAGTCAGTGTGCAATTTAAGCTAGACATATACCATCATTTGCTAGGGTTTTAAAAACACACTTTTTTGCCCAAAAACAGTATTTTCCTTGATATGCAAATGTTAAATTCAAGTTTAATATATACAGCTTTCATATTCTGTTACCAAAAAAAAACACTTTTTTGGCAATCTACAACATCTGGATTAGTCAGTGTGCAATTTAAGCTAGAAATACACCCATCATATTCTGGGGGCACAATTTTTTTAAGCCTGCCATGAGCCAACTACTGCTGAAAACAAACTTTTTTTTACTTCAGTTTGTCAATATCAATACATAATCGGCAGCCATTTTATGCAACGATAGTGCACCAGCACAGGCTATCTGCATGTCTGCAAGTCCAGAAATACATCTTTTTGATTACTGGGGTTAAAAAACCCTCTAATATACTGCACATCTGGGATAAGACATGCATAAGTGACTGTCACATTTATGCCAGAAATACATCTTTTTAGTTACTGGGGTGAAAAACCCTCTGATATGCTGCACATCTTGGATTAGACGTGCATAAGTGACTGTCATAATTAGGCTAGAAATACATCTTTTTGGTTATTGGGGTGAAAAACCCCTCTAATATACTGCATATCTGGGATTAGACATGCATAAGTGACTGTCACATTTAGGCCAGAAATACATCTGTTTGGTTACTGGGGTGAAAAAAACCTCTAATATACTTCAAAATCTAGGATAAGAGGTGCATAAGTGACTGTCACATATAGGCCAGAAATACAGCTTTTTCGTTACTGGAGTGAAAAAACCCTCTAATATACTGCAAATCTGGGATAAGATGTGCATAAACGACTGTCACATTTAGGCCAGAAATACGGCTGTTTAGTTACTGTAATGAAAAAACCCTCTGATATACTGCATAACTGGGATAAGATGTGCATAAGTGACTGTCACATGTAGGCCCGAAATATGGCTTTTTGGTTACTGGGCTGAAAAACCCTCTGATATACTGCAAAATCTGGACTAGGACGTGCATAAGTGACTGTCACATTTAGGCCAGAAATACATCTTTTTGTTTACTGGGGTGAAAAAACCCTCTAATATACTGGACATCTGGGATTTGTCTTACATAAGTGACTGTCACATTTAGGCTAGAAATACGGCTTTTTGGTTACTGGGGTGAAAAAAACCTCTAATACAGTGGGATGCGAAAGTTTGGGCAACCTTGTTAATCATCATGATTTTCCTATATAAATCGTTGGTTGTTACGATAAAAAATGTCAGTTAAATATATCATATAGTAGACACACACAGTGATATTTGAGAAGTGAAATTAAGTTTATTGGATTTACAGAAAGTGTGCTATAATTGTTTAAACAAAATTAGGCAGGTGCATAAATTTTGGCACTGTTGTCATTTTATTGATTCCAAAACCTTTAGAACTAATTATTGGTACTCAAATTGGCTTGGTAAGCTCAGTCACCCCTGACCTACATACACAGGTGAATCCAATTATGAGAAAGAGTATTTAAGGGGGTCAATTGTAAGTTTCCCTCCTCTTTTAATTTTTCTCTGAAGAGTAGCAACATGGGGGTCTCAAAACAACTCTCAAAGACCTGAAGACAAAGATTGTTCACCATCATGGTTTAGGGGAAGGATACAGAAAGCTGTCTCAGCAATTTGAGCAGTCTGTTTCCACAGTTAGGAACATATTGAGGAAATGGAAGACCACAGGCTCAGTTCAAGTTAAGGGTCGAAGTGGCAGACAAGTGAGAACAGTCAGAGTCAACCCACAGACCAGCACCAAAGACCTGCAACATCATCTTGCTGCAGATGAAGTCACTGTGCATCGTTTAACCATTCAGCGCACTTTACACAAGGAGATGCTGTATGCGAGAGTGATGCGGAGGAAGCCTTTTCTCCGCCCACAGCACAAAAAGTGCCACTTGAGGTGGGCTAAAGCACATTTGGACAAGCCAGATTCATTTTGCAATAAGGTGCTGTGGACTGATGAAACTAAAATTGAGTTATTTGGACATAAGAAGGTGCGTTATGCATGGAGGAAAAAGAACACAGCATTTCAAGAAAAACACCTGCTACCTACAGTAAAATATGGTGGTGGTTCCATCATGCTGTGGGGCTGTGTGGCCAGTGCAGGGACTGGGAATCTTGTCAAAGTTGAGGGACGCATGGATTCCACTCAGTATCAGCAGATTCTGGAGACCAATGTCCAGGAATCAGTCACAAAGCTGAAGCTGCGCCAGGGCTGGATCTTTCAACAAGACAAAGACCCTAAACACGGTTCAAAATCCACTAAGGCATTTATGCAGAGGAACAAGTACAACATTCTGGAATGGCCATCTTAGTCCCCAGACCTGAATATAATTGAAAATCTGTGGTGTGACTTAAAGAGAGCTGTCCATGCTCGGAAGCCATCAAACCTGAATGAACTAAAGATGTTTTGTAACGTGGAATGGTCCAAACTTTCGCATCCCACTGTATATACTGCACATCTGGGATTAGACATGCATAAGTGACTGTCACATTTTGGCCAGAAATACGGCTTTTTGGTTACTAAGGGTGAAAAAACCCTCTGATATACTACACATCTGGGATAAGACATGCATAAGTGACTGTCACATTTAGGTCAGAAATACATCTTTTTGATAACTAAGGTAAAAGAAACCCTCTAATATACTGCCCATCTGGGATAAGACGTGCATAAGTGACTGTCACATTTAGGCCAGAAATACATCTTTTTGATTATTGGGGTGAAAAAACCCTCTAATATACTGCAAAATCTGGGATAAGATGTGCATAATTGACTGTCACAATTAGGCCAGAAATACATCTTTTTGGTTACTGGGGTGAAAAAACCCTCTAATATACTGCAAAATCTGTGATAAGATGTGCTTAAGTGACTGTCACATTTAGGCCAGAAATCCATCTTTTTGGATACTGGGGTGAAAAAACCCTCTAATATACTGCAAAATCTGGGATAAGACGTGCATAAGTGACATACATTTAGGCCATAAATGCATCTTTTTGAATAATGCAGTGAAAAACCCCTCTAATATACTGCAAAATCTGGGAAAAGACTAGTGTTGAGCGCGAATATTCGAATTGCGAAATTTTTTCTCGAATATCGTAACTTCGAGATTTCGCGAATATTTAGAATATAGTTCTATATATTTGCGAAATCGAATATTCTTTTTTTTTTTTTTTATTGTTATATTTTTTACTTTCCTACTTCCCTAAAGTAGTTCTTACCTGTCCTTTGGATTCCTGGCTTCCTGGCTGCTCCAGTCAGTGCCGTTGCCGCTTCTGCCGACTTCCGTGCTCATGGAGCGTCCCCATCACCATGGGAACATCTCCATATACTAGAATGTATTGTCGGATTTGAGAATTACGTTGAAATCGCAATTCGATTAATTCAAGTTATAATAATCGTTTTGCGATTTCAACTTAGTACTGCTATATTCCTTATTAGGCTAGAATTAACGAATATGGAATATAGCAGTGTTAAGCTGAAATCGCAATTCGATTAATTCAAGTTATAATAATCGAATTGCGATTTCAACTTACTGCTATATTGATTCGTTAATTGTAGTCTAATATGGAATATAGCAGTGCTAAGTTGAAACCGCAATTAGATTAATTCAAGTTATAATAATCGAATTGCGATTTCAACTTTTTACGTATATTCTTAATATTGCTCTAACTTCATCTTTTAGAATATTTGTAATAGAAGTTAGAGCAATATTACGAATAGTCTAAAAGACGAAGTTAGAGCAATATTAAGAATATTCGTAAAATACAAATATAGATTGTAATTTAGCTAATATACTGCTATAGTAATTTTTTTAATAGGGTACATATTTTACAAAACTTAAGTTCATAAGAGGCAAAAAATACATCTTTTTGGTTACTGGTGTGAAAAAACCCTCTGATATACTGCATATCTGGGATTAGACATGCATAAGTGACTGTCACATTTAGGCCTGAAATACGGCTTTTTGTTTACTTGGGTGAAAAAACCCTCTAATATACTGCACATCTGTGATTAGACATGCATAAGTGACTGTCACATTTAGGCCAGAAATACATCTTTTTGCTTACTGAGGTGAAAAACCCTCTGTTATACTGCACAAGCACATCTGGGATTAGACATGCAGAAGTGACTGTCACATTTAGGCCAGAAATGCATCTTTTTGCTTACTGGGGTGAAAAAACCCTCTGATATACTGCACATCTGACATAAGACGTGCATAAGTGATTGTCACATTTAGGCCAGAAATACATCTTTTTGCTTACTGGGGTGAAAAAACCCTCTAATATACTGCAAAATATGGGCTAAGACATGCATAAGTCACTGTCACATTTAGGCCAGATATACATCTTTGCTGTTACTGGGGTGAAAAACCCTCTAATATACTGCACATCTGGGATTAGACATGCATAAGTGACTGTCACATTTATGCCAGAAATACATCTTTTTGATTACTGGCGTGAAAAAACCCTCTGATATACTGCACATCTGGGATTAGACATGCATAAGTGACTGTCACATTTAGGCCAGAAATACATCTTTTTGCTTACTGAGGTGAAAAACCCTCTGTTATACTGCACAAGCACATCTGGGATTAGACATGCATAAGTGACTGTCACATTTAGGCCAGAAATACATCTTTTTGCTTACTGGGGTGAAAAAACCCTCTAATATACTGCAAAATATGGGCTAAGACATGCATAAGTCACTGTAACATTTAGGCCAGATATACATCTTTGCTGTTACTGGGGTGAAAAAACCCTCTAATATATTGCACATCTGGGATTAGACATGCATAAGTGACTGTCACATTTATGCCAGAAATACGGCTTTTTGGTTACTGCGGTGAAAAAAACCCTCTAATATACTACACATCTGGGATAAGACATGGATACATGACTGTCATATATAGGCCAGAAATACAGCTTTTTGGTTATTGGGGTGAAAAAAACCTCTGATATACTGCATATCTGGGATTAGACGTGCATAAGTTACTGTGAAATTTAGGCCACAAATACCGCTGTCATATAGTGTAAAGAAAATAAAAATGATTGCAATACCCTACATTATTTTTAACAGACTTAACCACTTTTTACTTTGCTATGTAAACGCTAACTATGAGGCAAACATCTAATAAGGGACGCGTTCATGGTCGAGGTGGTGGTGTTGGTGGAGCCTCTGGTGCAGGGAGAGGACGTGGCCGTTCTGCCACCGCTACACGTCCTACTGAACCTACTACCTCAGGTCCCAGCAGCCGCCAGAATCTACAGCGATATTTAGTCGGGCCTAATGCCGTTCTAAGGATGGTAAGGCCTGAGCAAGTACAGGCGCTAGTCAATTGGTTGGCCGACAGTGGAACCAGCACATTCACATTATCTCCCACCCAGTCTTCTGCAGATAGCGCACAGGTGATCCCTGAAACCTATGCCCATCAGTCACATCACATTCGTGCATATCGGGGAACCTGTCTGAGCCTCAAGTCATGGAGCAGTCTCTTATGCTGTTTGAAGACTCTGCTGGCAGGGTTTCCCAAGGGCATTCACCTAGCCCTTACCCAGGGGTGGAAGACATAGACGCACAACCACTTATGTTTCCTGATGAGGACATGGGAATATTACCTCAGCACGTCTCTGATGATGACGAAACACAGGTGCCAACTGCTGCGTCTTTCTGCAGTCTACAGACCGAAAAGTAGGTCAGAGAGGAAGACTGGGTGGAAAACGATGCAGGGGACGATGAGGTCCTAGACCCCACATGAAATGAAGGTCATGCCACTGACTTTCAGAGTTCGGAGGAAGAGGCAGTGGTGAGACCAAGCCAACAGCGTAGCAAAAGCGGGAGCAGGGTGCAAAAGCAGAGCAGCCGTCGTCAAAACAGTTCGCCTGTCACTGGCCACTAGTGATGTCCCGAACTATTCGCCGGCGAATAGTTCCCGGCTAACATAGCTTGTTCGCGTTCGCCGCTGCGGGCGAACATATGCGATGTTCGGTCCGCCCCCTGTACATCATCATTGAGTAAACTTTGACCCTGTACCTCACAGTCAGCAGACACATTCCAGCAAATCAGCAGCAAACCCCCCCTCCCAGACACTGCTATATTCCTTATTCATTAATTCTAGCCTAATATTATGTAATATAGCAGTGCTAAATTGAAATCGCAATTTGATTAATTCAAGTTATAATAATCGAATTGCGATTTCAACTTTTTACATATATTCTTAATATTGCTCTAACTTCATCTTTTAGAATATTCGTAATATTCTAAAAGACGAAGTTAGAGCAATATTACGAATAGTCTAAAAGACGAAGTTAGAGCAATATTCAGAATATTCGTAAAATACACTTATAGATTGTAATTTAGCTAATATACTGATATAGTAATTTTTTTTAATAGTGTACATATTTTACAAAACTTAAGTTCATAAGAGGCAAAAAAAATTTGAGAAGAAAAAAAGGATTATAGCACTATATTAGCTAAATTACAATCTATATGTGTATTTTACGAAAATTCGTACTGTTGCTGTAACTTTGCGTTTTAGAATATTACGAATATTCTAAAAGACGAAGTTAGAGCAATATTTAGAATATTCGTAAAATACACATTTTAGCCTAGCCATAGTCAATTAGTCATAACGTTGCCTTATACTATCAAAAGAAAAAATTCGCAATATGCGATTAATTAAATCGCATATTATTCGCGGTAATTGGAATATTTGCGAATATTAGATTTCGACGAATATAACACGAATATCTTTAAAATATTCGCGAAATATCGCAAAATCGAATATGGCACCTCCCGCTCATCACTAGAAAAATGACTTTCACATTTAGGCCAGAAATACATCTTTTTGGTTACTGGTGTGAAAAAACCCTCTGATATACTGCAGATCTGGTATAAGACATGCATAAGTGACTGTCACATTTAGGCCAGAAATACATATTTTTGGATACTGGGGTGAAAAATCCCTCTAATACACTGCACATCTGGGATTAGACATGCATAAGTGACTGTCACATTTAAGCCAGAAATACATCTTTTTGATTACTGGGGTAAAAAAAACAACTTTGAATATATACTACGTGCAGAATTATTAGGCAAATGAGTATTTTGACCACATCATCCTCTTTATGCATGTTGTCTTACTCCAAGCTGTATAGGCTCGAAAGCCTACTACCAATTAAGCATATTAGGTGATGTGCATCTCTGTAATGAGAAGGGGTGTGGTCTAATGACATCAACACCCTATATCAGGTGTACATAATTATTAGGCAACTTCCTTTCCTTTGGCAAAATGGGTCAAAAGAAGGACTTGACAGGCTCAGAAAAGTCAAAAATAGTGAGATATCTTGCAGAGGGATGCAGCACTCTTAAAATTGCAAAGCTTCTGAAGCGTGATCATCGAACAATCAAGCGTTTCATTCAAAATAGTCAACAGGGTCGCAAGAAGCGTGTGGAAAAACCAAGGCGCAAAATAACTGCCCATGAACTGAGAAAAGTCAAGCGTGCAGCTGCCAAGATGCCACTTGCCACCAGTTTGGCCATATTTCAGAGCTGCAACATCACTGGAGTGCCCAAAAGCACAAGGTGTGCAATACTCAGAGACATGGCCAAGGTAAGAAAGGCTGAAAGACGACCACCACTGAACAAGACACACAAGCTGAAACGTCAAGACTGGGCCAAGAAATATCTCAAGACTGATTTTTCAAAGGTTTTATGGACTGATGAAATGAGAGTGAGTCTTGATGGGCCAGATGGCTGGATTGGTAAAGGGCAGAGAGCTCCAGTCCGACTCAGACGCCAGCAAGGTGGAGGTGGAGTACTGGTTTGGGCTGGTATCATCAAAGATGAGCTTGTGGGGCCTTTTTGGGTTGAGGATGGAGTCAAGCTCAACTCCCAGTCCTACTGCCAGTTTCTGGAAGACACCTTCTTCAAGCAGTGGTACAGGAAGAAGTCTGCAAGGTAAGAAAAACATGATTTTCATGCAGGACAATGCTCCATCACACGCGTCCAAGTACTCCACAACGTGGCTGGCAAGAAAGGGTATAAAAGAAGAGAATCTAATGACATGGCCTCCTTGTTCACCTGATCTGAACCCCATTGAGAACCTGTGGTCCATCATCAAATGTGAGATTTACGAGGAGGGAAAACAGTACACCTCTCTGAACAGTGTCTGGGAGGCTGTGGTTGCTGCTGCACGCAATGTTGATGGTGAACAGATCAAAACACTGACAGAATCCATGGATGGCAGGCTTTTGAGTGTCCTTGCAAAGAAAGGTGGCTATATTGGTCACTGATTTGTTTTTGTTTTGTTTTTGAATGTCAGAAATGTATATTTGTGAATGTTATATTGTTATATTGGTTTCACTGGTAAAAATAAATAATTGAAATGGGTATGTATTTGTTTTTTGTTAAGTTGCCTAATAATTATGTACAGTAATAGTCACCTGCACACACAGATATCCCCCTAAAATAGCTAAAACTAAAAACAAACTAAAAACTACTTCCAAAAATATTCAGCTTTGATATTAATGAGTTTTTGGGGTTCATTGAGAACATGGTTGTTGTTCAATAATAAAATTAATCCTCAAAAATACAACTTGCCTAATAATTCTGCACTCCCTGTACAGCAAAATCTGGGATAAGACGTGCATAAGTGACTGTCACATTTAGGCCAGAAATACATCTTTTTGACTACTGGGGTGAAAAAACCCTCTAATATACTGCAAAATCTGGGATAAGACGTGCATAAGTGACTGTCACATTTAGGCCAGAAATACATCTTTTTGATTACTGGGGTGAAAAAAAAAACCTCTAATATACTACAAATCAGGGATTAGACGTGCATAAGTGACTGATACATTTAGGCCAGAAATACATCTTTTTGTTTACTGGGGTGAAAAAAAAACTCTAATATACTGCACATCTGGGATTAGACATGCATAAGTGACTGTCACATTTAGGCCAGAAATACATCTTTTTGATTACTGGGGTGAAAAAACCCTCTAATATACTGCAAAATCTGGGATAAGACGTGCATAAGTGACTGATACATTTTGGCCATAAATACATCTTTTTGAATAATGCGGTGTAAAAACCCTCTAATATACTGCAAAATCTGGGAAAAGACATGCATGAGTGACTTTCACATTTAGGCCAGAAATACATCTTTTTGATTACTGGCGTGAAAAAACCCTCTGATATACTGCACATCTGGGATTAGACATGCATAAGTGACTGTCACATTTAGGCCAGAAATACATCTTTTTGCTTACTGAGGTGAAAAACCCTCTGTTATACTGCACAAGCACATCTGGGATTAAACATGCATAAGTGACTGTCACATTTAGGCCAGAAATACATCTTTTTGCTTACTGGGGTAAAAAAAAAACTTCTAGTATACAGCAAAATCTGGGATAAGACAAGCATAAGTGACACATTTAGGCCAGAAAACATATTTTTGGTTACTGGGATGAAAAAACCCTCTAATGTACTGCAAAATATGGGATAAGACGTGCATAAGTGACTTTCACATTTAGGCCAGAAATACATCATTTTGGTTACTGGGGTGAAAAAACCCTCTGATATACTGCAGATCTGGGATAAGACGTGCATAAGTGACTGTCACATTTAGGCCAGATATAAAACTTTGCTGTTACTGGGGTGAAAAAACCCTCTAATATACTGCACATCTGGGATTAGACATGCATAAGTGACTGTCACATTTATGCCAGAAATACGGCTTTTTGGTTACTGCGGTGAAAAAAACCCTCTAATATACTACACATCTGGGATAAGACATGCATAAGTGACTGTCATATATAGGCCAGAAATAAAACTCTGATATACTACATATCTGGGATTAGACGTGCATAAGTTACTGTGAAATTTAGGCCACAAATACCGCTGTCATATAGTGTAAAAAAAAAAAAAAATGATTGCAATACCCTACATTATTTTTAACAGACTTAACCACTTTTTACTTTGCTTTGAAAGCTAACTATGAGGCAAACATCTAATAAGGGACGCGTTCATGTTCGTGGTGGTGGTGTTGGTGGAGCCTCTGGTGCAGGGAGAGGACGTGGCCGTTCTGCCACAGCTACACGTCCTACTGAACCTACTACCTCAGGTCCCAGCAGCCGCCAGAATCTACAGCGATATTTAGTCAGACCTAATGCCGTTCTAAGGATGGTAAGGCCTGAGCAAGTACAGGCGCTAGTCAATACATCCCTACACGCACTCTCCGATCCTCACAAGACCTCCTTCTCTCCTCTCCTCTTATCGCCTCTTCCCACAATCGACTCCAAGATTTCTCCCGTGCATCCCCCATACTCTGGAACTCGCTACCCCAACATATCAGACTCTCACCTACAGTGGAATCCTTCAAAAGAAACCTGAAAACCCACCTCTTCAGACAAGCCTACAACCAATGACCCTGCTGCCTCTATACCGCCATGACCAACTCAACCCGCACCTACTGTGTCCTTCTCCCATACCATGTAGATTGTAAGCCCTCACGGGCAGGGCCCTCTCTCCTTCTGTACCAGTTTGTAACTCATCTTGTTTATGATTAGTACAATTGTCTGTTATGTATGTGCACCGCTTATCATATGTACAGCGCTATGGAATGAATGGCGCTTAAATAATAAATAATAATAATAATAATAATTGGTTGGCCGACAGTGGATCCAGCACGTTCACATTATCTCCCACCCAGTCTTCTGCAGATAGCGCACAGGTGGTCCCTGAAACCTATGCCCATCAGTCACATCACATTCGTGCATATCGGGGAACCTGTCTGAGCCTCAAGTCATGGAGCAGTCTCTTATGCTGTTTGAAGACTCTGCTGGCAGGGTTTCCCAAGGGCATTCACCTAGCCCTTACCCAGGGGTGGAAGACATAGAATGCACTGACGCACAACCACTTATGTTTCCTGATGAGGACATGGGAATATTACCTCAGCACGTCTCTGATGATGACGAAACACAGGTGCCAACTGCTGCGTCTTTCTGCAGTGTACAGACCTAAAAGTAGGTCAGGGAGGAAGACTGGGGACGATTCAGGGGACGATGAGGTCCTAGACCCCACATGGAATGAAGGTCATGCCACTGACTTTCAGAGTTCGGAGGAAGAGGCAGTGGTGAGACCAAGCCAACAGCGTAGCAAAAGCGGGAGCAGGGTGCAAAAGCAGAGCAGCCGTAGCCAAAACAGTTTGCCTTCTACTGGCCACTAGTGATGTCCCGAACTATTCGCCGGCGAATAGTTCCCGGCGAACATAGCTTGTTCGCATTCGCCGTTGCGGGCGAACATATGCAATGTTCGGTCCGCCCCCTGTACATCATCATTGAGTAAACTTTGACCCTGTACCTCACAGTCAGCAGACACATTCCAGCCAATCAGCAGCAAACCCTCCCTCCCAGACCCTCCCACCTCCTGGACAGCATCCATTTTAGATTCATTCGGAAGCTGCATTTACAGTGAGAGGAGGGAGAGTGTAGCTGCTGCTGACTCAATAGGGAAAGCGTTAGCCAGGGCATTGTTCTGTGTCCACAGACTCATCTGCTGTAAGGACAGCGTCCTGACAGCACCCCAAAAAGCCCTTTTCAGGGCTAGTACATCAGTGTGCTTTTTGTTAAAATGTTATATATATATATAAATATATATATATATTGCAGTTGCCTGGCTGCCCGTGTGTGAGAGGCTGCAGACTCAGTCACAGACAGCACTGTGTGCACTGCACACCATTCATACAGGGTGTGACAGAAAATACCTCACAGATATTTTTTTTTTATATTTTATATTTTTCTGTGACGTAATCACATTTGCAAGCCCGTGTGTGTGTCAGGCCCACACCGACTGTTTACTGGCTAGTGGCTAGGCCTACACTCATACCGTTACAGGGTGTCATTCACTCAAATACCTTGCAGATAAAAAAAAATTATATTTAAAATTTTTCTATGATATAATCACAATTGCAAGCCCGTGTGTGTCAGGCTCACACATACTGTATTGTGGCCACTGGCTAGTGGCTAGGCCTCCACTCATACCGTTACAGGGTGTCATTCACTCAAATACCTTGCAGATAAAAAAAAATTATATTTAAAATTTTTCTGTGATATAATCACATTTGCAAGCCTGTGTGTGTCAGGCCCACACATACTGTATTGTGGCCACTAGCTAGTGGCTAGGCCTCCACTCATACCGTTACAGGGTGTCATTCACTCAAATACCTTGCAGATAAAAAAAATATATACAACCTATATATATATATATATATATATATAATCACATTTGCAAGCCTGTGTGTGTCAGGCCCACACAGACTGTATTCTGCACACTGCCCACCACTTATATAGGTTGGCACAGTACCTTACATGCATAGTACCACTTCACATAAAAAAAAGAAAAATGACAGGCAGAGGCAGGCCATCCCGCAGGGGCTTTCGTGGTGCTGTGATTTCCACTGGCCCTGGAATAATGCCCAGTGCTCAGAGGCCACGTACCCTGAACCCAAAAAATTCGGAGAAAATAGTTGACTGGCTTACACAGGACACCCAATCTTCAACAGCTTCCGCTAAGAACCTTGACGCACCATCCTCCTCCAGCTCAGCTTTGGTCACCTGCTCTCAAGTTACCACTCTCCCGCCCGCCGCCACTTCCACCACTACCACCACAGCCACCACAGCCGCTTCACTTGATCCCTCAGAGGAGTTATTTACACATCAGTTGTATGAAATTAGTGATACGCAACTATTATTGCCAGGGGATGTAGATAACAGGGATATGTCTCAGTCAGGCAGCATTACACACATGGACGTACAGTGTGATGATGATGATGATGTTGTACCCGCTGCTGCTTCCTTTGCTGAGGTGTCAGATACAAGTGAAGCGGTTGATGATTACGATGTGTCCGTGGATGCCACGTGGGTGCCTGCTCGAAGCGAAGAAGAAGAGGGGGAAAGTTCAGAAAGGGAGACAGAGAGAAGGATGAGACGAGTTGGAAGCAGGGGGAGGTCGTCGCAAGGAGCTAGTGGCACAGTCAGACAGCATGTATCGACACCCGGGGTCAGCCAGACGGCACGCCAATCAACGCATGCTGTTGCCACCACCAGAATGCCGTCATTGCAAAGCTCAGCAGTGTGGCATTTTTTTTGTGTGTCTGCCTCT
Organism: Bufo gargarizans; assembly: GCF_014858855.1. Classification (NCBI taxonomy): domain Eukaryota; kingdom Metazoa; phylum Chordata; class Amphibia; order Anura; family Bufonidae; genus Bufo; species Bufo gargarizans. Next base: position 412,261,727 of record NC_058082.1, on the reverse strand, counting down.
GACAACAGCGATGCCATTTACAACCTGTGCCAAAAGAAACTGAGTCGTGGGAAATCCAACACCCACCTAGGTACAACTGCTTTGCGAAGGCACATGATCGCACATCACAAACGCCTATGGGATCAACACATGATGACGAGTAGAAGCAGCACACAAGCTCAAAGCCACCATCCTCCTCCTGGTCCAGCATCTTCAGCCACGTCAACCACTGCTGTCCTCCTTGCCCCTTCTCAACCACCCGCCACTCCGCCTCTCACCTTGAGCAGTTCCATCTCATCTGCCCACAGTCAGGTGTCTGTTAAGGTAATGTTTGAGTGTAAGAAGCCAATGTCACAGAGTCACCCCCTTGCCTGGCCTCTGACAGCTGGCTTGACGGAACTCTTAGCCCACCAGCTTTTACCATACCAGCTGGTGGAGTCTGAGGCCTTCAAAAAATTTGTCGCTATTCGGACACCACAGTGGAAGGTACCCGGACGAATTTTCTTTTCTAATAAGGCAATCCCAAACCTCTACTCAGTGATTGAAAAGGAAGTCATGGCATCTCTGGCATACAGTGTGGGGGCAAGGGTCCATCTGACCACTGATACCTGGTCTGCAAAGCACGGTCAGGGCAGGTATATCACCTACACTGCGCATTGGGTCAACCTGCTGACGGCTGCCAAGCATGGAATGTGTGGCTCTGCAGTGGAGTTGGTGACACCGCCACGACTTGCAGGCAGGCCTACTGCCACCTCCTCTACTCCTCCTACTCCATCCTCTTCCATAACCTCCTCGGCTGAGTCCTCTTCTGCTGCGGCGTCTGGCTGCATATCAACTGAATCCTCCCAGCTCCCCAGGGGCTATTCCACATCTTGGATACGACAGTGTCACGCTGTCTTGGGGTTGACTTGCCTTAAAGCAGAGAGCCACACCGGACCAGCACTCCTGTCCGCCCTGAACGCACAGGTGGATCAGTGGCTGACCCCGCACCAACTGGAGATCGGCAAAGTGGTGTGTGACAATGGAAGCAATTTGTTGGCTGCATTGAATTTGGGCAAGTTGTCACATGTGCCGTGCATGGCACATGTGTTGAATCTCATCGTACAACGCTTTGTGTCTAAGTACCCAGGCTTACAGGACGTCCTCAAGCAGGCCAGGAAGGTGTATGGCCATTTCAGGCGCACTTTTGAGACATTCAGCGCCGAAACAACATGCCAGTGAGGCGCTTGATTTGCGACAGCCCGACACGTTGGAATTCAACACTCCTAATGTTCGACCGCCTGCTCCAACAAGAAAAAGCCGTCAACGAGTATTTGTATGACTGGGGTGCTAGGACAGCCTCTGCAAGCTGGGAATTTTTTTGCCACGTTACTGGACGCTCATGCGCAATGCCTGTAGGCTCATGCGTCCTTTTGAGGAGGTGACAAACCTAGTCAGTCGCACCGAAGGCACCATCAACGACCTCATCCTATTTGTTTTCTTCCTAGAGCGTGCCCTGCGAAGAGTGCTGGATCAGGCTGTAGATGAGCGTGAAGAGGAAGAGTTGTGGTCACCATCACCACCAGAAACACCCTTGTCATCATTGCTTGCAAGAGGGGTATGAGGAAGAGGAGTCAGAGGAGGAATGTGGCTTTGAGGAGGAGGAAGACCAACCACAGAAGGCATCCCAGGGTGCTCGTTGTTGTCACCTATCTGGGACCCGTGGTGTTGTACGTGGCTGGGGGGAAGAACAGACCGTCAATGACATCAGTGAGAAGGAGGAACAGGAAATGAGTAGCTCGGCATCCAACCTTGTGCAAATGGGGTCTTTCATGCTGTCATGTCTGTTGAGGGACCCTCGTAAAAGGATGAAGGAGAACGACCTGTACTGGGTGGCCACGCTACTAGACCCCCAGTATAAGCAGAAAGTGGTGGAAATGTTACCAAATTACCGGAAGTCAGAAAGGATGCAGCATTTCAAAACCAAACAAAAAAATATGCTTTACACAGCTTATAAGGGGGATGTCACAGCACAACTGGAATCTAACAGAGGAAAAGGGGAAAGTAATCCTCCTCCTACCATGACCACGGCAGCAAAGACAGGACGCTTTACAAATGTGTTGTTGATGGAGGACATGCAGAGCTTTTTCAGTCCTATACATCGCCACAGCCCTTCGGGATCCAGCCTTAGAGAACGACTCGACCGACAGGTAGCAGACTACCTTGCCTGAACTGCAGATATCGACACTCTGAGGAGCGATGAACCCCTTGACTACTCGGTATGCAGACTTGACCTGTGGCCTGAACTATCCCAGTTTGCGAGAGAACTTCTGGCCTGCCCCGCTTCAAGTGTCCTGTCAGAAAGTACCTTCAGTGCAGCAGAAGGCATTGTCACTGACAAAAGAAGTCGCCTTGGTCAAAAAAGTGTTGATTACCTCACCTTCATTAAGATGAATGAGGCATGGATGCCGAAGGGACTGACAGTGGGGGATACGTTTGACTAAAAAAAGGCCTGATGACATGCCTTGGCCTCAAAATGGTCCCCACGCTGCTGTATTTAATGTCTGCATACCGTATGACTTTCGTGAATTCTCTGCCACCAACTAAGGTTCAAGCCGCAATGTTTTAGTCACCTTTCTGCCTGGAAAATATAAATTTTTCCAACAATACCAGATTTTTCAGGCATGTGTACATGCCTAATTTTTCTGCCCTCTAGTGCTGCACTGTGGCTGCAAAAACAAAACAAAAAAAGGCACATACATGTGTCAATTCCCCTTCGTGATCGGTACCGTGTTGTGGTGAAGGGGCTTGCGTATCACAATGAAGCGATCATCACCTCTATGAGTGTGTTGGCAATGTTGCCACACCCCAGATAAGGCCGTTGCTTCATTATGATCAGACTAAAAGCGATCGGCTGGATAATTTTTCATAGAAAAAACATATTTTTTTTGTTGTATGGGTTTTTAATACATAAAATAAAAAAAACATAATAAAGTCTCTTAATAGTTTATTAGAAATATTGCAGACAATTTAAAAAATCCCCATCAATTCCAATACAAAGCAAGTACAGAGCTCGGAACAAAATTTCAGGATGTCGTTAATTCGACAATGATTAATCAATTTGACACACGTCCCCGGATAGGGGACGTAACAGGGATTAAACTGATGAGAATAGTACTACAGAAAATACCACTCATATCGGGTGTGACAGTAAATTGCATGGCACAGACGCAGTGACCGTGGCGTGGATTCAAACAAAGGGGAGGGAGCCAGCATATTTTTAACCATCTCCCCGTTCGAAAAATCAATTTAATAAATGGACCCCAGATTGGGGATGTCACGTAACAGGGATTAAACTGATGAGAATAGTACTACAGGAAATACCACTCATATCGGGTGTGACAGTAAATTGCACGGCGCAAAGGGGAGGGAGTCAGCGTTTTTTTAACCATCTCCCCATTCGAAAAATCAATTCAATTTACCTTTCGGGGACCCTTGGTGTTGTATGTGGCTGGGTGGAGGAAGAAACCTTCAATGACATCAACGGGACATAGCTAGCTTGGTATCCAACCTTGTGCAAATGGGAAGTTTGCTGTTGGGCAAATGGACTGTATGCGGTGCATTAAAATGGGAGTTTGGTCTGTCAATGTCTGTGAAGCGGGCGTAACCCTTACACTACCTGATCGATACAACATCATACCTGATCGTATACACACACTGGATGTTTTAAACCACGTTGTTCAAATAAAATTAGGATTGTTAGGTGATTTATGCCCTTTATGGATTAAAATCCAACTCTGCGTCAACTATGTAATTTTCCATGGGAGTTTTGCCATGGATCCCCCTCCGGCATGCCACAGTCCAGGTCTTAGTCCCTTGAAACAACTTTTCCATCACTACTAGAAAGACTTTTCCATCACTGGCTAGAAAGAGTCCCTGTGGGTTTGAAAATTCGCCTGCTTATTGAAGTCAACGGCGGTTCGCCCCGGTTTGCCCGTTCGCGAACATTTGCAGAAATTTGCGTTCTCCGTTCGCGAAAGGAAAATTTTATGTTCGTGACATCTCTACTGGCCACCGTCACCATGGACCTAGCACACCAAAGGCAGCTTCAAGGGGTTCCCTGGCATGGCACCTCTTCAAACAATGTGCTGACGACAAGACCCGAGTGGTCTGCATGCTGTGCCATAAAGTTCTGAACCTTAGCACAACCTGCATTGACCAGGCATCTACATGCGAGACACGGGCTGCAGTGGAGTAAGCACCTTCAAAACCAAGAAAGGACTCAGGCCCCTCCTGCTCCCTCTGCTGCTGCTGCCTCGGCCTCTTCCTCCGCCTCTTGCCGCCCAGCAAACAGAGGATGTGCCACCAACAACACCACCTCCGTCACCAAGCATCTCCACAATGTCACACGGAAGCGTTCAGCTCTGCATCTCACAAACCTTTGAGAGAAAGCGTAAATTCCCACCTAGCCACCCTCGATCCCTGGCCCTGAATGCCAGCATTTCTAAACTGCTGGCCTTTGAAATGCTGTCATTCAGGCTGGTGGAGTTGGACAGATTCAAACAGCTCATGTCGCTTGTTGTCCCACAGTACATCGTTCCCAGCCGCCACTACTTCTCCAGGAGAGCCGTGCCCTCCCTGTACTACCAAGTATCGGATAAAATCAAGTGTGCACTGGTAACACCATCTGTGGCAAGGTCCACCTAATCACAGATACGTGGACCAGTGAGCACGGCCAGGAACGCTATATCTCCCTAACTGCACACTGGGTAAATGTAGTGGTGGCTGGGCCCCAGGCGGAGAGCTGTTTGGCTCACGTTCTTCAGCCGAAAAGGATCGCAGAGCATCATTCATTGCCTACTGTTGCCTCCTCTTCCTACTCGGCTTCCTCCTCCTCTTCTACCACTTCCTCATCCGGTCAGGGACAGACCTTCACCACCAACTTCAGCACAGCCAGGGGTAAATGTCAGCAGGCCGTTCTGAAACTGATGTGTTTGGGGGACAGGTCCCACACCGCACAGGAGTTGTGACGGGGTATAGAACAACAGACTGACGAGTGGTTGCTGCCAGTGAGCCTCAAGCCCGGCCAGGTGGTGTGCGATAATGGTCGAAATCTCATTGCAGCTCTGGGACTAGCCGGTTTGACGCACATCCCTTGCCTAGCTCATGTGCTGAATTTGGTGGTGCAGAAATTAATTCACAACTACCCCAACATGTCTGAGAATCTGCTGCATAAAGTGCGGGCCGTTTGTGCGCGCTTCCGGCATTCTCATCCTGCCGCCGCTCGGCTTTCTGCTCTACAGCGTAAGTTCAGCCTTCCCGCTCACCGCCTCATATGCGCTGTGCCCAACAGGTGGAACTCCACCTTGCACATGCTGGAGAGACTGTGCGAACAGCAGCAGACCATAGTGGAGTTTCAGCTGCAGCACGCACGGTGAGTCGCACTACGGAACAGCACCACTTCACCACCATTGACTGGACCTCCATGCGAGACCTGTGTACCCTGTTGAGCAGTTTCGAGTACTCCACCAACATGGCATGTGGCGATGACGCGTTTAAGCGTTACAATACGACTTCTATGTCTCCTTGAGAAAACACTTAGGGCAATGATGGAAGAGGATGTGGCCACAACACCTTGCCACAACAACCAGCCCCAACTGCTGATATGGAGCGTGTTAGCAGGAGGCAGCATTTGAACAACATGGTGGAACAGTACCTGTGCACATGACTACACGTACTGACTGATGGTTCTGCCCCATTCAACTTCTGGGTTTCCAAATTGTCCACATGGCCAGAGCTTGCCCTGTATGCCTTGGAGGTGCTGGCCTGCCCTGCAGCCAGTGAACTTTCTGAACGTGTATTTAGCACGGCAGGACGCATCATTACAGACAGATGCAGCCACCTGTCCACAGCCAACGTGGACAAGCTCACGTTCATTAAAATTAACCAGGCTTTGATCCCTCAGGACTTGTCGGTACCTTGTGCAGAATAGACAGTTCTAACAGCCTCAACCATCCATCCTTGTACTCAAGTGCACTTATTCTTTTTGTTTTTTTTATATGTCCCAATATTTTGGGGGATACCACTATGTAAAAATGCAAAATAACACACATCTGTGTTGGCTACCTATTCCTCCTTCGCCGCCGCTTCCAACTAGACCACTACATGAGCCTACAAGGCCACATCCACCCAATCACGACCTCCAGAACCTCTTCCTCCTACATCATTCCTAAATTTCTTTTATGTTTTTTAAATTCATTACCCTATCCACATTTGTTTGCAGAGCATTTGCCATGCTCTTAAGCACATTTTGCTGGCTTTTGCAGTCCTCTAGCTCTTTCCATGACATTTTTACAGCCATTTTAGTGCTCAAAAGTTTGGGTCCCCATTAACTTCAATGGGGTTCGGGGTTCGGGGTCAAGTTCGGGTCAAGTTCGGGTCCCTAACCCTTTTTTTTTTCATGTTTGGCCGAACTTGCCGAACCCAAACATCCAGGTGTCCGCTCAACTCTAACAGCCATTTGAAATACAGCCATTTTCGGCAAAGAAAAATTTAATTTAGGCCTACACTGGTTCAGCTTCTGTGAGATACACCCTCTACATACAGGGTTTTGATTCAGGCATTTGAAATACAGCCATTTGAAATACAGCCATTTTGGGCAAAGAAATCTTTAATTTAGGCCTACATTGGTTCAGGTCATGTAAGATACACTCTCTACATACAGGGGTTTGATTCAGGCATTTGAAATACAGCCATTTTGAGCAAAGAAATATTTTATTCAAGTCTACACTGGTTCAAACCGTGTGAGATACACCCTCTACATACAGGGGTTTGGATTCAGGCATTTGAAATACAGCCATTTGAAATACAGCCATTTTGGGCAAATAAATCTTTAATTTAGGCCTACACTGGTTCAGACCGTGTGAGATACACCCTCTACATACAGGGGTTTGATTCAGACATTTTAAATACAGCCATTTTAAATACAGCCATTTTGGGCAAAGAAATATTAAATTCAGGCCTACAATGATTCAGACCGTGTGAGATACACCCTCTACATACAGGGGTTTGATTCAGGCATTTGAAATACAGCCATTTGAAATACAGCCATTGTGGGAAAGGAAATCTTTAATTTAGGCCTACACTGGTTCAGGCCCTGTGATATACACCCTCTACATACAGGGGTTTGATTCAGACATTTTAAATACAGCCATTTTAAATACAGCCATTTTGGGCAAAGAAATATTTATTTCAGGCCTACACTGATTCAGACAGTGTGAGATACACCCTCTACATACAGGGGTTTGGTTCAGGCATTTGAAATACAGCCATTATGGGCAATTAAATATTTAATCCCGGCCTACACTGCTTCAGAGCTTGTTAGATACACCCTCTACATACAGGGGTTTGAGTCAGGCATTTGAAATACAGCCATTTGAAATACAGCCATTTTGTGCAAAGAAATCTTTAATTTAGGCCTACACTGGTTCATGCCCTGTGAGATACACCCTCTACATACAGGGGTTTGATTCAGGCATTTGAAATACTGCCATTTTGGGCAAATAAATATTTTATTCAGACCTACACTGATTAAGACCGTGTGAGATACACATACAGGGGTTTGAGTCAGGCATTTGAAATACAGCCATTTTGGCCAATGCAATATTAATTCAGGCCTACACTGGTTCAGACCATATGAGATACACCCTCTACATACAGGGGTTTGATTTAGGCATTTGAAATATAGCCATTTGAAATACAGCCATTTTGTGCAAATAAATCTTTAATTCAGGCCTACACTGGTTCAGGCCCTGTGAGATACAGCCTCTACATACAGGGGTTTGAATCAGGCATTTGAAATACAGCCATTTTGTAGTAGTATCCACCAGATTTAACTATGTATTCATAGTGGGAGTGCTTCGTGAAAACCAAGAACGTGCTATCAAAAGTTGTGCCAAAAACATTATCTTAAATAAAAGATTTATTTTATGTTGTTGACAACTCACCTTGGCCAACTCACCCAGTACCCAACATTCAGCGGAGAAAGGGATCTGCACCTTCATTTTTGTCTCAATGTGTTTATGAATAGCCCCCCAGTAATGTTTCAACTCTGTACAGGAGCAAAACATATGCAAATATTCCGCTTCAGGGACATCGCACCTGGGACAGTTGGAGACATTCCTAATCCCACATCTATTAAGCCAGAGAGGTGTAACATAAAGTCTATGCAAACTATTAAACTGCACCACCACGTGATTAAAATTATGTGAGACCAATCTTAAATTCAAAGTTACCTTCTCCTGGTCATTCAAATGGATCATTGGACACTCATTTTTACCAAGTCTTCTGACCAGTAGAGGAAACACCTCCAAATCGAGTTATTAGTAAATTTTTATAAACGTTAGAGATCTTCAGCTTGTGTTCCAAATTCCCTATCCACTCATTAAATTGTGTTGAAGTGTGTATTTGCAACCTATTTTTTTCCTGTATACTCAAAAGTGCCGATCTTAACTGTAAATACCGAAACCATAATAATTTCTGTGTTTTTTCTCTCTGTGATAATTCTACAAATGAAATAATATCTCCATTACTTACTACCTGTGTCAAATATATAATATTACTTATTTGCCAGTATTATTCCTTAGCTAGTTCATCTAGAGTTTGTAAATGCTGGTTATACCATAAAGGAATGCATCCTAGTGAACCTTTCACCCCACACCATAGTCTAGTAGCCTGCCTGCCATGACTTTGTAAAAAGATTCCTGGCTGATCTAAATTCCCTATCGGAGTTGATCAATTGATTAGACTCCAGTAAAGTAAAAAAATGATGATATGGAGATCTGTTCACTAAGTCCCTACAAAGTGGGCTATCTTTCCATTCACAGAGAAAGCAAAACTGTGCTGTTAAGAAATATCCCTAATAACAGGGGAGGTTAATTCCTCGCCTCTCCAGGGGCTTATACGAATGCTCTAACTTAAGTCTTACTCGTTTCCTCCCCCAGAGTAGATAATTAATAATTCTTTCAATTACCTTAAAATAACTATCCGGGATCCAAACTGGAGAATTTCTAAAGAGATTAACTGAGGGAGAATCACCATCTTAACTAAGGAAATTCTATCCGCCTTTGATAAAGGTAATTGAGGCCACGTTGTTTTTAACCTTAACTTATTTATCAATGGCATCAAGTTGAGTGGAATAAAATCTTCCAGCCAGTTTATCGTTTGCATAATAGTTAAGAGATTAGGTTTTGTCTGTTGGACATAAAATAAAATATCATCAGCATATAAAGAAATGCGATCTTCCGTTCCCAATACCCCAAACACTAGTATCCTAGGATCTTGTCTAACCCTGGCAGCCAAAGGTTCAATATGGATATAAAATAGAAGAGGAAAAAGTGGACATCCCTGGCGAGTCATGGGAAAACTTCTTGTAAAATGTCCATTTTTATTTAGTCTTGCAGTTGGGGATCTATAAAGAAGTTTAACCATATTAATAAACCTAGGGCCAAAGCCCATCCTATGAAGCACTCTCCATAGAAACCCACACTCAACTGGAAAGCCTCCAGAAGTCTGTATGTTGGAAAAAAGACTATGTAGATTGTAGTGTGTCCCCTTATTAGGAATGAAGCCGTTTTGGTTTGGATGTATAATTGTTGTCATAACACTAGATAGCCTCATAGCTAAAATTTTAGAATAAAGTGTAACATCTGTGTAAAGGAGGGAAATAGGTCTATAAGATCCCAGGTCACTAGGGTCTTTACCCTTCTTTAATATTACTGTTATCACTGCCTCTGTCATTGATTCTGGGAGGCTCCCTCTTTTATTGAATCATAGAGTGTTCTCCACAAGTGGGGAAAAACAATCTCCCCATATTTACCATAGAACTCATACAGGAGTCCATCCAATCCGGGGGAAGAGTTACCTGAACAGGTCTTCATTGCATCCTCTTGGGGAGACAAATCCATCTCCAAGCGTTCCTATTGCCCATCTGTAAGAACCAGAAGGGAAATAGAATCGAAGTATGATTCAATCGCTGCCTCTGGGAGGACACTCTCTGATTCATACAATTCACTAAAATATTTTCTAAATACTTCTAATATTCCCTACTGATCTTCCACAGTAGTACTATCAGACATACGTATACTACGGATCTCTTTCTTTGAGTCCTGGCTTGCTATTACTCTAGCCAGCATCTTCCCAGGGTGACCTGCCTCTGAAAAATATTTTTGTCCTCTAAAGAACAGCTTCTGTTGTGCTTTATCCAGAAGGAAGTCGGAGAAAGCCTGGCTTGTCCTCTGCATAATCTCTCTACCTTCCTCTGTTTTCCCCTTTTCATACCTAGCCATTCCTTCCGCGGCTGCTTCCTCTAGTTCTTTCTCCTTCATAGCATAGCGCTTGCTCAGATTTGCAATTGTACTGATAAAAATCCCTCTCATGAATGCTTTAAATGCATCCCAAATATATTTAGATTTAGTTGAGGCATAATTCCTATTCCAAAAGGAGATAATTTCCTTTTCTATCTGATTATGGTTATCTATTATTAATAGCCAGTGGGGATTCAATCTAAATGCGGGTTTCACGCTAGAAGCATTCCCTGCCATACCTAGCTCTATTAAAAAAGGGACGTGGTCTGAAACGGATCTGGCCTCGTATTTCATACATTTAACACAATTCAAATAGCCTTTATTTATCACGGTTAGGTCAATTCTAGACATAGAGCTTCTAGATTTACTAACACAGGAAAAAGCTCTTTTTTCTCTAAATAGATATTCCCAAACATCCACAAGTCCCACCTCTTGGCAAAAACGAGCCAGAGGGGACCCCTGGACTGTGGAACACCCATTTCTTCCAGCAGAGATCCTATCTACCTCTGGATTCATCACACAATTGAAATTCCCATTGACTATAACCAAACAATCAGGCCACTGATCCATAAAGGCCATCAAACAATTCAATACCTGCCTAGAAAATGGAGGAGGGATATAGATAAATGCCAAGATACATAGCTTTCCATCAAGCCTACCATGAAGAAAAACATATCTCCCCTGTTTATCAATAGAGGATGTCAAACATAGAAAATGAATCTGTTTGTGAATCAATACTGTGACTCCTCTAGAGTAGGTAGTATATGTGGAGTTGTACACCTGTGTAGACCACCTCCCCCCAAGTCGGGGCATCCTCTCCTGTGAGAAATGAGTTTCAACCAAACAGACAATAGCTGGCAAATGTCTCCTTATCAGATCTAATACTGCTTGTCTTTTTACCTTCTCCCCTAGACCCCGAACACTCCATGTTAGTATTCCTGTAATCATTAATTAATCCTATAGTCTCCAAGTACCATCCTCCTCAAGCTTCACTCCGTTCCCCACTTCAACGTTGGTTGCATCGCAGGACACCCTCCCCTCTAGCCCCCCATCCTATAACTCCCCCCACCCAGAAAACAACAGACCTCTTAACTAGGACCATCCCCCCCCACTCCCCCAGCCGGACCTCCATCCACAAACAAAATCCCCAAAAGTGAGAATGTCAAGGAAGAAAACATATTTTAGACATTATTCCTATGTAACCAGTCGGTGGCCATATCTGGAGTGTCAAAAAAGAGTACTGATTCATTATATACAATCCTTAGTTTGGCTGGGTACGAAAAAAAGTACTTAATGTCCGTGCCCTGAAGACGTTTTTTTACCTAAAAAGGCGCGTCTCTTATCTTGAACTTCTTTAGAAAAATCTGGAAAAAAAGAAAGTTTGCACCCGTTATTGTAGTGTCCCACTAGGTAAATGTGGGCACTATACAAGGGTCAATATGGCCATGTTATTCTCCACCTCCTGTGGAACATGGTCATTGTATTTTATATGATGTTTTTATGTGTTTTCCCTGTTATCTCCTGTATCAGGCCTGTTAGGGGTAGTTCCTCCTCCTAGACAGTAGAGGGAGCTAGGGAACCCCTAGTATATATAGTTAGGCCCAGACAGGAAAGAGGGAGTGCAGTATAGTACAGGAGGCTAGTCAGTGCAGTCTAGCCTGCCTGAGGGTCCTGAGCAAAGAAGCTCAGAAGCTGCCATCCAGGGGGAAGAGTTTGGCCCCTGAGAAAACCAAGTTCCCTTAAAGGTGCAGTGCAGAGCCAAGTGTATTTCCAGCTAAACAGAGAGCCGACGGGCAGAACGATATTCTACAGCAAGGATATATATATATATATATATATATATACAGTACAGACCAAAAGTTTGGACACACCTTCTCATTCAAAGAGTTTTCTTTATTTTCATGACTATGAAAATTGTAGATTCACACGGAAGGCATCAAAACTACGAATTAACACATGTGGAATTATATACATAATAAAAAAAAGTGTGAAACAACTGAAAATATGTCATATTCTAGGTTCTTCAAAGTAGCCACCTTTTGCTTTGATTACTGCTTTGCACACTCTTGGCATTCTCTTGATGAGCTTCAAGAGGTAGTCACCTGAAATGGTTTTCACTTCACAGGTGTGCCCTGTCAGGTTTAATAAGTGGGATTTCTTGCCTTATAAATGGGGTTCGGACCATCAGTTGTATTGTGGAGAAGTCAGGTGGATACACAGCTGATAGTCCTACTGAATAGACTGTTAGAATTTGTATTATGGCAAGAAAAAAAGCAGCTAAGTAAAGACAAACGAGTGGCCATCATTACTTTAAGAAATGAAGTTCAGTCAGTCCGAAAAATTGGGACAACTTTGAAAGTGTCCCCAAAGGCAGTCACGAAAACCATCAAGCGCTACAAAGAAACTGGCTCACATGCGGACCGCCCCAGGAAAGGAAGACCAAGAGTCACCTCTGCTGCTGAGGATAAGTTCATCCGAGTCAGTGGCCTCAGAAATCGCAGGTTAATAGCAGCTCAGATTAGAGACCAGGTCAATGCCACACAGAGTTCTAGCAGCAGACACATCTCTAGAACAACTGTTAACAGAAGACTGTGTGAATCAGGCCTTCATGGTAGAATATCTGCTAGGAAACCACTGCTAAGGACAGGAAACAAGCAGAAGAGTCTTGTTTGGGCTAAAGAACACAAGGAATGGACATTAGACCAGTGTAAATCTGTGCTTTGGTCTGATGAGTCAACATTTGAAATCTTTGGTTCCAACCACCGTGTCTTTGCGTGACGCAGAAAAGGTGAACGGATGGACTCTACATGCCTGGTTACCACCGTGAAGCATGGAGGAGGAGGTGTGATGGTGTGGGGGTGCTTTGCTGGAGACACTGTTGGGGATTTATTCAAAATTGAAGGCATACTGAACCAGCATGGCTACCACAGCATCTTGCAGCAGCATGCTTTTCCATCCGGTTTGCGTTTAGTTGGACCATCATTTATTTTTCAACAGGAAAATGACCCCAAACACACCTCCAGGCTGTGTAAGGGTTATTTGACCATGAAGGAGAGTGATGGGGTGCTGCGCCAGATGACCTGGCCTCCACAGTCACCGGACCTGAACCCAATCGAGATGGTTTGGGGTGAGCTGGACCTCAGAGTGACGGCAAAAGGGCCAACAAGTGCTAAGCATCTCTGGGAACTCCTTCAAGACTGTTGGAAGACCATTTCAGATGACTACCTCTTGAAGCTCATCAAGAGAATGTCAAGAGTGTGCAAAGCAGTAATGAAAGCAAAAGGTGGCTACTTTGAAGAACCTAGAATATGACATATTTTCAGTTGTTTCACACTTTTTTGTTATGTATATAATTCCACATGTGTTAATTTATAATTTTGATGCCTTCAGTGTGAATCTACAATTTTCATAGTCATGAAAATAAAGAAAACTCTTTGAATGAGAAGGTGTGTCCAAACTTTTGGTCTGTACTGTATATATATATATATATATATATATATACCAGAGGAAGTTTTCCCTACCCAAGGATAAAGCCAGCTATAGGACATACGGGCCTTGAAGAAAGACAGACAGGATTCTGAGGAAAAGTGCAGCCTGATCTGTAAGTGTTATTCCCTCTGAGTATCTTGCAAAGACATTGCCTGCCATTTTTATATCAAGCCGGCCTGTTACAACCTGTTTACATGTGGAACTGACCAAAGACTGTAAATAGTTGAACTGTTTCAGTAAAAGAAGTTCTGGTTCACTACAACATTGTGTTCCTCAATTATTGCTACAATAATTCGGTGTGTCACCGTTACTGACACTGGCATCACGAACTTAAAGGGATCTTGCCCCTGGCACATTAAAACCTGCAACATCCAGGGCACCTCACCCACCATCCGGCCCGGTCCCTATACATAGAGAGTGCCCCAGAGGACCCCTGTGCCAGCCTCTCCATCACTGCTGTACGCCTGCCCAGGGTATATAAAAGACTGTGAGTACCATAACCACCCTCGGTTAGTAACTACCCCTGTGATCTCATAATCGGTCACCCTGCAGGGCTGCGTACTGCATATTTTGCCGTCACGAACAGGATTCGAATATTCCTACGCCATTGTGGAATCTTAACTGTGTGCCATTATTTGCTATAAAGTGATAAATGCCCCATCTGTTTGTTTGAAAATTGTTGGGCCAAAGAATTGTGAAAACTACATATTGTGGACTGTTTCCTGCTTTGTGAAGTCACCGCTTGCTGAGTGAATCGACAGCCTTATGCTTAAAAATGGCTACTTAAGCTGACTGGAATAATCGTTGCGCCATCGCTGTGTCCCTCTGGCATGAAAAAGAAGGAGAGGTACCGCCCTGTCTGTAAAGAAGATACCGCCTACCTTGAATCCCGGAGCTCAGAGAGGCTGCGCCTATCTCCTGATGCTGGGCGTGGGACCTCCGCACAACGTAATCTCGTACCTCGCTAGACCTGGACTGCGCATCACTGGAGTGAGTAAACTTTCGGTACTAACCGATTACTTTATATTCGAGCACCGGGAGGATTCCAATCCTTGCTGGGAGACTGGGGGGAGGTCCCTTGTTAGTAATAAGAGACTTAACCCAGGGGAAAAACACATCCAATTGGATTTTGGCCGTCTCCGCCGCTCCTTAAAGGGTCATACCCTCTCCGTGGTCACTGTTAGCAACAGCCTAAGAAAGTTAAGTCCAGCGTGGGTCTGCATATAGAACTTGCCTCCATAGACCACACCATGTCCGCACCTGAGGGAACGGAGCAGGTGGCCCTCAATGAGCCTTCTGCAATTCACCCAGATGAGAACAGGGTGCCCACCGCTGCGGCAGCATCCAGTCTGATGCCGCTGACTATGCCATATTATTTCGGGGCCCCCTGGTTCCCGTGATATTCCCGGGAAGCCCATAAACTGAAGGACTTTAAAGACCAGATCCTGGTCTTATTCCGGCTCTATCCTATCTCCACTGAGCAGTAAATGGAGTTTCTCTTAGCACAGCTAGAAGGGGCCGCCCGCAGGGAAGTCATGTCATTGCCCAGCTCTGAAAAGAATAGCCTGGAACAGATCTTTGATCGCCTCGGCACCATGTTTGAGGCCAGAACAATGTCAGAAGTTAAGATGCGATTTTTCAGCAGGAAGCAACAGCCTGGTGAGTCACTCCGTGATTTTGCTTTGTTCCTGCAAGAGACCTTGAGGGTTGTGATCCAGGTGGACCCCCGAGAGGCTGAGGAACAGGACCGGACTTTAAGAGCGCAGTTCATTGCGGGTGTAAACACTAAGCACTTAAAGGGCCAGCTGAAGATGCTGTCGGCCCAGCACCCCAATTGTGCGTTTTTGGACTTTAAAGAGCCGGCCATCAGTATCCTAGGTAAAAACCCACCCACGGGGCCAGCGGCCTCCCTTGAACCTCAGGCCTGCCAGTCGAAAACTATTAATGTGAAACCATCCGGAGCCAGTCAAGCTACCCAGGCTCCAGTAGCAGATGTGGTGGCAGCATTAATGGAGCAAGTTAACCATCTCACTAAGAGCCTGGAGAAGGTGTGCAGGAAAATTGAGGAATGGAAAAGACCACTGTTATTGGAAGACGAAAGCCCCCTTCCTCGAAGGCTCCTCCCGCATGCATATAAAGAGGTCTACCCCAAAGAACCGAGTTACCGGTCTAAGAATCGCAAGCCTGTCTGCCACTATTGTAAAAAATATGGACTCACTGAATCAACGTGTTGGCAGTTAAACGGGTCACCCCCGAGGCCGGGGACCGCCCCTCGGGAGGTAGAACAGTAGGTCCAAAGGATCCAAGTTGGATGCCCAGATATGTAGGGTCTCATCCAAAAATTAACATATGCATCAACGGGATACCTCTTGAAGCCCTGCTGGATACTGGGTCTCAGATCACCACCATTCAACGACCCACCTTTGATAAATTCTGGGATTCAAGTCTCCTCACCCAGCCACCGGAATCCTGGCTGGATATCATTGCTAGCAACAGCAAGCCGGTGAAAGTCCATGAGTACTGGGAAATTACCCTTCAGGTCGAAGAAGCCACCTTACCACAGCAAGGTGTGATTTTGGTGAAAGCCGGAGATAAAGGGGGACACCCCGTGATCTTAGGGACTAATGTCTTTAAAATTTGTTACTCCGAGGTGCTTGAGGCATTGAACCAATCCATACCTTCAGCTTCACCTGCTTCTAAAAGAGTCATTTGTTGCCATGCATTGAAGAGTCTTTGACTGCCCTGGGGTGATCAGCCTACTTCTCAACTCTGGACTTAACCAGTGGATACTGGCAGGTACCTATGGCCCCGGAAGACCGGGAAAAAACTGCTTTCACTACGCCTATGGGCCTGTTTGAATTTAATTACATGCCTTTCGGACTGTGTAACGCTCCAGGGACGTTCCACCGGTTGATGGAGCGTTGTTTAGGCCATAAGAACTTTGAGACTGTACTGCTATACTTGGATGACGTCATTATATACTCCAAGACATATGAGGATCATTTAAAACATCTGGCTAAAGTGTTTGAAGTCCTCGTTAAATATGGCCTTAAAATCAAGCCGTCCAAGTGCCATCTGCTGAAACCAGCAGTTAAGTACCTAGGGCACGTTGTTAGTGCAGAAGGAGTCCAGCCTGATCCTGATAAACTTGCTGCGAGAAGTTTCCTCAGCTTTGCAGGATATTTCCGAAGCTTCAACCCTGCATTTTGCACAGATTGTGGATCCGATCCAGGAACTCCTAAAGGGGCATCCCAAAATGAGTCCAAAGACTCCTATTCCTGTTGAATGGAATGAAGAATGGGAGATTGCCTTCCAGCTCCTAAAGAAGAAGCTGACTGAGCCCCCTGCCCTGGGTTACCCGGATTATCAGAAGCTGTTCCACCTCTATACGGATGCCAGTAAAAGAGGCCTGGGAGCCGTGTTGGCTCAGGTGCAAGACAACAAAGAGAGGGTGATTGCCTACGCCAGCAGATCCCTGAGGGGAGCTGAGAAAAACAATCAGAATTATAGTTCCTTCAAGCTGGAGTTCCTTCCTTTAGTGTCGGCTGTGACTGAAAAGTTCAAGGACTACCTTGCTGCCACTCCGTTTGTTGCCTTCACGGACAACAATCCCCTGGCACATCTGAATACAGCCAAGTTAAGGGCCCTGGAGCAAAGATGGGCCTCCCGCCTTGCCAACTATGACTTTACTGTGAAATACCGGGCAGGCCACTCAAATGATAATGCTGATGCCCTGTCTCGGCTTCCCACTACAGAAGCACCAGATGAACCAAAGGATGCCTGGGAAGAAGTGGAGATGCCGGCATTTTACAACAAATTTGCTCAGCAAGATAATGTTCACATTGAAAATCACTCAGCTGCTGATCCCTCTCCACCGAATAATCCTGAATCCAGAGGCGTACAAGAAAGGTGGATTAAGCTCCAGTCAAAAAGTAGAGTCCTCGGTGAACTGCTCGACTTCTTTACCAGCGGAAGAACTCCTGAAAGAGTCCGCAGGAAGAGTGCAGACCCAGAACTAGTGAAATTGTGAAGACATCGCCACCAACTCTTCCTTCAAAAAGGCCTGTTGCTAAAAAGGAGCCTGGATCCAGTGTCCTGTGATAGGGTGTACCAGATCCTCATACCCCGTCGAGATGCCAGTCTGGTGTTAGAGATGTATCATAACCAGTTTGGACACTTCGGCGTGCAGAAAACTGAGGCCACCATTCGCAGAAGGTTCTATGGATTGGGAAGAGAGAAGACATTGAAAAATGGTGCTGGGAATGTACTGCCTGTGCCATCGGGAGAAGTGAATGCCATGACCAGAGAGCGCCTCTCCATCCTATCGTGAGTAAAACTCCTCTGGAGCTTGTTGCTATTGATCATGTGAAGTTGGAGCCAAGTCGCTTAGGTTATACTTATGCCATGACCTTAGTGATCACTTCACTAAGTTTGTTGTAGCAGTGCCTGTGAAGGACCTGACAGCCAAGACTGCGGCAGAAGCATTCTGGAAGCATTTCCTCCTGCCCTACGGCTGTCCAGAGAAAATCCTCACCGACTAGGGATCTGCGTTTGAATCACAGTTGTTCCAGGAGATGTGTCTGCTACATAATTGCCAGAAGGTCTGGATCACAGCCTATCATCCACAAGGAAACGGGCACTGTGAAAAGATGAATCAAACTCTCATTGAAATGCTGAGAGCAGTATCCCCTGAGACAAGGGATAATTAGCCTACTCTGCTGCCACAACTTATGTATACATATAACAATACAATTCACTGTTCCACGGGGTACACGCCCTTCTATTTGATGTTTGGCCGTCAAGGGAGGCTGCCTGCCGAACATTCCCTGGATGTACAAGTGCCTGATGTCATCAACCCACTACCAAAGACTGATTGGGTGGTGGAGCATCAAAGACGTCTCCTTAATGCTAAGGAGATTGTTCAGGAGCGCATGGAACGTGCCCGAGAGCGACAGCAGAGAGACTATGACCTGGCTGCTCATGCAGAACCTCTAGCTTTAGGAGACATGGTGTGGCTGAAGAATAACCACCGAACCAGTAAACTGGACAGTAAGTGGGAAAGGACTCCCTACGTTATACCTGCTATTCCTAATGCTGAGGCCCATATTTATCAAATTTCCAGGGAAGGTAAAGGCTCCCAAATTGTACACAGAAATCATTTATTCACCTCAACCCCCCTAGCTTAAACACCCTTAATGACCAGACCACTTTTTACAATTCTGCACTACACTACTTTCACTGTTTATCGCTCGGTCATGCAACTTACCATCCAAATGAATTTTACCTTCTTTTCTTTGCACTAATAGAGCTTTCATTTGGTGGTATTTCATTGCTGCTGACATTTTTACTTTTTTGTTATTAATCGAAATTTAACAAAAAAAATAAAAAAAATGACATTTTTCACTTTCAGTTGTAATTTTTTTTTAAAAAAACAACATCTATATATACATTTTTCTCTAAATGTATTGTTCTACATGTCTTTGATAAAAAAAAATGTTTGGGTAAAAAAAAAGATGGTTTGGGTAAAAGTTATAGCGTTTACAAACTATGGTACAAAAATGTGAATTTCCGCTTTTTGAAGCAGCTCTGACTTTCTGAGCACCTGTCATGTTTCCTGAGGTTCTACAATGCCCAGACAGTAGAAAACCCCCACAAATAACCCCATTTTGGAAAGTAGACACCCTAGGGTATTTGCTGATGGGCATAGTGAGTTCATAGAACTTTATTTTTTTGTCACAAGTTAGCGGAAAATGATGAATTTTTATTTTATTTTTTTCCTTACAAAGTCTCATATTCCACAAAATTGTTACAAAAAATAAAAAATTCCATGAACTCACTATGCCCATCATGAAATACCTTGGGGTGTCTTCTTTCCAAAATGGGGTCACTTGTGGGGTAGTTATATTGCCCTGGCATTTTAGGGGCCCTAATGCGTGAGAAGTAGTTTGAAATCAAAATCTGTAAAAAATGGCCTGTGAAATCCGAAAGGTGCTCTTTGGAATGTGGGCCCATTTGCCCACCTAGGCTGCAAAAAAGTGTCACACATCTGGTATCTCCATACTCAGAAGAAGTAGGGCAATGTGTTTTGGGGTGCATTTCTACATATACCCATGCTGGGTGAGAGAAATATCTTGGCAAAAGACAACTTTTCCTATTTTTTTTATACAAAGTTGGCATTTGACCAAGATATTTATCTCACCCAGCATGGGTATATGTAAAATGACACCCCAAAACACATTCCCCAACTTCTCCTGAGTACGGCGATACCACATGTGTGACACTTTTTTGCAGCCTAGGTGGGCAAAGGGGCCCACATTCTAAAGAGCACCTTTCGGATTTCACAGGCCATTTTTTACAGATTTTGATTTCAAACTACTTCTCACGCATTAGGGCCCCTAAAATGCCAGGGCAGTATAACTACCCCACAAGTGACCCCATTTTGGAAAATGTTTTTGCAGCCTAGATGCGCAAAGGGGCCCAAATTCCTTTTAGGAGGACATTTTTAGATATTTTGATCCCAGACTTCTTCTCACGCTTTAGGGCCCCTAAAAATGGGGTCATTTGTGGGGTGTTTGTACTGCCCTGGCATTTGAGGGACTCCGCTATCATTACATGTATGGCCAGCATTAGGAGTTTTTGCTATTCTCCTTATATTGAGCATACAGGTAATGAGATTTTTTTTTTTCCG
The DNA here is from genome assembly GCF_014858855.1 of Bufo gargarizans. NCBI lineage: Eukaryota > Metazoa > Chordata > Amphibia > Anura > Bufonidae > Bufo > Bufo gargarizans. The sequence continues at coordinate 412,241,228 of NC_058082.1, read as the reverse complement.
TTCAGCCTCTGGGCTGAAAGAAAAAACGAACGGCACATTTTTCTTAATTCGCATCGATCAATGTGGATGAAAAAATCTCTGCCCAAAAAAATAAGGGGGGAAAGGCGTCTGCCAGGACATAGGAGCTCCGCCCAACATCCATACCCACTTAGCTTGTATGCCCTGGCAAACCCGATTGCTCCATTCACATCAATTGATGTGGATGAAAAAATCATTGCCGGGATTTTTTATTTTATTTTTATATACAAAGTGTTTGCCAAAGCATATGAACACCGCTGCCCCCTCAGCTCATATGCCTCGGCAAACCTATCTTTTACTGCAGAGGAGAAATCTCGTCTTGCAGCGCTGCATACACTGACTTTTGTGTAATCTGACAGCAGCGCAATGCTTCTGTCCGAATGCAAATCAGGGCTGCAGCTAGTCAATCGGTTGTTCCACCTGGAAGGTAAATAAAACAAAACAAAAAAGAAAAAAACAGGCTGCAACGCAATAAATTTATTAACATTATAATAACATTTGAACGGAACATATAAACTTTATGTAACTTTTTGAACAGAACGTTAACTTTTTTGCTTACCGGTGATTATTCTTTTTTTTTTTACCTTTATAGGACAAACCTCTCCTTCCCCATGGGACAATGTGCAAAGCGCAAATCGCCCAAAGATGTGGCTAAGTACATTATGCACTTTGTCCCAGGTGAAAGGAGAGGTTTGCAGCAGCTGTGAGTGAATGGGCCCTAATAGCCCTGTGTCCCTGTCCTGTGAGATGCAATGACTATGCTAATTGTACCTGTGTATGGTACTTCTGGAAACACTCCCCTAAGCATAGGGCAGGGTGGTCAGGGCAGTCAGGACAGAAATAGCAGGTGTCACGCCTTATTCCACTCCTGCTACAGACACGACATTGTTTTCGGGATGACGGTTGGGTTGAGGTACCAGCAACGACATTGGGAAAATGTAGCTCGTGTAGACGGCTCACTACACTGGTGGATGGAGCCACGGAACCTCCTGGATACAGGAGGGTCTCGATGATCTCTTCCTGAAATTTGAGGAAGGATCCTGTTCTCCCAGCCTTACTGTAGAGAACAAAACTATTGTACATAGCCAATTGAATCAAATATACAGACACCTTCTTATACCAGCGTCTGGTGCGTCAGGAAACTAAATAAGGAGCCAACATCTGGTCATTGAAGTCCACCCCTCCCATGAGCGAATTATAGTTGTGGACACAGGGGGGCTTTTCAATGACACTGGTTGCTCGTTCAATTTGTATTGTTGTGTCTGCGTGAATGGAAGAGAGTATGTAAACATCACGCTTGTCTCTCCATTTCACCGCGAGCAGTTCTTCATTACACAAGGCAGCCCTCTCCCCCCTTGCAAGACGGGTGGTAACGAGCCATTGGGGGAAGCCCCGGCGACTAGGTTGCGCAGTGCCACAGCAGCCAATCTGTTCTAGGAACAAATGCCTGAAATGGGGCACACTTGTGTAGAAATTGTCCACATAAAGATGGTACCCCTTGCCAAATAAGGGTGACACCAAGTCCCAGACTGTCTTCCCACTGCTCCCCAGGTAGTCAGGGCAACCGACCGGCTCCAGGGTCTGATTTTTACCCTCATAGATCCAAAATTTATGGGTATAGCCTGTGGCCCTTTCACAGAGCTCATACAATTTGACCCCATACCGGGCGCGCTTGCTTGGGATGTATTGTTTGAAGCCAAGGCGCCCGGTAAAATGTATAAGGGACTCGTCTACGCAGATGTTTTGCTCAGGGGTATACAAATCTGCAAATTTGTTGTTGAAGTGGTCTATGAGGGGCCGAATTTTGTGGAGCCGGTCAAAAGCTGGGTGGCCTCTGGAACGGGAGGTGGTGTTGTCGCTAAAGTGCAGGAAACGCAGGATGGCCTCAAATTGTGCCCTGGACATGGCAGCAGAGAACATGGGCATGTGATGAATTGGGTTCGTGGACAAATATGACCGCAATTCATGCTTTTTGGTTAGACCCATGTTAAGGAGAAGGCCCAGAAAAATGTTTAATTCGGAAACTTGGACGGGTTTCCACCGGAAAGGCTGGGCATAATAGCTTCCCGGGTTGGCGGCTATAAATTGAGTGGCATACCGATTTGTTTCTGCCATGACTAAGTCCAAGAGATCCGCAGTCAATAACAGCTCAAAAAATCCCAGTGCCGAACCGATCTGAGCTGTCTCAACCCGAATTCCAGACTGGGCGGTGAAAGGGGGAACTAATGGTGCGGCTGAAGTTGGGGACTGCGAATCAGGGTTTGCCAGCACCTCAGGGACTCTAGGGGCTCTACAGGCCTGTCTGTGCGGTGGCTGCGACAGAGTAACTATTACACGTACCAGCTTCAACTGCCCTTCTGGTGCTCGCCACTTCACCAGGTTGTACGGCAGTGCTGGTACTAGGTCCAGGGTGGGCTGCGCTGCTGGTGTATGCCTCACCACGTAATCCGACAGCGCCAGCCCCACTCTGCTGCCCTTGAAGCGGATCCTGCGCAACCTGTGGTGTAGCAACACAGGGCCGGGTACGCCTGGTGCTATCAGAGACCTCAACCTCCTCGTCCGAAATTTGGGTCAGACTGCCACTGCTTTCTACAGGTTCATATTCTGACCCGCTGGATTCGTCAGATGAGGGTTCCCATTCCTCATCCGACTGGGTCAGAATCCTGTAGGCCTCTTCAGAAGAATACCCCTTGTTTGACATTTGGATTACTAAATTTAGGGGGTATTCCCTGAGACTACCCAAGAAAAAAAGCAAGCCTGTCTTACAAATGGGAGGCTAACGAAGTACCGGAGGCCGCTGCGATTGATAAAAAAATATCAAACTGATTTTTTTTTTATGGCCGCAGCGCTTGGAAAGTGATTGTACAGTGATAAAAAAAAATAATATTTTGTCACTGCGGCGGGGCGGGCATGGGTGAACGCACGTGTGGGCAACCGATCAGGCCTGATCGGGCAAACACTACGTTTTGGGTGGAGGGTGAGCTAAGGTGACACTAATACTATTATAGATCTGACTGTGATCAGTTTTGATCACTTACAGATACCATAAAAGTACAAATGCTGATTAGCGATACGCTAATCAGCGAATCAGTGACTGTGGTGTGGTGGGCTGGGCGCTAAACGATCGCTAACTACCTAACCAAGGGGCCTAAACTATCCTAAAACCTAACAGTCAATACCAGTGAAAGAAAAAAGTGACAGTTTACACTGATCACTTTTTTCCCTTTCGCTGGGTGATTGACAGGGGTGATCAAGGGGTTAATTGGGGTGATTGGGGGTGATCTGGGGGCTAAGTGTGCTGTTTGGTGTACTCACTGTGAACTGTGCTCCTCTGCTGGAACCAACCGACCAAAAGGACCAACAGAGGAGCACAGCAGCCATTTAACACCTTATATTTATAAATATAAAGTGCTAACTGGCTTGTGATTTGTTTTTTTGAAAATCATCAGCATGCCAGCGATGATCATTGGCTGGCAGGCTGATGATGTAACCCCCCTCTAACTTTTGCCGGCCCGCTTTGAGATGACTCGCCGATGCGTGACTCTGCCTGAGAAAGCCGCCTACGGAACGCGGTCCTGCGTTAGGCGGTCCGGAGGCGGTTAAAACCCTGCATAGAAGAAGAAACTGCAGCAGGAGACATTGCGCCAGAGTCTCCTGAGCGCAAGTTGTCAGCCCAACCTGTTGATCCTATGCAGGCTGTTGAAAACCTGTTACATGACAAGGAGCCACTTCATTGGTTCCTCACACCCTGGTTGAACTTGGTGGTACCGGCCCCAGTTCCTGCTAGTCCTCAACCCCAGGATGACCGGTCCCAGGGTGTACTTGAAAGGGCTCCAGAGCCTGTGGATTCCTCTGGCCCCTCTGAACTAAGGCAGGAATAGCCCCTGCTAGTAAGAAGGTCCATGCTGCCTACTAAGGGGCACCCACCTGTGAGATTTGGAAACTATATTGTGGACCAGAGTAGCTCCTCCCGGGAAACCCCTGTTTAACTGTCTACAAGACCTGGGTACTCATTTTGTTCTTTTGAGCCTCCAGGAACTTATGTTATTGTTTCAATTTTCATTATTATGGACTATCCTGGTTATTACTGATACGCTGTACCAGGTCAGCTCCCCTGTTCCCTGTTCTATCCTGTATGAAGAGAACGACGGCCCTTTTTTTTTGTTTCTTTGCCAGCAGAGCTGCCTGATATATTTTTACTGCAAAAGTAGTGATTATTGTGTATGCCTGCTTTTCATTTTGTCTTTCAGGTTACAGTTTCCAGCTGGGCGGGCCCCCTATGTTGCGCCGAGGACGGGCAACCTCAAAGCAGCGGAGTATGTAGTGTCCCACTAGGTAAATGTGGGCACTACACAAGGGTCAATATGGCCATGTAATTCTCCACCTCCTGTGGAACATGGTCATTGTATTTTATATAATGTTTTTATGTGTTTGTCCTGTTATCTCCTGTATCAGGCCTGTTAGGGGTAATTCCTCCTCCTAGACAGTAGAGAGAGCTACGGAACCCTGAGTATATATAGTTAGGCTCAGACAGGAAAGAGGGAGTACAGTATAGTACAGGAGGCTAGTCAGTGCAGTCTAGCCTGCCTGACGGTCCTGAGCAAAGAAGCTCAGAAGCTGCCATCCAGAGGAAGAGTTTGCCTCCTGAGTAAACCAAGTTCCCTTAAAGGTGCAGTGCAGAGCCAAGTGTATTTCCAGCTAAACGGAGATCTGAAGGGCAGAAGGATATTCTATAGCAAGGTTATATATATATATATATATATATATATATATAGTTCAACTGGATTAAGACAGCCTATGTTTGATAGGAATGTACCACCTATATGAATATCAACTCAGGAGAAATTAGTACAAGAATATCCCTTAGGATGAATTTTATTATTGTTTAAATTACATAAAAAACATACATACATAAAACATTTAATTGCAGAAATTTATACAGAGTGCTACACATTGTAGTCAATATCAACATCACTTGTATTTACTGGTAATATATTATATATATGGTTGTGCTGTTGGACGACTGCAATAGGATGCTCAGGTCAGCATATAATATCAGTTAGCTGATTCCGGCGATTATCTGCAGTCCTCTCAGATCACAGCACAATCAATATAGTGTGGGAGAAATGACGATTGTGGTGTGGCATTTTAAATGATGTCATTCGCTGTTATAGTATATTCATGGAAGCCTATCACATTTTCTATTTGTATATCTCATTTCTTACCCTGTTGTTCAGCGTGGTGAGGATATGGGCTAGTCGGTGTAGCGTGCGCTCCTCGACGCGCGTTTCGCCTATTGCTTCATCAGGAGGGGACTACCTCCTGATGAAGCAATAGGCGAAACGCGCGTCGAGGAGCGCACGCTACACCGACTAGCCCATATCCTCACCACGCTGAACAACAGGGTAAGAAATGAGATATACAAATAGAAAATGTGATAGGCTTCCATGAATATACTATAACAGCGAATGACATCATTTAAAATGCCACACCACAATCGTCATTTCTCCCACACTATATTGATTGTGCTGTGATCTGAGAGGACTGCAGATAATCGCCGGAATCAGCTAACTGATATTATATGCTGACCTGAGCATCCTATTGCAGTCGTCCAACAGCACAACCATATATATAATATATTACCAGTAAATACAAGTGATGTTGATATTGACTACAATGTGTAGCACTCTGTATAAATTTCTGCAATTAAATGTTTTATGTATGTATGTTTTTTATGTAATTTAAACAATAATAAAATTCATCCTAAGGGATATTCTTGTACTAATATATATATATATGTATATATATATATATATATATATATACAGTACAGACCAAAAGTTTGGACACACCTTCTCATTCAAAGAGTTTTCTTTATTTTCATGACTATGAAAATTGTAGATTCACACTGAAGGCATCAAAACTATGAATTAACACACGTAGAATTATATACATAACAAAAAAGTGTGAAACAACTGAAAATATGTCATATTCTAGGTTCTTCAAAGTAGCCACCTTTTGCTTTGATTACTGCTTTGCACACTCTTGGCATTCTCTTGATGAGCTTCAAGAGGTAGTCACCTGAAATGGTTTTCACTTCACAGGTGTGCCCTGTCAGGTTTAATAAGTGGGATTTCTTGCCTTATAAATGGGGTTGGGACCATCAGTTGCGTTGTGGAGAAGTCAGGTGGATACACAGCTGATAGTCCTACTGAATAGACTGTTAAAATTTGTATTATGGCAAGAAAAAAGCAGCTAAAGAAAAATGAGAGGCCATCATTACTTTAAGAAATGAAGGTCAGTCAGTCCGAAAAATTGGGAAAACGTTGAAAGTGTCCCCAAGTGCAGTCACAAAAACCATCAAGCGCTACAAAGAAACTGGCTCACATGCGGACCGCCCCAGGAAAGGAAGACCAAGAGTCACCTCTGCTGCGGAGGATAAGTTCATCCGCGTCACCAGCCTCAGAAATCGTAGGTTAACAGCAGCTCAGATTAGAGACCAGGTCAATGCCACACAGAGTTCTAGCAGCAGACACCTCTCTAGAACAACTGTTAAGAGGAGACTGTGTGAATCAGGCCTTCATGGTAGAATATCTGCTAGGAAACCACTGCTAAGAACAGGCAACAAGCAGAAGAGACTTGTTTGGGCTAAAGAACACAAGGAATGGACATTAGACCAGTGGAAATCTGTGCTTTGGTCTGATGAGTCCAAATTTGAGATCTTTAGTTCCAACCACTGTGTATTTGTGCGACGCAAAAAAGGTGAACGGATGGACTCTACATGCCTGGTTCCCACCGTGAAGCATGGAGGAGGAGGTGTGATGGTGTGGGGGTGCTTTGCTGGTGACACTGTTCAGAATTTATTCAAAATTGAAGGCATACTGAACCAGCATGGCTACCACAGCATCTTGCAGTGGCATGCTATTCCATCCGGTTTGCGTTTAGTTGGACCATCATTTATTTTTCAACAGGACAATGACCTCAAACACACCTCCAGGCTGTGTAAGGGCTATTTGACCATGAAGGAGAGTGATGGGTGCTGTGCCAGATGACCTGGACTCCACAGTCACCGGATCAATGGAGATGGTTTGGGGTGAGCTGGACCGCAGAGTGACGGCAAAAGGGCCAACAAGTGCTAAGCATCTCTGGGAACTCCTTCAAGACTGTTGGAAGACCATTTCAGGTGACTACCTCTTGAAGCTCATCAAGAGATGCCAAGAGTGTGCAAAGCAGTAATCAAAGCAAAAGGTGGCTACTATGAAGAACCTAGAATGTGACCTATTTTCAGTTGTTTAACTCTTTTTTGTTATGAATATAATTCCACATGTGTTAATTTATAGTTTTGATGCCTTCAGTGTGAATCTACAATTTTCAGAGTCATGAAAATAAAGAAAACTCTTTGAATGAGAAGGTGTGTCCAAACTTTTGGTCTGTACTGCATACCAGAGGAATTTTTCCCTACCCAAGGATAAAGCCAGCTATAGGACATACGGGCCTTGGAGAAAGGCAGACAGGATTCTGAGGAAAAGTGCAGCCTGATCTGTAAGTGTTATTCCCTCTGAGTATCTTGCAAAGACATTGCCTGCCATTTTTATATCAAGCCTGCCTGTTACATCCTGTTTACATGTGGAACTGATCAAAGACTGTAAATAGTTGAACTGTTTCAGTAAAAGAAGTTCTGGTTCACTACAAAATTGTGTTCCTCAATTATTGCTACAATAAATCGGTGTGCCAACGTTACCGGCACTGGCGTCACAAACTTAAAGGGATCTTGCCGCCGGCATATTAAAACCTGCAACATCTAGGGCACCTCACCCACCATCCGGCCTGGTCCCTATACATAGAGATTGCCCCAGAGGACCCCTGTGCCAGCCTCTCCATCACTGCTGTACGCCTGCCCAGGGTATATAAAAGACTGTGAGTACCATAACCACCCTCGGTTAGTAACTACCCCTGTGACCTCACCATCGCTCAACATGCAGGGCTGCGTACTGCATTATGAGAAATCGGAAATACTTCTCGTGCACGCCTTAGGATCATGTTTCTATCATAAGCAGCTAGCATTTTAATTATTACAGTCCTTGAGGACTTCCCTGGGATTGATTTGCCACCCGGATATCAAAGATTATAGATTCTATCATTCCTGCCCAAAACATTTTTTCATCGGGGGTTACTATTAAGCCCATGATTCTTACATTAGATCTTCTTGACCTATCCTCAAGGTCCACCGTTTTTTTTCTCAGGTAGTTGTAGTCCATTTTTACTGTATTGTTCTCAACCTTTAGTATTCTCACTTCTTGTTCTAGTTTATTCACTGTGATTTCCAGTTCCTTAAAGGGCTTCTGCTACCCCCCAACCCCCTCAAATCCCGCGCCTGCGCTGTACTGGTCGTCATTCGGCGTAGGCGCTCTGAGAGAAGGGCGGCCGCTCCTTCCTTAATGCGCCTGCGCCGATGACGTCAGCCCTCCTTCTCTCAGAGCGCCTGTGCTGAATGACGACCGGTACGACACAGGCGCGGGATTTGAGGCTGCAGGCAGGGCCAGCGAGAGGAGGAGAGCGCTCGCTAGCCCTGTCAATCAAGTGGAGGAGGGGGCGTTTTTTTTAGAGGATGCGGCAGCTACCTGCAAGTCCGCCCAACTTGAAGAAATTTACATATAACAAAAGTATGTTTTTTACTGTAATTACTGCACTGCCCGAGGTAAGAGGGGCATATATGGAGTCTGCTTACATTAACAAATATAATAAGTCAAAAACTGAAAATTGGGGGTTGGGGGGTGACAGAAGCCCTTTAATTCTATTGCAAATCTTTGTCAGATCATCTTTTATAATAAGTACATCCGATTGTACTGACCCCAATTGAACAGCAATATTTTGTATCGCTTTTCCATTGTTTTTAACAGTAAATAAGGCTACTTTCACACTTGCGCTAGGTGCGGATCCGTCTTGTATCTGCACAGACGGATCCGCACCTATACATACAAAGGATGGTATCTGTTCAGTGCGGATCCGTCTGCATAACACCTTTTTTAGATCTGAGTTTTCACGATCGTGAAAACTCAGATCCGACAGTATATTCTAACACAGAGGCGTCCCCACGGTGATGGGGATGCTTCAAGTTAGAATATACTAAGAACTGTGTACATAACTGCCCCCTGCTGCCTGGCACCATCAGATCTCTTACAGGGGGCACCATCAGATCTATTACTGCCCCTGATCGGGGGCTGCCAGGCAGCAGGGGCCAGACCCCCCTCCCTCGCCAGTATTAAAAGCATTGGTGGCCAGTGCGGCCCCCCCTCCCTCCCTCCCCAGTATTAAAAGCATTGGTGGCCAGTGCGGCCCCCTCCTCCCTCCCCAGTATTAAAAGCATTGGTGGCGAGTGCGTCCTGGCTGCCATGGTAACCGATCGGAGCCCCAGCGATTAAACTGGGACTCCGATCGGAAAGGCCGCTCCGCTGCCACCAATGATGAGGGATTTTGCTAGCCTGTGGCCACTGCCACCAATGCTTTTAATACTGGGGAGGGAGGGAGGTAGGGCGGGTGCACTGGCCACCAATGCTTTTAATACTGGGGAGGGAGGGGGTCTCACTGGCCACCAATGCTTTTAATACTGGGGAGGGAGGGAGGGGGGGCCGCACTGGCCACCAATGCTTTTAATACTGGGGAGGGAGGGGGGGCCGCACTGGCCACCAATGCTTTTAATACTGGGGAGGGAGGGGGGTCTGGCCCCTGCTGCCTGGCAGCCCCTGATTAGGGGGCTGAGATCCGCACAATTAACCCCTCAGGTGCGGCACCTGAGGGGTTAATTGTGCGGATCACAGCCCTTTGTAAGAGATCGGGTGGTGCCAGGCAGCAGGGGGCAGTTATGTACACAGTTCTTAGTATATTATAACTTGAAGCGTCCCTATCACCATGGGAACACCTCTATGTTAGAATATACTGTCAGATCTGAGTTTTCATGATCTAACTCAAATCCGATGGTATATTCTAACATAGAGGTGTTCCCATGGTGATGGGGGCGCTTCAAGTTAAAATATACCATCGGATTGGAGAAAACTCTGATCCAATGGTATATTAATAGGGACTCCTGACTTTACATTGAAAGTCAATGGGGGACGGATCCGTTCACAATTGCACCAATATTGTGTCAATGTAAACGGACCCATCCCCATTGCAAGCAGCGTTTTGGTGTCCGCCTCGAGAGTAGAATGGAGGCGGAACGGAGCCAAACTGATGCATTCTGAACGGATCCGCATCCATTCAGATTGCATTGGGGCTAAACTGATCCGTTTGGGGCCGCTTGCGAGAGCCTTGAAATGGATCTCACAGGCGGACCCTGAAACACAAGTGTGAAAGTAGCCTAAAATCTTCTCTAATGGAGAGGAGTTTTCTACTTGCTTCTCCCCGTCTCCAATATCTGGGTCCCCCTCAGGTGGATCCTCCAATCTAAGCTCAGCGATATTTTTTTTTACATTAATATCTTGCCTCCATTTTTGTCCAGACCTGGTATTTAAATTCGGTGATCTCAAAATGTATCAATTTTGGCAGACTATTGATTTTTGTCCTGACTTGAATAAGATCGAGCTATTCTGTTTAGGAGCCACCCCCCCCCCCCCTTTTTTTTTCTCTTTTCTTTCTCTTTTTTTTTTTTTAAGTTAGTGTCTTTTTTTTTCCCTCCTTTTTTTCCCTATTCTCCTTTCTTTTTTTTCAGTTCCTGCTTTTTATTTCTTTTATTTCCTTATCCGTATACATTTTTTTTTCCAGTACGCTTTTTTTTTCTTTCCTTCCCCCCTTCCAGTAAAAAAACAGTAGGTGGTTAGCAGTTAATTGGGGGATGAGAGGGTTAGAACTGGTGTTAAATAAAGGGGGAGAAAAAAAGGGGAAAAACTCCAGAAGGCAAAGGGAAAAAATATCAATCCAGACAGGGAGGGGGGGGAGCAAGGATATATCTCACCAAACCAAGATTTTCAGGTTCTGGCTCCACTCTTAGCTCGCTGCACGTCCAGAATCTCAGCAGAGGCACTCAGACAGGTGGACACAGGAATTCCAGACCGGGGGTCCAAACAGGGGGTCCGGAAGATCCAAACAAGGGGTCTAACCACAGAGGGACATCCGGGAAACGCGTCAGCAGGGAGATTAGAAAGGGGACAGCCGCAGACACACACAGCCGCAGACACATGAAACGAGCCGCCACAGCAGAAAGACACGGGGGGGCGCCCAGAGCACAGCGCTCTCACCCCTCCAAGACGGGTAAGCAAACCTCAATCTGTAATCTGCGATGTAGCTCAGGGTCCGGGCACCATAAAGAGGTCAGTGGGGTTCCAAGACCGCGAGCCAGGGAGGCGGTCAGAGCATGTTCCGAAGCTACGCTGGCATTAGGGGAGGAGGGCGAGCGCAACGTTACACCATCACGTCATCACGTCCTGCCACGTCCCAGCTAACACTTTGTCAGCTGTGGGCAAATAAATCTTTAATTCAGGCCTACACTGATTTAGGCTGTGTAAGATACACCCTTTACATACAGGGGTTTGATTCAGCGCATTTCAAATACAGCCAGCACAGCAGAAGAGAGGGAGCAGGGTGCAAAAGCGGAGCGTCCGTCCTCTGGACAGTACACCTGCTACTCCCCACCGCAGCAAGGGACAGAGCACACCAAAGCCAGCTCTAAGGAGTTCCCTGGCGTGGCAGTTCTTCAGACAATGTGCTGACGACAAGACACAAGTGGTTTGCACGCTGTGCAATCAGAGCCTGAAGCGAGGCATAAACGTTCTCAACCTGAGCACAACCTGCATGATCAGGCATTTATGTGCAAATCACGAGCTGCAGTGGAGTAGACACCTCAAAAACCTCTTGCTTCCTCTTTTGCTGCAGTCTCGGCCTCTTCATCCGCCTCTGGAGTGACAGTGCCACCTGCCACCCCGCAAACAGAGTATCTGCGAGCAACACCAACACCTGGGTCACCAAGCATCTCCACAATGTCCCAAGGAAGCGTTTAGCTCTCCATATCCCAAACGCTGGAAAGGAAGAGGAAGTACCCCCCTACCCACCCGCGATCCCTAGCCCTGAATGCCAGCATTTCTAAATTACTGGCCTTTGAAATGCTGTCATTCCGTCTGGTGGAGACGGATAGTTTTAAAGGCCTTATGGCGGTGGCTGTCCCACAGTACGTCATGCCCAGCCACCACTACTTATCAAGGAGAGCCATCCCTTCCCTGCACAACCAAGTAGGGGACAAAATCAGGTGTGCACTGCGCAACGCCATCTCTGGCAAGGTGCACCTGACTACGGATACGTGGGCCAGTAAGCACGGTCAGGGCTGTTATATCTTCATAAAAGCACACTAGGTAAATGCAGTGGCGGCTGGGCCTGAGGCGGATAGCAGTTTGGCGCATGTCCTTCCACCACGAGGATTGCAGGGCACTTCAGTTTGCCTTCTGTTGCTTCCTCCTCCTACTCTGCTTCCTCATCCTCTACCAGCTCCTCATCCAGTCAGCGTAACACCTTCACCACCATCTTCAGCGCAGCCAGGGGTAAACGACAGCAGGCAGTTTTAAAACTTATCTGCGCAGGAGCTGTGGACGGACTTTGAACAACATACCGATGAGTGGTTTGTGCCAGTCAGCCTCAAGCCCGGCCTGGTGGTGTTTGATAATGGGTGAAATCTCGTAACAGCTCTGGGACAAGCCGGTTAGATGCACATCCCTTGCCTGGCGCATGTGCTGAATTTGGTGGTGCAGAGATTCCTTAAAAATTACCCGGATATGTCAAAGTTGCTGCATAAAGTGTCAGCCGTCTGTGCGCGCTTTCAGCGTTCTCACCCTACTGCTGCTCACCTGTCAGCTCTGCAGCGTAACTCCGGCCTTCCCGCTCACCTCCTCATATGCGACGTGCCCTCAAGGTGGAATTCCACCTTGCACATGCTGGCCAGACTGTGCGAGCAGCAGCAGGCCATAGTGGAGTTTCAGCTGCAGCACGCACGGGTGAGTCGCACTGCAGAACAGCACCACTTCACCACCAATGACTGGGCCTCCATGCGAGACCTGTGTTCCTTGTTGTGCTGTTTCGAGTACTCCACCAACATGGCCAGTGCCTATAATGCTGTTCTCAGTGTTACTATCCCACTTCTATGCCTCCTTGAAAAAACGCTCCTGGCGATGATGGAAGAGGATGTGGCACAGGAGGAGGAAAAGGGATCATTTCATAGGGTTTCCGGCCAGTCATTCCCAAGTGGCTCCAAGGGTGGGTTCCTGCACCCACAAACCCAAGGTACACAATTGTCCAGCCAGTGCACAGTTCTGGAGGGTGACGAGGTGGAGCATGAGGAGGAGGAGATGGAGGAGGAGGAGGAACCTTGTTCACAGCAGGGTGGCACCTAGACCAGCTCATGGCCATCACTGGTGCGTGACTGGGGATACAGAGGACACAGACAATACACCTCCCATAGAGGACAGCTTTTCGTTGCCTCTGGGCAGCCTGGCACACATGCTGCAGTGTCTCTGCAACGACCGCCGAGTTTCCCACATTCTAACTTGTGCTGATTACTGGGTGGCCACGCTGCTGGGTCCCCGTTACACGGACAACATACCATCCTTAATTCCCTCACTGGAGCGTGATCGTAAGATGCACGAGTACAAGCGCACGCTGACACCGGGGGCACAGTGGAAGCACAAGGCGAAGGCAGAGGAAGAGGTCGCCAACGAAGCTGGGGCACCGCCAGCACCTCAGAAGGCAGGGTTAGCATGGCCGAAATGTGGAAAAGCTTTGTCAGCATGCCACAACAACCAGCACCACCAGCTGATATGGAACGTCTTAGCAGTAGGCAGCATTTCACCAACATGGTGAAGCAGTATGTGTGCAAACGCCTACACGTACTGAATGATGGGTCTGCCCCCTTCAACTTCTGGGTCTCCAAATTGGGCACATGGCCTGAGCTTGCCCTTTACACCTTGGAGGTGCTGGCCTGCCCTGCAGCCAGTGTATTATTTGAACGTGTGTTTAGCACGGCAGGGGGCGTCATCACAGACAAGCGCAGCCGCCTGTCCACAGCCAATGTGGACAAGCTCACGTTCATTAAAATGAACCAGGCATTGATCCCTCAGGACTTGTCTGTACCTTGTGCAGAATAGACATGTATACCGGCACTAAGCAGCCATTGTTATACTGCAGCGCAATTGCTCATTCTTGTATTTTGGATATTTCACACTCTTTTAGAGTGTACCCTAATTTTAAAAAATTAAATTAAAACCAAAAACCTGTGTTGTCTACCTCGTCCTCCTCCACCGCCGCTTCCACCTACACCGCTACGTTCACTGCCTCCTCAAACTCCTACTCCATATGGGACTCCACCTCATAAATCAATGTTTTTTTATTTATTTGTACGTATTCTATTTTATATCATTTCACTACTTTGTCATTTACATTTTCCAGTGAAATTCACCAATTTTTGGGTGTATAGTACCACTGCTATACCTAGTAGGCCGTTTAAAAAAAAAAATTGTCATTAACATATTCGGGTAAAATTCACCAATGTTTGGGTGTATAGTACCACTGCTATACCTAGTAGGCAGGTAAAAATAAAATAAAAAAATTGTCATTTACATTTTAGGGTGAAATTCACCAATTTTGGTGTGTATAGTACCACTGCTATACCTAGTGGACCGGTAAAAAATAAATAAATAAAATGTCAGTTATATATTCTGGTGAAATTCACAAATTTTTGGGTGTGATGTACTACTCGTATACCTAGTAGATCGAAAAAAAAAATTGTCAGTTACATTTTTGGGTGAAATTCACCAATTTTTGGGTGTAATATACCCCTCCTCTACCTAGTTGACAGCTTAATACATTTCTATAATTTTTCTGTTCCATTCATGGGTTGACAATTTTAGACGTGAATAAACACCTGCTATGCATAGGTGACAGGGAATAAAATGTAATATATTATTCAGTAATTAATGCGAGCCACAATCTTTCATTCACACTTTGAAAAGTTGTCACACTTTTAAACTTTAATAATTTCTCCCATATTTCAACTCTATAATTTTAAATTTGAAAAAATAAATCCTACCTTGGATGTGGTCTCTCTTTCTCACGCTCCCTCTCTGGCCTGGAACCCTGTCTCCCCGCCACCCGTGATCACCATGGTAGGCGCAAAAAAAAGAACATCGAAAGTTGATAGAGCAGATATCAAATTGGATCGTGAACATCACGGGGATGTGCGACATGGTGGGGCAGTAAGTGTGCACACGCCTACATGAACTGACTGACAGGGGTCAGCCCCTGCAACGTCTGGGTCTCCAAATTGGGCACATGGCCGGAGCTTGCCCTTTACCCCTTGGAGGTGCTGTCCTGCTCTGCAGCCAGTGTATTGTCTGAACGTGTGTTTAGCATGACTGTAGGGGGTTATCACAGGTTATATTTCCCAATGTTTTGGGGTGTACCCTAATTTTAAAAAATCAAATTTAAAACCAAAAACCAGTGTAGGCTACCTCCTCCTCCTCCACCGCCGCTTCCACCTACACCGCCACATCCACCGCCTGCTCAACCTCCTACTCCATATGGACCTCGTCCTCCTAGATCAAGATTATTATTTTTAATTTTTATGGATTTTATGTTATTTAAATTAATTTCCCTTTCCACATTTGTTTGCAGAGCACTTGCTATGCTCTTAACCACATTTTAATGCCATTTGCAGCCCTCTAGCCCTTTCCATAACATTTCTACAGCCATTTTAGTGCTCAAATGTTCGGGTCCCCACTGACTTCAATGGGGTTCGGGTTCGGGGTCAAGTTCGGGTCAAGTTCGGGTCAAGTTTGGGTCCCGAACTCGAACTTTTTTCTCAAGTTCGGCCGAACCCGTCAAACCCGAACATCCAGGTATCAGCTCAACTCTAATCTTGACGCTTTGTCTACTTATTGTCTGTAGCTACTAGAGGTCGGTTCATGCCAGGCAGGTTCCCCTAGAAGTATCTGGGTCAATGAGCAGCCGATACCGCACTTGCATCAATCTTAACAGGATTCGTCTCCAGTGGAGACAAATAGTTTTTTGGAATGCTTTCTCCATCGTAACCACGTTGTCGAATAAACTGAAGACTGACGGATTCACTCCTGTCTTAGGCAACACTTAATTTTTATTATTAAATTTATTAAATATTGAATATTAAATTGAACCAAAACTTGATTAAAATTATAAGAAAGTAAACTTAAATTCGCCAATATATTATCCCAATCTTTGAGGGAAATTCACGGACAATCAATTTGCTAAGCCTTTTGTGCTGGAGAACATGTATTATTAAATTGTGTTTCAAGCAACACTTTATAAAGTTAAGAAATTTTAACCTTCTGTTCTGTCCCATATTCCCTATAAAAGAATAGACAAAGTGGCCACTCTGTGGCCACCTCATGCTGCTGCCACCTCCACAATCTCTCGACGTTGTGCCACTCTGTTGCCTCCTCATGCTGTGGCCTCCTCATGCTGCTGCCACTTCCACACTATCTCACCTTGCCACTCGGTGGTCTCCTGATGCTGCCGCCACCGCTACACTCGATCATTGTGCCACCCTGTGGCCTCCTCCTGATGCTGCTGCCGCCGCCACCTCCAGACTCTGTCATTGTGTCACTCTGTGGCCTTCTCCTGATGCTGCTATTGCTGCTGCCGCCACCTCCGGACTCTGTCATAGTGCCACTGGGTGGCTTCCTCACACTGCTGCCACCTCCACACTCTGTAATTGGGCCACTCTGTGGCCTCCTCCTGATGCTGCTGTCGCTGCCACCTCCACACTCTGTTATTGTGCCACTCTGTGGCCTTCTCCTGATGCTGCTACTGCTGCTGCCGCCACCTCCAGAGTCTGTAATTGTGCCACTCAGTGGCCTTCTTCTGATGTTGCTACTGCTGGTGCCACCACCTCCGGACATTGTGCCACTCGATGGCTTCTTCATACTGCTGCCACCTCCACACTCTGTCATTGTGCCACTCTGTGGCCTCCTCCTGATGATGCTGCTGCCACCACCTCCACACTCTGTCATTGTGCCACTCTGTGACCTCCTCATGCTGCCGCAACCTCCAGACTCTGTCATTGTGCCACTCATTATTTTGCAGCAGAAATTGAGATCCAGACCTCTGGTAAAGTTCAAACTCGTCTTTACTGAGGGTAACTTTCATCCAAGCAAGATACAGCTTTAGTCTTAGGTCCCAGCGGGCGTTCTGCTATGGTTGGCAGGAATTTATCTTCTGTTCTATCAACCTGGAGCTTGCAGGAAAAGATGTCTGCTTTGTAGATCTAAACATGTGGCAGGAATTTGGCTTCTTCACTTTCTATCTTCTGCTGTTTGGGGACTAACTAGCTGAGGAGGAATATGACTTCTCCTGGGTCTCTGGACTTTACTCACAGTTGTATCCTCAGGGAATGCTTTCTTCCTGGAACTGGAGGTTGTCTGCTTGCTTCATCCAGCTGAGGCTGCAGGGCTCAGGCTGGGGATGGTGATCAATGTCTCAGCCGAGACAAGATCATGGCTTTCTCCCCTATATCTGGGAGCTCCTAACACACACACCCTACCCCTGGAAGGGGGTGGGCCACACTCCTTATTAACTTCCTTCTCCACCCAGGGTGTAGGTTGTGGGAATAATCCACACCTCCACAGAGGGGGAGCTAAGCTGGAATGAACCATTCCAGCTTAGAAATACTAAACTGTAGCTAACTCCTTACCAACACATTGCTGCCACTTGCTGGTAAACATGGTAAATTACAAGGATAATTGTATTTAACATGGTTTATGCACATTTGTGAGTTACATAATGTGAAATCATATCAGATGACATGGTAAAGGCTCTTAACAGATTGTAGCAGGGTAGAAGAGTTTCGTAACACAACTCTGGGGTGTTACACATAGGATGTTGTTCCAGAACTGTGAAGGCTTTTTTAGATGTCGTTTGGCAAACTCTAATCTTTCATTCCTGTTTTTGAGGCTCACCAATGGTTTACATCTTGTGGTGAACCCTCTGTATTCACTCTGGTGAAGTCTTCTCTTGATTGTTGACTTTGACACACATACACCTACCTCCTGGAGAGTGTTCTTAATCTGGCCAACTGTAGCAAAGGATGTTTTCCTCACCAGGGAAAGAATCCTTTGGTCATCCACCACAGTTGTTTTTCATGGTCTTCCGGGTCTTTTGGTGTTGCTAAGCTCACCTTCTTTTTAAGAATGCTCCAAACAGTTGTTTTGGCCACGCCTAATGTTTTTGCTATAAGTCTGATGAGTTTTTTTTTTTTTTTTTGTCTAATGATGGCTTGCTTCACTGATAGTGACAGCTCTTTGGATCTCATCTTGAGAGTTGACAGCAACAGATTCCAAATGCAAATAGCAAACTTGAAAGGAACTCTGGAGCCAAAAATGTTACAATTGTGTCGATGTCCCACCATTTGCAAACTACAACGTTCATAATCCAAATTCAAATTCCATATTGCAATCCAAATTGTATACAACCATACCAGATCATACTCAACCAATCTGCAAATAGTTACTGCTAACTGCATACTGCAAATTGTGACCAAATTCAGCAAGTGAACTATTAGTTAGACCTCAAATATTCCTCTCAGAAAGATCATAAAGTGCTTAAATAACTTAAAGTGAGAGTACAGATACTGAAGAGAGAAATATATCCACAATTTTATGTTAAATGACAAAATTGAACAGTTGAACCACCATCGTACGCATACCACCATTTGTGATTCTTTATTCAACACGTGTTTTGTACATGGACTATCTGCTGCGGCAGTGTTATATATGAAGAAAAGTTGAAGTTAATTAAGAAGTTATTTCAAGCATTTTGTGTGCTCTTTAAACCTACTGTTTCCATATAACGGCGCTAGAGGAATTACAGAGTAATAGATAGTCTGGTTAGACTAAAAAGTCAGAGATATCAAAATTCTTCTAATGCCACAGTGCAAAAGGCACTGTGCCTGTCATCTGCATGTCATACTGACTCACAGTATTAGTTCACTACCATAGCACACTCCCTAAGCATGTTACTGCAAGACACAGTGTTCTACACCCCTATAAAGGCTCTCTGCAGCCCGGAAATAGCAGTTTTTTAACGCAATTCAACGTGAATAAAGTCGGATCAAAGCTAATTTTTTCAGAAAATTCAGCGATCCAGTCGAATCAAATTTTTGAGAAATTCGCTAATCTTTACTGCTGGTCCTAGTGGTGGTTACCAGGCCTGTCTTGAACCTAAAGTTGCCCTCCCGGACAGATTCTCTGGGGGAAGTGATTTCATTTTGTTTAGGGAAGCGTGCAAACTGTATTTTAGGCTACTTCCACACTCATCTGGGGATGATAAACAGCGAGTTTGTGTGGTTATTTCCTTGCTGAAGGGGTATGAACAGTCATGGGCTTTTTCTCTGCCGACTGGATCGCAGTCTCTCCGGTCAGTAGATTCATTTTTCCTAGCTTTGGGTCTTATTTATGATCATCCAGATTGGATCTCTCTAGCCAAAACCAAGCTGAGCGGTCTTCTTCAGGGTGATCATTCCGCTGAGATTTATTGCTCTGAGTTTAGGAGGTGGGCTACAGATATGGAGTGGAACAATCCTGCCCTCCGTAGCCAGTTTTATCAAGGGTTATCAGAGAGGCTAAAGGATGCTTTGGACTTTCATGAAACCCCAGTGTCTCTGGAGGCAGCTCTCTCTCAGGCATGGATAGATGCCTGAGAGAGAGATCTAGAGGCCCCCACTCTCAGGACGTACTGTCACATGATGTATCGTCCTCCTCTGATACTTTGGGTGAAGCTACTCCTGAGTTTATGTCTGGGGAAGAACCCATGCAATTAGGGGGAGCTACTCCTTGATTTGCTTTTAAGCATACTGCAGAAAAAAGGGACATTTTATCACTGTATGTCCATGCATTTAATGGCAAAAAGAAAAAAACAGGGACATTTAATTCCCATCTAACTCTTGGAGGGGAGAGGAGAGTCAGAAAATGTGTATTTGTCTTTTACTGGTAGTACCTGATTTCTCCTGGCTGCTGAGGTGGCGCTAGAGTAAACAACTGTGGGAATTGAGGTGTTTATTGACAGCCAGGCCGGGGTGAACCTGCTCAGTTCATCCATATGCACGGGTTGTCACCGAGTGCATTAAAAAAAAACATTTCCGTTTTTGCTATTGATTCTGCAACTCTAGATCAGAAGTGTTTATCTCAAGTGGTGCATGATATCAGATTAAGACTGGGTGACTTTCATCAAGAACTTATCTCGTGTTTTGTGTTGGAGGGTCTCTCTGCTCCAGTGGTTCTGGGTTTACCTTGCTTAAACAGGCACAATCCAACCATCGATTGGCAAGCTAGACAGATTCTAGATTGAGGTGATTATTTTATTGACAATTGTCTGAATACATCTTTTACTGTTTTAACTACTAAGACATTACCCTCTTTTATATCTAATTTTGCCAACGTGTTTTCTGAGAATGGATGCCAGGATTTACCTCTGCATCGGGAATATGATTGTCCTATCAATCTTATTCCTGGAGCTAAATTGCCAAAATCTAGCTATAACCTTTCTGAACCTGAAAGGCCATGAGAGAGTACCAGTATATTACCGAGAGTTTGGCTAAAGCACACATAAGAGCTTCCAAGTCTCTAGTGGCATCAGGGTTCTTTTTTGTTTAAAAAAAAGGACGGAGGTCTTCGGCATGTCTGGATTTCCGTGAACTCATCGGATTACTGTCCATGATCCTTATCCTCTTCCTTTGATTCCTGATTTGTTTAACCAGATTATTGGTGCCAAGGTGTTCTCCAATTTGGACTTAAAGGGTTTCTATCACTTCGCTGCACATATTTAGCTGTCAGACACTAGCGATCCGCTAGTGTCTGCTCTGCCCAACCATCCTAATATAATTGCTTTTGGGGCAGCCGTTTTGCTAAAAAAAGAACTTTTATTAATATGCTAATGAGCCTCTAGGTGCTATGGGGGCGTCATTAGCACCTAGAGGCTCCGTCTACCTTCAGAAACTGCCGCCGCCCAGCGTGTCCCTCCAGCCCGCCCATCTCCTCCTGAATGCGATCCTCCTTGTGAGCGCCTGTATTCGGCGCATGCGCAGTGAATGTCTGACAGCTTCCCTGCTCAGACATCTCCACTGCGCCTGTTCCTCGGAGCACTATGGCGTCATCGCGCAGGCGCAGTGGAGATGTCTGAGCAAGGAAGCGGTCAGACATTCACTGCGCATGCGCAGAATACATACGCTCACAAGGAGGATCGCATTCAGGAGGAGATGGGCGGGCTGGAGGGACGCGCTGGGCGGCGGCAGTTTCTGAAGGTAGACGGAGCCTCTAGGTGCTAATGACGCCCCCATAGCACCTAGAGGCTCATTAGCATATTAATACAAGTTCTTTTTTTTAGCAAAACGGCTGCCCCAAAAGCAATTATATTAGGATGGTTGGGCAGAGCAGACACTAACGGATCGCTAGTGTCTGACAGCTAAATATGTGCAGCGAAGTGATAGAAACCCTTTAAGGGGGGCATATAATCTGGTTAGAATCAAGGAAGGGGAAGAATGGAAGCCGGCTTTTAATACTCCTGAGGGGCACTTTGAGAACCTGGTCATGCCTTTTGGGTTGACCAATGCTCCTGTAGTTTTCCAGCATTTTGTGAATGACACTTTTCATCAGATGTTTGTGGATGACATTAATTTTCTTTTTCCAGAAACACATCAGGATCACTTTAGACAGGTGTTACAGATGCTAAAGGACAATAAATTGTATGCAAAATTAGAGAACAGTGTTTTTGCTGTACACGAGGTGCAGTTTTTGGGCTATCTGCTGTCATCTTCAGTTTTTCAAATGGATCCAGAGAAAGTCTGTGCTGTATTGGACTGGGATCGACCCAAAATTCTGAAGGCTCTTATGCGGTTTTTGGGGTTCACTATTACCGAAAATGTATTCAGAATTATTCGACAATAGTAAAACCCTTATCTGACATGACTAATAAATGGACAGATGTCTCAGTGTGGTCAGATTCAGCGTTGCCAGCCTTTTCTGTGATTAAGGAATGCTTCTCTTCTGCCCCTATATTGGTGCAGCCGGATGTATCACAACGTTACATTGTGGAAGTGGACGCGTCTGAGGTGGGGGTAGGAGCAGTTTCATTGCAGGGCCCATCACCTGGTAAATGGCATCCATGTGCCTTTTTTTCAAAAAAAAACTCTCTTCCGCAGAGAGAAATTATGATGTGGGTAACAGAGAGTCACGGTGTTCACAGATCACAAAAACCTGGCTTACCTGGAGTCAGCTAAACAGCTGAACCCAAGACAAGCCAGATGGTCTTTGTTTTTCACCATATTCAATTTCATTGTCGCCTATCGTCCTGGGGTTAAGAACGGTAAGGCAGATGCCTTGTCACGTAGTTTTCCTGGAGGTGGTGATTTTGAAAATCCGAGTCCGATACTGTCAGAAGGGGTGGTGACATCCGCTCTTTACCCTAACCTAGAGGTGAAGGTGTTAGAAGCCCAGGGAGATGCACCGGATTCTTGTGGGAAACGGTTTGTGCCATCGGAATTGCATCACAAGGTGTTTGAGGAACATCACTGTACGCTTCTTATGGGACACCCTGGGAGTAGATCCACTGCCGACCTCATCTCTCGTAGATTCTGGTGGCCGGGGTTGCGTAAGTGTGTTGAGGACTTTGTGTCAGCCTGTAGTACCTGTGCACGTGCTAAGGTGACACATACTCGGCTTTCTGGATCTCTACTTCAGTTGCCCATCCTTTCAAGCTGTCTTCCTTGCCACCCTCTCCTGTCATGGTGGACGGTAGTTTGGAATTTCAGATCGCCAAGATAATTGACTCTCGAGTTCTCTGTAGATCTCTTCAGTATCTTGTTCACTGGAAGGGTTATGGACCAGAGGAAAGGATGTGGGTATCAGCATCTGACATGAATGCTAGTGGTTTGGTGCAAGTTTTTCACAGGTTTCACCCAGATAAGGTCGGTCCTGGGTGCCCGGAGGTCACCAGTAGAATGAGGGGTATTGTCACGGACGTTCCCGCGACAGGTGGCAGGAGATCAGTGAGACTGGCAACACTTGGTTTGATCTGACAGGTTTTCCTTGTGGATCAATAGGCGTCTGTGATGTTTATGGTAATGGCCACACCCCTTACCTCAGGTGTTGCTAATGTGGTCATTTAACATTCCTTATTTAGTGTTGCTTCTCCCACAATGCTGTGCACTAAATAGCTTTAGTTTCAGTTGTGGATTGCTGACGTGTGGATCTTGGCAGAGTTCCTGGTGCTTCCATAGCCCCTTTGAAGTTCAGTCTTTTCTTTCCCTTTTTGTTTTTTGTTTGGGTTCTGTGCGTTGCATTTCCCTATTGTTTGTATTAGGCCTGAAGGAGACTCCCGTTCATCCTTCTTTTTGGAGGAACAGGTAGTCTTGTCCCTGCCATTAGTACCATGGTCCTATAGGGCTAAATAGGACTCTAGGTATTCCTGCGTATGAACACACCTACCTTTGGGGTCTGTTCATACTAGTAGTCAGTAAGTTTTTTTTCTAGGGTTTTCACTAGGAGGTGTCCATCTTCCTTCCCTAGTTCTCAGGCCTGATTCCCTGTTCCCCCCTTCCTTCTTATGCTCGGTGTGGTGTTTCCCTCCCACACTGAAGCATGACAGATAAGCTGCCGAGTGTGCACATGTATAAGGTAGATATATGTTGGTAAACGAGTGCTTGGCTGTCAGGTATCTAATGGTTATGGCAAGCCAAAATTTTAACTAACATGAGTTAACTGTACATCATTTCTTTATTTATTTTTTCCTCTACTTTGCATTGATGTAGACTATTTTACTAATAGTATTGAGAAAGATAGCGATGAACTTTAACTTTGAATCTAATTTCAGTTTTATGTCTATGCAAACTACTAGTGTAAATATCAGGATAGACTTCCTTCTCACCTGATTTACAAGAAACATGAATAGCAGTGGATTATAAAATGCAACTGGTTTGACCTACACGTAGGCTGAAGGCATAGAACAATAAAACAATACACAAGTATTTTGCGCAATTATTTGAAATCTGCTTTAAACCTTTAGCGCAAAAAGAGCCTCTATTGCTGCCTAAAATTATTGAAGCACTGCCAAGAAAAGTCATAACTGGCAGGTACTGGTTTTAGAAAAAAATACAGAATAAAGTGGTCTAAAATTCAAAAGATGCTCAAAACCCCTAATGCTGTAGTGCATTTTTACCCGGGGGAGCAAATCCTGCCCATGTGATCCGTTGCTAACAGCAATTCCCAGCAAAATTGCATACAATAGAGGGTGTCGGCAGCAGACCACATGTATCACAAAAGCATCCCACACAGGTATTAAAAGCAGAAAATGCTCAAAACCCATTATGCTGTAGCGCATTTCTAACCAGGGGAGCAAAACTTGCACATGTGATCCGTTGCCAACAGCAATCCCCAGCAAAAAATGCATACAATGGAGGATGCCTGCAACAGACCACATATAAGACAAATGTGCGGATGAGGCCTATAAGAAACAGAAAATCATTGAAAATGGTGGACTACAATGGTAGATGCAGTTGACAATATATGGCTAAACCCTCACACTGATATTAAAATGAGACTTTTACCAATATATTCTTATATCAAGAACATACCGGAGCCCGCACACCCTGTCAAGGTCTCTCAAAATGGCACAGGACATAATGCTAACCTACCTATGCCGTATGTACAATTTATGATATATGCATAAAGTCCAATACACAGCCAGCAGCTCCCAGTTACCTCCAGCGTGAAATCACACATACAATGGGAGGAGGGAAGAGGCTGTAAGTCCCACCTATAACTGGCTCATGTGATACAGGCTGCCCAGGTGCACCTGAATGCTAACCATAGATCAAAATTAAAGCACATTCAAACCTGAGGTTGCCTCACCTCCAGGCATACATATACAAAATCACTGAATAAAGTGGTCTAAAAGGCAAAAGATGCTCAAAACCCCTAATGCTGTAGCACATTTTTACCTGGGGGAGCAAATCCTGTCCATGTGATCTGTTGCTAACAGCAATCCCCAGCAAAATGCATACAATGGAGGATGCAGGCAGCGAACCACATGTACCACAAAAGCATCCTGCACAATATTAAAAGCATAAAATGCTCAAATCCCCATATGCTGTAGTGCATTACTAACCGGGGGAGCAAATCCTGCACATGTTATCCGTTGCCAACAGCAATCCCCAGAAAAAACATTGAATCTCATTTCAGTTTTATGTCTATGCAAACTACTAGTGTGAATACTGTATCAGGATAGACTTCCTTCTCACCTGATTTATATGAAACAGGAATAGCAGTGGATTATGAAATGCAACTGGTTTCACCTACACGTAGGCTGAAGGCACAGAACAATAAAACAATACACAAGTATTTTGTGCAATTATTCTAAATCTGCTTTAAACTTCTAGTGCCAAAAGAGCCTCTATTGTTGCCTTAAATGATCAAAGCACTGCCAAGAAAAGCCATGACTGGCAGGTACTGGTTTGTTTTAACCATTTACGATTGCGAGCCACGAATGTGCACAGGGAGGTTTCACCCACAATGCTAGCACCAAACTATACTGTAGTGTGGGGATTCACTCCGGTAGTTAGGATTAGCGGATGCAGTATAGAGGCAAAGTACACAGTTCTTGAATCAAATAGCGGTGTTTGTTCACACATTGGTGTATAACAAAATGCAGATAAGGTTCATCACAAAAAGCAGGTGGCTTGGTGTTTGTTCACACACAAGGAAAGTCCATAAACAATAAAAGTCACCTTTTCTCCTGGGTGTTAATTCACACCCTGTTAGCAGTTCTGCCTTATCAAGTCCATAGGCGGCTTGTTTGCCTTTAGAGGGGTCTGAGTCCTCCACCCCTGCTCAAACCTCAAATCCCAGCACAGCCCTCATTTTACAGCACACAGACTCCTGAGCTCCACTGTCAGAGAGAGAGATAAATCCACGACACCTGGCAGTGCTGGCTGTTTTTTTGGCCTGGTAAAACCCGTCCTGGAACATGGGAAATAGTCACCCACCCAGCACTTTGACTACTCCCAATAAGAGCCGTCCCGGATCAGTTATAACAGCCATGCTAAATCTCAAGGTGTCAATTAACAATAGCTGCTGCTGACACATTAAACACCGGCTCTTACTTCGCCAAGGCCAGGAACCTCGGTGACACATACCTTCCATCCGCAATGATTCCAGGTACCTTCTTACAGTAGATACAAACTTGTCAAACGCCAAACCACTACATCTTTGACACTGTATATAACTATTAATTGCTTTTTGTTTTCTAGGTAACTAACAAAAATGAAACAGACATTATATTTATACATTTTTACAAGTTTATATGAGTGGCTGCAGAGTGACATGAAGCTCTGTAGCCCCCAGCTATTAGGCGCATGGCCTGCAAAGGGGCTCTCCTCTTCAATGTTGTGTTGCAGACATTTGCATTTAAACAGATTGTGGCATGACAATCTCCTAGCAGTCTGAGGAGACTACTCCATATGCGAAATGCCAGAACCGCAGGGGCGACACGTGAGGTGCACGGTGGGCCGATGAGGGGAGTAGTAATACAGTTCATCGATTTACTCACGGTTAGCAGAAAGCCTCCCTGGGCCGGCAGCACAGCGATGAGGAAGACAGCACAAAACCTTCCGGGGCACACTCTGTGGTAGGGAAGCACCAGCCAAGATGGAGGTTGAGGTGCCCTTGATGACAGCAGTGGTTAGGGTGCTTGTGGTGGCTGGATCCCATAGGGGTATTTGTTGTGATGCCAGTACCGTTTATGGTGGTACAACCAGTTGTAGTGGTAGTATTGAAGAATGAGGTAGACAGTGGTAGAATACAACTCACAACTTTTACTGTAGCTACAAGTTGCAGCATAAACATCCAGACAGAATACAGTCTCTGGGTATAGAGAGGAATTCTGTTGATCCACTGTTAATAGATTTTGGCTAGGTCCTGACTTCAGTATAATTCTTACTGGTAGGTGACTTTGCTTCTGGTCCCTTTTTAAATCCAGTGAAGTTTGGTGAGGTTGCCCGTGGCTAGAGAATCCTTCTCCCCAAAGGTCTTTGATGCCTAGGTAGTGGCTATTATCCTTTGGTTTAAGTCCTTTTTCTACTTTGTCCCTTCTTGGACTAGACTTCACTCATGGGCAGACTTGTGCTTGATCTGCACACTCACTAACTGGCAAAAACTGAACACAGATTAGACCTGAGCTGGGCTAGATATCCCAGGGTGGTGCTATCCTCATTTAGTGGTGGGATGTGTAAAGCACACTTGACCAGCCTATGACCAGGAATACAACAGATGTAGCAATGCAAAATGACATGCAATAAAGCAATGACAATAAAGCAATACATTTGCAGTTCCACGTCTCCGGAGTAGGACACTGCATACCCCCATGGTAAAACATGTGTTGACCTCGACATATTTTTGACTCGATGTTGTGTCTTCCTGTAAGATACAGTCCTGATCAAAAGTTTAAGACCACTTGAAAAATGGCAAAAAAATCATATTTTACATTGTTGGATCTTAACAAGGTTCCAAATAGAGCTTCAACATGCAATAAGAAGAAATGAGAGTGAGACAAAACATTTTCTGAGCATTCAATTAATTGAAAATAATGATTTAAACTGAAAAAGATGTGGATTCATTGTAATTTTCTGTCAGGTAGTCACACGTTGTGATGGCAAAGGCAAAAAAACTCTCCCTTTTTGAACATGGTCAGGTTGTTGAACAGCATAAGCAGGGTCTCTCACAGCGCACCATCGATGCTGAGGTGGGACATAGTTAGACAGTCATTTTGAATTTCTTAGATGATCCGGAGGGTTATGGAACAAAAAAGTCAAGTGGAAGACCCCAAAAAAATTTCATCACACTGAGCTGGAGGATCCTCGACCCAAATTAAGGCCCTTACTGGTGCTGACTGCAGCCCCATAACCATCAGACGGCATCTGAGACTGAAGGGCTTCAAAAACAAAAAAAGTCTTCAAAGACCTCGTCTCCTTGAACGCCACAGAACTGTTCGTTTGGACTTTGTAAGAGAGCACCAAACATGGGACATTCAAAGGTGGAAGAAAGTTTTATTCTCTGATGAGAAAAAATTTAACCTTGATGGTCCTGATGGTTTCCAACGTTACTGGCATGACAAGCAGATCCCACCTGAGATGCTTTCTACGCGCCACAGTGGAGGGGGCGCGATAATGGTCTGGGGTGCTTTTTCCTTCAGTGGAACAATGGAGCTTCAGG
Organism: Bufo gargarizans; assembly: GCF_014858855.1. Lineage (NCBI taxonomy): Eukaryota > Metazoa > Chordata > Amphibia > Anura > Bufonidae > Bufo > Bufo gargarizans. Next base: position 412,212,945 of record NC_058082.1, on the reverse strand, counting down.
AAGTGCAGGGGCGTCAAACGGCCGCTGGCTATGTCCAGATATTGCAGAGAGCATTCCTCATGACTGAGGGGCCTCACCTGTGTGGTATTGACTGGGTTTTTCAACAGGACAACGCTACAGTACACAATGCCCACAGGACAAGGGACTTCCTCAATAACATCACTCTTAATGATCTTAATCCAATTGAGAACCTTTGGGGATGGATGGCAAGAAAAGTTTACAAAAATATACAACAGTTCCAGACAGTAGATGGCCTTCGTGCGACCAACTTCACCACTTGGAGAAATGTTCCCATTCACCTCATGGAAACGCTTGCATCAAGCTGGCTGAAACAAATTTTGGAAGTAATGGCGGAGCTACTCATTACTGAGTTCATGTTTTGAAGTAGGATTTCTGTTTTGGGGAGGTTTCTTTTTTTTTTTTGTAAGGTGTGGTCAGTTTATTTGTTGTTTTTATTAAATTGAATGCTCAAAAAATGTTTTGTCTCACTCCCATTTCTTCTTGTTGCATGTTGAAGCTCTACTTGGAACCTTCTTAAGATCCAGCCAGGCTAAATATTATTTTTTGCCATTTTTCAAGTGGTCTTAAACTTTTGATCAGGACTGTATAAGAGAAGGGAAAGCATGCATGCATAGGAAATAACCCCATAACCCCATTCTTGTACTAATTGCATTTGAAAGTAAAATGGGTTAGGCAAACATATCTCAAGCAACAACAAAATGTGACAAAAGGTGACAATGGGGTTGTAATTTTTCCTCTGAAGACTGGTGATTAGAGTTCAGTGAACTACTATTGGGATGGCTGTGATTGGCCAACTGCAGCATGTGACCCAGCCTCTATTTAAGCTGGAGTCACTTAGCGCCACCCGTCACTCTGCTCGGATTAGTGTAGGGAGAGGCTGCAGCTGCTGTGAGGGAGAGATCATCTTATCAAGAACTGGTTTATGTACTCAGCGATCTACAGAAAAAATGTTTTGTGGGTGCAGTGCACAATTTTTTTAAGCCTGCCCTGAGCCAACTACTGCTGAAAACAATTTTTTTTCCTTCATTTCATCAATATCTGATCGGCATATCAACGATAGTGCAGCATAGGCTATCTGAAAATCCAGAAATACAGCTTTGGCATACTGGGTGAAAAAACCCTCTAATATACTGCACATCTGGGATTAGACAATCATAAGTGACTGTCACATTTAGGACAGAAATACAGCTTTTTGGTTAGGGGGAAAAAAGCCTTTAATATATTGCACATCTGTGATTACACGTGCATAAGTCACTGTCACATTTAGGACAAAAATATAGCTTTTGGTTACTGGGGTAAAAAAATGCCTACTGCACATCTGTGATTACACGTGCCTAAGTGACTGTCACATTTAGGACAGAAATACAGCTTTTTGGTTAGGGTGAAAAAACCTCTAATATACTGCACATCTGGGATTACACATGCATAAGTGACTGTCACATTTAGGCCATTAATACGGCTTTGGCATACTGGGGTGAAAAAAGCCTCTCATATACTGCACATCTGGGATTAAACGTGCATAAGTGACTGTCACATTAAAACAGAAATACAGCGTTTTGGTTAGGGTGAAAAAAACCTCTAATATACTGCACATCTGGGATTGCACATGCATTAGTGACTGTCACATTTAGGCCATTAATACGGCTTTGGCCGACTGGGGTGAAAAAAGCCTCTCATATACTGCACATCTGGGATTACACTAGCATAAATGACTGTGACATTTAGGACAGAAATACAGCTTTTTGGTTAGGGTGAAAAAAACTCTAATATACTGCACATCTGGGATTAAACGTGCATAAGTGACTGTCACATTTAGGCCATAAATACGGCTTTGGCATACTTGGGTGAAAAAAGCCTCTCATATACTGCACATCTGGGATTACACATGCATAAGTGACTGTCACATTTAGGACAGAAATACAGCTTTTTGGTTAGGGTGAAAAAACTCTCTAATATACTGCACATCTGGGATTACACGTGCATAAGTGACTGTCACATTTAGTCCATAAATGCAGCTTTGGCATACTGGGGTGAAAAACACCTCTAATATACTGCACATCTGGGATTACACTAGCATGACTGTCACATTTAGGACAGAAATTTAGCTTTGTGGTTAGGGTGAAAAAACCCTCTAATATACTGCACATCTGGGATTACACATGCATAAGTGACTGTCACATTTAGGCCATAAATACGGCTTTAAGAGAGAAATTCTGCTTCGGCGCAAGTCCACAAATGGAAACAGTCTCACAAGTATGGTAGTTCTTCTTTAATGGAAACAACGCGTTTCGGGGAGTGAAACTTCCCCTTCATCAGGTTTCATCAACGATGAACGCGTTGTTTCCATTAAAGAAGAACTACCATACTTGTGAGACTGTTTCCATTTGTGGACTTGCGCCGAAGCAGAATTTCTCTCTTATTGCCATTTTTTCCTTTTGTGGGACTGGACATCCCATCAAAAAGCACTCACAATCTGCGGCTGCAGTTCCGGAAGATAAGTCTCATCACTTTAAAGCCTTCAATAGAGTTGTGCCTAAATTTTGCACAACCAAAAAAGGTGAGCCTTCACAATTCCTATGATATTATCATTGTATCTGTATATACATACTACCCTATTGTGCGCCCCTTTTCTCTCCTATTTCTCTATTCCCCTCATTTATTGAGAGGAATTTAGATCTGTCCAACACACCAAAGAATAAATACGGCTTTGGCATACTGGCAGAGGCGTAACTATAGGGGAAGCAGGGGAAGCGGCTGCTTTGGGGCCCTGACCCAGAAGGGACCCATCCAGGAGGAGGAAGACTAAAAGATTTTGTCAGGGCCCCCTCAACAGTATTACACAATGAAATAATATACAGTGACAGTATAGACAGTGTACAAAATAGATGGAACAGCTGCCGGGCCTGGTCAGAGAGAGCAATCTTTACTAGCCACAGGAATGGGAACAGCATGAAAGGAAGGGGTTGTGAAAAAATTACTGGGGGAGGGGGGCCCCATTCAAAAATATGCTGTAGGGCCCAGTAATTTCTAGTTACGCCACTGCACTAAGCACTGAGAGATGGGTAAAAGATATACAGAGGGCACAGCACTATTGCTGTTAGGTTGGGTTCACAAGAGCGTTATCACATTCTGGTCTTCTGCTTTCACTGGAGCAGAGGACAAATATAATGGAAATGCTAAATTGAGCACAAATCTTAAAGTGAAAGAACAGAGCAGGCGCCATTAAGTATAACGAGGTCTGCTCAGGATGCTGCTTCTTTACCAGACACAAAAAGAATCCAGCATACAGGACTTTTTTGTCTGGTCTTTTTGACAGAATTTGTGACAGAGGACCCGACAACGCAGATGTGGATAGATAGTATCAAATCAAAGTATAGCATCAGATGCATATTTAGCACACAAATGCAGTGCTAGAACTACATAATTACAACGCTGAAACTAAGCACAGAATGTAGATACAGCACTAGAACAAAGCTCATAACACAAATACTACACCATAACCAAGTGCACTACATAAATGAAGCACCAGAATTAAGCCTATGAGTCAAATACAGTGCCAGAACCAAGCTTACTACAGAAATACAGCACCAAAATTAAAAATATCTTTAAAGTCATCAATATGTGATCTGCAGAGTCTTACTTCCAGAATCTCAGCCTCGTCCTCATCTTTTGATATCATATCCATTGTTCACATGGCCTTTTTGTAGCTCAATCCCATTACAGTACAAAAATATCCTCTTAAGTGTGCCAATACAAAAAACACGCAAGAATAAAGCACATATGCTGTCACAGAGCAAAAATATGCAAAAAGTAAAGCTTACCAAAAGAGATATTGCAAACAGCAGAAGTAAACATGAGGCTCCATTGAAACACTGAAAGAGCATTCACAAGACCGTATTTTCAGTCCACATCGGATCAGCATTTTTTGCGGATCAGATGGGGACCCATTCATTACAGTGGGCCCTGCAAAAAAATAAAAATAGAGCATATCCTATTCTTATCCGTTTAGCAGACAGGAATAAGCATTTCTAACAAAGGGCAAGGCGTGCTGATCCACAAATGCGGAATGTACAAGGCTGGTATTCATGTTTTGCGGATTTACAATTTGAGGTCTGCAAAATGGATACGGTCGTGTGAATGCTCCTTTAGAATAGGTCAATTATAGAGTTGAGCGGACACCTGGATGTTCGGGTTCGAGAAGTTCGGCCGAACTTCCCGGAAATGTTCTGGTTCGGGATCCGAACCCGATCCGAACTTCGTCCCGAACCCGAACCCATTGAAGTCAATGGGGACCCGAACTTTTCGGCACAAAAAAGGCTGTGAAACAGCCCAGGAAAGGGCTAGAGGGCTGCAAAAGGCAGCAACATGCAGGTAAATCCCCTGCAAACAAATGTGGATAGGGAAATGAATAAAAATAAAAATAAAATAAATAAAAATTAACCAATATCAATTGGAGAGAGGTTCCATAGCAGAGAATCAGGCTTCACGTCAGCCACCACTGCAACAGTCCATTGTCAGATATTTAGGCCCAGCACCCAGGCAGAGGAGAGAGGTCCCGTAACAGAGGATCTGGCTTCATGTCAGCAGAGAATCAGTCTGCATGTCATAGCAGAGAATAAGGCTTCACGTCAGCCACCACTGCAACAGTCCATTGTCAGATATTTAGGCCCAGCACCCAGGCAGAGGAGAGAGGTCCCGTAACAGAGAATCTGGCTTCATGTCAGCAGAGAATCAGGCTTCACGTCACCCAACATTGGAACAGTCCATTGGCATATATTTAGGCCCCGGCACCCAGACAGAGGAGATGTTCATTCAACTTTGGGCAGCCTCGCAATATAATGGTAAAATGAAAATAAAAATAGGATTGAATGAGGAAGTGTCCTGGAGTACAATAATATATGGTTAAGGGGAGGTAGTTAATGTCTAATCTGGACAAGGGATGGACAGGTCCTGTAGGATCCATGCCTAGTTCATTTTTATGAACGTCAGCTTGTCCACATTGGCTGTAGACAGGCGGCTGCGTTTGTCTGTAATGACGCCCCCTGCCGTGCTGAATACACGTTCAGACAAAACGCTGGCCGCCGGGCAGGCCAGCACCTGTCATGGTCTTACCTCCTTGCTGTTCCCTTCGTTTGACATGTGCTGGCGGCCATCTTGGTTTCTGGGTTTTCTTGTAGCCTCCCACCCTGCGGCTCCTCCTTCCCACTGGGAGGAGCTGGATGCCTAGCTCATATATATAGGAGGTCTGTGGCTTCAGTTCCTTGCTTGGTCCTCCTGTGTTCACATGCTTCCAAGACTGCTGCTGCTTCTGGTTCCTGATCCTGGCCTCGTCTGACTACCCCGTTGGTTCCTGATTCCGGCTTCGTCTGACTACCCCGTTGGTTCCTGATTCCGGCTTCGTCTGACTACCCCGTTGGTTCCTGTTCCTGGCTTCATCTGACTACCCTTCTGGTTCCTGACCTCTGTCTCCGCAAGACCCTGCTTCGGTTTAGCCATCCGTTCGGACTTTGCTACGGCTTGCTCTTCAATAAAACCTTCTTATTTTCCACTTATCTCTTGTTGTACGTCTGGTTCATGGTTCCATGACATTAGGACCAAGCCATGAATTCTGACGGTACAGGGCCACCCTCGCTACCTACGCTGGTTGCCAGACTTGATCAGCAGGATCACCTGTTGGGTCGGTTCGCTGTGGCGTTGCAAACCCTGCTTGAACGCACGGCTCATTTAGCTTCCGTTGCCGATGGGTCGGTTGTCGCTCCTGGGCCCGCTCCTACTGCCGCTCCGGTTGTTGCGCCAGAGTCTACCCTGACACCTGTTGCTGCGCCTGTGGTGTTTCAGGGTATGACCGGTTCTGCCCCCCTTCCACAGCGCTTTGGGGGAGAGCCAACTCAGTGCCGAGGTTCCCTTAACCAGGTGGGCATTTACTTCGAGTTGCTGCCACATGCCTTTCCTACTGAGAGATCAAGGGTGGGCTTCTTGATCTCGCTGCTCTCGGACAAGGCCTTGGCCTGGGCCAGCCCTTTATGGGAGAACAACAATCCGGTGGTTGCCGAGTTTTCCGGTTTTGTTGCTTCTCTTCGGAAGGTATTCGATGTGCCGGCTCGTGCTGCCTCTGCTGCGAAGCTCCTTATGTCCATCAGACAGGGTTCACGATCCGTAGCTGAATACGCCATTGAGTTTCGTACCCTGGCAGCAGAGGTGGGCTGGAATAATGAGGCTCTGGTCGCTGCTTTCTCTCATGGTCTCTCGGATGCCTTGAAGGATGAGGTTGCAGCTAAGGACCTACCAGTGGAGCTCGAGTCTCTTATTTCTTTCCTGATTTTGATTGACACCAGACTCAGGGAGAGACCTTCCTTTAAGGAGAGCCTGCGGAGGTCTCCCAACAGATTGGCGCCTACGTTTGCTGTCCCACCCGTGCCTCCCTCTCCTCCCACGCCTCCTGGGGATGACTTGTCTGGGGGTGAACCCATGCAGCGGGGGTTTGCTCGCCTGTCTGAGGGGGAGAGGGTACTCCGGAGACGCGAGGGCCGATGCATGTACTGTGGTCTCGGTGGGCATTTTCGGTTGGCATGTCCGAACCGTCCGGGAGAACGCTCGCACCTGAGGTCCTGTCGGGGGCAGATCTTGGGTGGAGTCTCCTCGTCCCCGGTTTCCCGTGTTGACAAACCACTGATCACGGTTGTCCTCTCCTGGGTCGGGGGCTCGGTGACGACCCAGGCGTTGGTGGACTCTGGTGCTGGTGGTTTGTTCATTGATAGAGTGTTCGTTGCCGCCAATTCCATTCCTCTGCAGCCTCGAGGTTCCCCACTGGCTCTTGAGGCGATAGACGGCAGACCCCTTCTGCCGCCACACGTGACTCATGAGACCCTTCCAGTGGGGATGGCCATTGGTGCCGTTCACAGAGAGTCGGTCTGTCTCCAGGTTATTTCGTCTCCACACTACTCGGTGGTCTTGGGGTACCCCTGGCTCCAGAAGCATAATCCGACTTTCGATTGGAGATCGGTCGAGATCCTCTCGTGGTCACCGCAGTGTGGGGCTAGTTGCATCCATGGGCCTGTCAAGTTGCTGTGTACTTCCTCGGACTCTCTGTTGCCTCCTGAATACGAAGAGTACCGGGATGTATTCGATAAGGTGCGCGCGGTTGCCCTACCTCCGCACCGCCCATACGATTGTGCCATAGAGTTACAATCCGGTGCCGTTCCTCCTCGTGGCAAAGTCTATCCACTGTCGGTAGCGGAGAATGAGGCCATGGAGGAGTACGTGAGGGAGGCGCTTTCACGCGGACACATTCGCAAATCCTCGTCCCCGGCAGGGGCTGGATTTTTCTTTGTGAAAAAGAAGGGCGGCGAGTTGAGGCCTTGCATCGATTACAGGGGTCTCAATCGCATCACGATCAAGAACGCTTACCCGATACCCTTGATTTCCGAGCTGTTCGATCGCCTCAAAGGGGCCACGGTCTTTACCAAACTCGACCTGAGGGCGGCATATAACCTGGTAAGGATCAAGGCGGGCGATGAGTGGAAGACCGCGTTTAACACCAGGACCGGTCATTATGAATCCTTGGTTATGCCCTTTGGGTTGTGCAATGCGCCCGCAGTCTTCCAGGAATTCATCAACGATGTTTTCCGTGACCTGTTGCAGCAGTGTGTGGTGGTCTATTTGGATGACATCTTGGTATATTCTGCATCCATGGAGGCCCACATTCTGGATGTCAGACGAGTGTTGCAACGCTTACGAGAGAACAAGCTGTTCGGTAAGCTTGAGAAATGCGAATTTCACCGATCCCAGGTAACCTTCTTAGGTTACATCATTTCCGCTGAGGGGTTCTCCATGGATCCTGAGAAGGTTTCGGCTGTCTTACAGTGGCCCCAGCCCAGTGGGCTTCGTGCCCTGCAGCGCTTTTTGGGTTTCGCCAATTATTATCGGAAGTTCATCAGGGACTTTTCCATGCTAGCCAAGCCTCTCACGGATCTGACCAGGAAGGGCAGTAATCCTCAGGTCTGGCCGCTCGAGGCCATCCGAGCTTTTGAGGCTCTAAAGTCCGCCTTTGTGTCGGCTCCGATTCTGTCGCATCCCAACCCTGGGTTGCCTTTTGTCCTCGAGGTGGACGCGTCTGAGACGGGAGTAGGCGCCCTCCTGTCTCAGCGTAGAACACCAGAGGGTCCTCTGCTTCCTTGTGGGTTTTACTCCCGGAAACTGTCTTCCGCGGAGTGCAACTATCAGATTGGTGACAGGGAGTTATTGGCCATCGTGCAGGCCCTTAAAGAATGGAGGCACTTGCTCGAGGGCTCGGTGGTTCCGGTTCTCATCCTGACGGACCACAAGAATCTGACCTACCTCTCTGAGGCCAAGAGATTGACACCACGTCAGGCCAGATGGGCTCTGTTCTTGTCACGTTTTAATTACGTGGTCTCCTACCTACCCGGCTCCAAGAACATCAGAGCGGATGCCTTATCACGGCAGTACTCCGAGCTGTCCGGGGAGGAGTCGATTCCGACTACGGTCATACCCCCGAATCAGATCCTGGCCGCTATTCGCACCAGCCTGACTTCTCCTCTGGGTGAGCAGATTTTGGCGGCTCAATCTGGTGCTCCCTCTGGGAGACCCAACGGCAGATGTTTTGTGCCTGAGGAGTTGCGCACTCGGTTGTTGCGAACCTACCATAACTCCAAGGCCGCGGGGCACCCTGGAAAGAATCAGCTGTCCTGGGCGGTTTCACGTCTGTTCTGGTGGCCTTCTCTACGTTCCGACATCGCCGCATATGTAGCGGCATGCTCCGTTTGTGCCCAGAGTAAGTCCCCTCGGCACCTTCCGTTGGGCCTTTTGCAACCCATAGCCACCGGGGAGCGTCCATGGTCACACCTGGGGATGGATTTCATTGTGGACCTCCCTGCATCCCGAGGCCATACGGTCATTCTCATGATTGTGGATCGGTTTTCCAAAATGTGCCACTGTGTTCCTCTCAAGAAGTTACCCTCTGCACAAGAGTTGGCCTCGATTTTTGCCAGGGAGGTCTTCCGGTTGCACGGTTTGCCCAAGGAGATTGTGTCGGATCGGGGGAGTCAGTTTGTGTCCAGGTTCTGGCGCGCCTTTTGCTCCCAGTTGGGGATTCATCTCTCTTTCTCCTCGGCCTACCACCCTCAGTCCAATGGGGCCGCAGAACGATCCAATCAGGCCTTGGAGCAATTCCTTCGTTGCTATGTCTCCGATCACCAAGACAATTGGGTTGACCTCCTGCCTTGGGCTGAGTTTGCCAGGAACACGGCGGTGAACTCTTCCTCTGGGACGTCTCCCTTCATGGCCAATTATGGGTTCCAACCTGCCGTGTTACCGGAGGTATTCTCTCCCCAGGATATTCCGGCTGTGGAGGATCACCTTTCCGTCCTACGTGCTTCTTGGGTACAGATCCAGAGGTCCCTTGAGGTCTCTGCGCAGCGCCAGAAACTCCAGGCTGATCGCAGACGAGCGCCCGCTCCTTCCTACCAGGTCGGAGACCGCGTATGGTTGTCCACCCGCAACCTCAACCTTCGAGTGCCCACTCCCAAGCTGGCGCCTCGCTTTGTTGGTCCCTTCCGAGTGCTTCGCAGGGTAAACCCGGTAGCCTATGCCCTTGCGCTTCCTCCTGGCATGCGGATCTCCAACGTGTTTCATGTCTCCCTGTTGAAGCCACTGGTGTGTAATCGTTTCACTTCCTCGATTCCTCGGCCTCGTCCGGTCCAAGTGGGCAATCGTGAGGAGTATGAGGTGAGCAATATCCTGGACTCACGCCTGGTCCGCGGCCGGGTGCAGTTTTTGGTCCATTGGCGTGGTTATGGTCCAGAGGAGCGTTCCTGGGTTCCCTCCGCAGATGTCCATGCTCCTGTCTTGCTCCGAGCCTTCCACGCACGCTTCCCTCAGAAACCGTTCCTTACTCCGCGGAGGAGGGGCCCTTGAGGGGGAGGTACTGTCATGGTCTTACCTCCTTGCTGTTCCCTTCGTTTGACATGTGCTGGCGGCCATCTTGGTTTCTGGGTTTTCTTGTAGCCTCCCACCCTGCGGCTCCTCCTTCCCACTGGGAGGAGCTGGATGCCTAGCTCATATATATAGGAGGTCTGTGGCTTCAGTTCCTTGCTTGGTCCTCCTGTGTTCACATGCTTCCAAGACTGCTGCTGCTTCTGGTTCCTGATCCTGGCCTCGTCTGACTACCCCGTTGGTTCCTGATTCCGGCTTCGTCTGACTACCCCGTTGGTTCCTGATTCCGGCTTCGTCTGACTACCCCGTTGGTTCCTGTTCCTGGCTTCATCTGACTACCCTTCTGGTTCCTGACCTCTGTCTCCGCAAGACCCTGCTTCGGTTTAGCCATCCGTTCGGACTTTGCTACGGCTTGCTCTTCAATAAAACCTTCTTATTTTCCACTTATCTCTTGTTGTACGTCTGGTTCATGGTTCCATGACAGCACCTCCAAGGCATAAAAGGCTAGCTCTGGCCACGTGGACAATTTAGAGACCCAGAAGTTGAATGGGGCCGAACCATCAGTCAGTACGTAGAGGGGTGTGCACACGTACTGTTCCACCATGTTAGTGAAATGTTGCCTCCTGCTAACACGTTGCGTATCAGGTGGTGGTGCAGTTAGCTGTGGCGTGTTGAGAAAACTTTTCCACATCTCTGCCATGCTAACCCTGCCCTCAGAGGAGCTGGCCGTGACACAGCTGCCTTGGCGACCTCTTGCTCCTCCTCTGCCTTGGCCTTGGGCTTCCACTTGTTCCCCTGTGACATTTGGGAATGCTCTCAGTAGCGCGTCTACCAACGTGCGCTTGTACTCGCGCATCTTCCTATCACGCTCCAGTGCAGGAAGTCAGGTGGGCACGTTGTCTTTGTAGCGTGGATCCAGCAGGGTGGCTTCATCCTCATCCTCCTCCAACTCCTCCTCATCCTCGTCCTCCTCGTCCTCCAGTAGTGGGCCCTGGCTGGCCACATTTGTACCTGGCCTCTGCTGTTGCAAAAACCTCCCTCTTAGTCACTTCGAAGAGACTGGCCTGAAAGTGCTAAAAATGACCCCTCTTCCTCCTCCTCCTCCTGGGCCACCTCCTCTTCCATCATCGCCCTAAGTGTTTTCTCAAGGAGACATAGAAGTGGTATTGTAACGCTAATAACGGCGTCATCGCCACTGGCCATGTTGGTGGAGTACTCGAAACAGCGCAACAGGGCACACAGGTCTCGCATGGAGGCCCAGTCATTGGTGGTGAAGTGGTGCTGTTCCGGAGTGCGACTGACCCGTGCGTGCTGCAGCTGAAACTCCACTGTGGCCTGCTGCTGCTCGCACAGTCTGTCCAGCATGTGCAAGGTGGAGTTCCACCTGGTGGGCACATCGCATATGAGGCGGTGAGCGGGAAGGCCGAAGTTACGCTGTAGCGCAGACAGGCGAGCAGCGGCAGGATGTGAACGCCGGAAGCGCGAACAGACGGCCCGCACTTTATGCAGCAGCTCTGACATGTCGGTGGTAGTTGTGAATGAACTTCTGCACCACCAAATTCAGCACATGCGCCAGGCAAGGGATGTGCGTCAAACCGGCTAGTCCCAGAGCTGCAACGAGATTGCGCCCATTATCGCACACCACCAGGCCGGGCTTGAGGCTCACCGGCAGCAACCACTCGTCGGTCTGTTGTTCTATACCACGCCACAACTCCTGTGCGGTGTGGGGCCTGTCCCCCAAACATATGAGTTTCAGAATGGCCTGCTGACGTTTACCCCGGGCTGTGCTGAAGTTGGTGGTGAAGGTGTGTGGCTGACTGGATGAGCAGGTGGAAGAAGAGGAGGAGGAAGCCGAGAAGGAGGAGGTGGCAACAGGAGGCAAAGAATGTTGCCCTGCGATCCTTGGCGGCGGAAGGACGTGCGCCAAACAGCTCTCCGCCTGGGGCCCAGCTGCCACTACATTTACCCAGTGTGCAGTTAGGGAGATATAGCGTCCCTGGCCGTGCTTACTGGTCCACGTATCTGTGGTTAGGTGGACCTTGCTACAGATGGCGTTGCGCAGTGCACACTTGATTTTATCGGATACTTGGTTGTGCAGGGAAGGCACGGCTCTCTTGGAGTAGTAGTGGCGGCTGGGAACAACATACTGTGGGACAGCAAGCGACATGAGCTGTTTGAAGCTGTCTGTGTCCACCAGCCTAAATGACAGCATTTCATAGGCCAGTAGTTTAGAAATGCTGGCATTCAGGGCCAGGGATCGAGGGTGGCTAGGTGGGAATTTATGCTTTCTCTCAAATGTTTGTGAGATGGAGAGCTGAACGCTGCCGTGTGACATGGTTGAGATGCTTGGTGACGGAGGTGGTGGTGTTGGTGGTACATCCCCTGTTTGCTGGGCGGCAGGTGCCAACGTTCCTCCAGAGGCGGAGGAAGAGGCCGAGGCGGCAGCAGCAGAAGAGGTAGCAGGGGGAGCCTGAGTCACTTCCTTGTTTTTAAGGTGTTTACTCCACTGCAGTTCATGCTTTGCATGCAGGTGCCTGGTCATGCAGGTTGTGCTAAGGTTCAGAACGTTAATGCCTCGCTTCAGGCTCTGATGGCACAGCGTGCAAACCACTCGGGTCTTGTCGTCAGCACATTGTTTGAAGAAGTGCCATGCCAGGGAACTTCTTGAAGCTGCCTTTGGGGTGCTCGGTCCCAGATGGCGGCGGTCAGTAGCAGGCGGAGTCTCTTGGCGGCGGGTGTTCTGCTTTTGCCCACTGCTCCCTCTTTTGCTACGCTGTTGGCTCGGTCTCACCACTGCCTCTTCCTCCGAACTGTGAAAGTCAGTGGCACGACCTTCATTCCATGTGGGGTCTAGGACCTCATCGTCCCCTGCATCGTCTTCCACCCAGTCTTGATCCCTGACCTCCTGTTCAGTCTGCACACTGCAGAAAGACGCAGCAGTTGGCACCTGTGTTTCGTCATCATCAGAGACTTGCTGAGGTGGTATTCCCATGTCCTCATCATCAGGAAACATAAGTGGTTGTGCGTCAGTGCATTCTATGCCTTCCACCGCTGGGGAAGGGCTAGGTGGATGCCCTTGGGAAACCCTGCCAGCAGAGTCTTCAAACAGCATAAGAGAGTGCTGCATAACTTGAGGCTCAGACAGTTTCCCTGATATGCATGGGGGTGATGTGACAGACTGATGGGGTTGGTTTTCAGGCGCCATCTGTGCGCTTTCTGCAGAAGACTGGGTGGGAGATAATGTGAACGTGCTGGATCCACTGTCGGCCACCCAATTGACTAATGCCTGTACCTGCTCAGGCCTTACCATCCTTAGAACGGCATTGGGCCCCACCATATATCGCTGTAAATTCTGGCGGCTACTGGGACCTGAGGTAGTTGGTACACTAGGACGTGTGGATGTGGCAGAACGGCCACTTCCTCTCCCAGCACCAGAGGGTCCACTAACACCACCACGACCATGTCCACGTCCGCGTCCCTTACTAGATGTTTTCCTCATTGTTATCGTTCACCACAACAACAAAAATATTATTTGGCCCAATGTATTGTATTCAAATTCAGCTGAATATAAATTTGAGGCCTTGTATTTAGACGCTGGGTGACAGGTATAGGTTTACTGACAGAATTAGACTTGGAAATGCACAGTAGCGGGTGTGTGAAGTTATTCAGAATGACCCTATGTGCACCTTGAATATGATATACCCTTTTAGGGATAGATTTCAAATAGCTCTGATACAGCAGAAACCACTAAATTATGAAATTGCTAAATTGGGAAATGTATTTCAACCCAGAACAAAAACTGTGCTTGGACGGACACTAAATAACTTGCCCAGCCACAACAGTACAGCAGTAACGACAGATTTAGCAGGATATAAATTTGAGGCCTAGTATTTAGGCGCTGGGTGACAGGTATAGGTTTACTGACAGAATTAGACTTGGAAATGCACAGTAGCAGGTGTGTGAAGTTATTCAGAATCACCCTATGTGCACCTTGAAAATGATATACCCTTTTAGGGATAGATTTCAAATAGCTCTGATACAGCAGAAACCACTAAATTAGGAAATTGCTAAATTGGAATTGTATTTCAACCCAGAATAAAAACTGTGCTTTGACGGACACTAAATAACTTGCCCAGCCACAACAGTACAGCAGTAACGACAGATTTAGCAGGATATAAATTTGAGGCCTAGTATTTAGGCGCTGGGTGACAGGTATAGGTTTACTGACAGAATTTGACTGGGATATGCACAGTAGCGTGTGTGTGAAGTTATTCAGAATGACCCTATCAGCACCTTGATTCTGATATACCCTTTTAGGGATGTATTTAAAGTAGGCCTGATACAGCAGAAACCACTAAATTATGAAATTGCTAAATTGGGAATAGTATTTCAACCCAGAACAAAAACTGTGCTTTGACGGACACTAAATAACTTGCCCAGCCACAACAGTACAGCAGTAACGACAGATTTAGCAGGATATAAATTTGAGGCCTAGTATTTAGGCGCTGGGTGACAGGTATACGTTTACTGAAAGAATTAGACTTGGAAATGCACTGTAGCGTGTGTGTGAAGTTATTCAGAATGACCCTATGTGCACCTTGAATATTATATACCCTTTTAGGGATAGATTTCAAATAGCTCTGATACAGCAGAAACCACTAAATTAGGAAATTGCTAAATTGGGAATTGTATTTCAACCCAGAACAAAAACTGTGCTTTGACGGACACTAATTAACTTGCCCAGCCACAACAGTACAGCAGTAACGACAGATTTAGCAGGATATAAATTTGAGGCCTAGTATTTAGGCGCTGGGTGACAGGTATAGGTTTACTGACAGAATTAGACTGGGATATGCACAGTAGCGTGTGTGTGAAGTTATTCAGAATGACCCTATCAGCACCTTGATTCTGATATACCCTTTTAGGGATGTATTTAAAGTAGGCCTGATACAGCAGAAACCACTAAATTATGAAATTGCTAAATTAAGAATAGTATTTCAACCCAGAACAAAAACTGTGCTTTGACGGACACTAAATAACTTGCCCAGCCACAACAGTACAGCAGTAACGACAGATTTAGCAGGATATAAATTTGAGGCCTAGTATTTAGGCGCTGGGTGACAGGTATAGGTTTACTGACAGAATTAGACTTGGAAATGCACAGTAGCGGGTGTTTGAAGTTATTCTGAATGACCCTATGTGCACCTTGAATATGATATACCCTTTTAGGGATAGATTTCAAATAGCTCTGATACAGCAGAAACCACTAAATTATGAAATTGCTAAATTGGGAATTGTATTTCAACCCAGAACAAAAACTGTGCTTGGACGGACACTAAATAACTTGCCCAGCCACAACAGTACAGCAGTAACGACAGATTTAGCAGGATATAAATTTGAGGCCTAGTATTTAGGCGCTGGGTGACAGGTATAGGTTTACTGACAGAATTAGAATGGGATATGCACAGTAGCGTGTGTGTGAAGTTATTCAGAATAACCCTATCAGCACCTTGATTCTGATATACCCTTTTAGGGATGTATTTAAAGTAGGCCTGATACAGCAGAAACCACTAAATTATGAAATTGCTAAATTGGGAATAGTATTTCAACCCAGAACAAAAACTGTGCTTTGACGGACACTAAATAACTTGCCCAGCCACAACAGTACAGCAGTAACGACAGATTTAGCAGGATATAAATTTGAGGCCTAGTATTTAGGCGCTGGGTGACAGGTATACGTTTACTGACAGAATTAGACTTGGAAATGCACTGTAGCGTGTGTGTGAAGTTATTCTGAATGACACTATGTGCACCTTGAATATTATATACCCTTTTAGGGATAGATTTCAAATAGCTCTGATACAGCAGAAACCACTAAATTAGGAAATTGCTAAATTGGGAATTGTATTTTAACCCAGAACAAAAACTGTGCTTTGATGGACACTAAATAACTTGCCCAGCCACAACAGTACAGCAGTAACGGCAGATTTAGCAGGATATAAATTTGAGGCCTAGTATTTAGGCGCTGGGTGACAGGTATAGGTTTACTGACAGAATTAGACTTGGAAATGCACAGTAGCGGGTGTGTGAAGTTATTCTGAATGACCCTATGTGCACCTTGAATATGATATACCCTTTTAGGGATAGATTTCAAATAGCTCTGATACAGCAGAAACCACTAAATTATGAAATTGCCAAATTGGGAATTGTATTTCAACCCAGAACAAAAACTGTGCTTTGACGGACACTAAATAACTTGCCCAGCCACAACAGTACAGCAGTAACGACAGATTTAGCAGGATATAAATTTGAGGCCTAGTATTTAAGCGCTGGGTGACAGGTATAGGTTTACTGACAGAATTAGACTTGGAAATGCACAGTAACGGGTGTGTGAAGTTATTCTGAATGACCCTATGTGCACCTTGAATATGATATACCCTTTTAGGGATAGATTTCAAATAGCTCTGATACAGCAGAAACCACTAAATTATGAAATTGCTAAATTGGAATTGTATTTCAACCCAGAACAAAAACTGTGCTTTGACGGACACTAAATAACTTGCCCAGCCACAACAGTACAGCAGTATGACAGATTTATCAGGATATAAATTTGAGGCCTAGTATTTAGGCGCTGGGTGACAGGTATAGGTTTACTGACAGAATTAGACTTGGAAATGCATAGTAGCGGGTGTGTGAAGTTATTCTGAATGACCCTATGTGCACCTTGAATATGATATACCCTTTTAGGGATAGATTTCAAATAGCTCTGATACAGCAGAAACCACTAAATTATGAAATTGCTAAATTGGGAATTGTATTTCAACCCAGAACAAAAACTGTGCTTGGACGGACACTAAATAACTTGCCCAGCCACAGCAATAACCACAGATTTAGCTGGATATAAATTTGAGGCCTAGTATTTAGGCGCTGGGTGACAGGTATACGTTTACTGACAGAATTAGACTTGTAAATGCAGAGTAGCGGGTGTGTGAAGTTATTCAGAATGACCCTATGTGCACCTTGAATATGATATACCCTTTTAGGGATAGATTTCAAATAGCTCTGATACAGCAGAAACCACAAAATTATGAAATTGCTAAATTTGGAATTGTATTTCAACCCAGAACAAAAAATGTGCTTTGACGGACACTAAATAACTTGACCAGCCACACCAGTAACGACAGATTTAGCTGGATATAAACTTGAGGCCTAGTATTTAGGCGCTGGGTGACAGGAATACGTTTACTGACAGAATTAGACTGGGATATGGCCAAAATATAACCACACTATTGATGGTTAAATGCACTTGGTGTGACAGCTTGACCAACCACACTACTGAAGGTTAAATGCACTTGGTGACAGGCGCAGCTTGCCCCTGATGTAGTATATGGCCAAAAAATAAACAGACTATTGCTGGTTAAATGCTCTTGGTGTGACAGCTTGACCAACCACACTACTGAGGGTTAAATGCACTTGGTGACAGGCGCAGCTTGCCTTTGATGTAGTATATGGCCAAAAAATAAACAGACTATTGCTGGTTAAATGCACTTGGTGTGACAGCTTCACCCTGATGTAGGCTTTAGCCAAAAAACAACCACACCATTGAGGGTTAAATGCACTTGGTGACAGGCGCAGCTTGCCCCTGATGTAGTATATGGCCAAAAAATAAACAGACTATTGCTGGTTAAATGCACTTGGTGTGACAGCTTCACCCTGATGTAGGCTTTAGCCAAAAAGCAACCACACCATTGAGGGTTAAATGCACTTGGTGACAGGCGCAGCTTGCCCCTGATGTAGTATATGGCCAAAAAATAAACAGACTATTGCTGGTTAAATGCACTTGGTGTGACAGCTTCACCCTGATGTAGGCTTTAGCCAAAAAACAACCACACCATTGAGGGTTAAATGCACTTGGTCGCAGCTTGTGCTGGCGCACCACAAGACACAAAATGGCCGCCGATCACCCCAGAAAAAAGTGACTGACAAACGGTCTGGGCAGCCTAAAAACAGTGAGCAATTGAGTATCAGCAGCTCAATGATCCACAGCTGCAGATCGATCAATTAATCAAGTCCTTTGGAGGAGTTAATCTGCCTAATCTCGCCCTACTGTCTCAGCCGCAACCTCTCCCTATGCTGATCAGAGCAGAGTGACGGGCGGCGCTATGTGACTCCAGCTTAAATAGAGGCTGGGTCACATGGTGCTCTGGCCAATCACAGCCATGCCAATAGTAGGCATGGCTGTGACGGCCTCTTGGGGCAAGTAGTATGACGCTTGTTGATTGGCTGCTTTGCAGCCTTTCAAAAAGCTCCAAAAAAGCGACGAACACCGAACCCGAACCCGGACTTTTACGAAAATGTCCGGGTTCGGGTCCGTGTCACGGACACCCCAAAATTCGGTACGAACCCGAACTATACAGTTCGGGTTCGCTCATCCCTAGTCAATTATAATTTTCCATGTATATGTTTTTACTAGAGATGAGTGAAGTTTTCAAAAATTTCATTTGTGCGCTTCGCCAAATTTTTCCAACAAATTCAATTTGAATTAATTAGTGATTAAGCGTGTTAAAAATCAGCTATTTGCCGGCTGCAGGGTGTGTGTATATGGGTGTACATCACTGTGCATTGCAGAAACATTCATAGCTAGTCCGCTGTGGTAGTGAAACAATTATTGTGCATTCGTATGACAGGCAGTTGACAGGCGTCACTCTTAGACTCAGTTCACACTTAGAATCAGCCTTACATGTCAAGGACTTAACCTACAGTGGCCCAAGATTCTACTATAGGGTGAAAGAGCCTTATCTTTTTACACAGTCTGCTGATTCCATATAGATTGCTAGAGAACCAGTTCTGTTACACGCTGATACAAATATGGCCCCCATGACAGAGTGGAGAGGGTGTCAGCAGTAAGTTTGTGTTGACTGTTTATTTTTCCAGCATTTGGTCAGTAATTGATCAGTATTGCTAAAGCCAAAAGAAAACAGGAGTGGGTCCAAAACAGAGATGACTTGTGATTGGAATATTTGCATGTCTTCTGTGTTTTGTACCCACTCCTGCTTTTAGCTTCCAAATCATGAGCAAATCCTGATGCAAAATACTGACCATGTGATAGAGGCCTTATGGATGCTCCAAAGACAGAATCTGTTGTGTTTTTAATTTTTCAGTTCTTCTGACAGATCAGAAGTTT
This sequence comes from Bufo gargarizans, assembly GCF_014858855.1. Taxonomy (NCBI): domain Eukaryota; kingdom Metazoa; phylum Chordata; class Amphibia; order Anura; family Bufonidae; genus Bufo; species Bufo gargarizans. Next base: position 412,193,789 of record NC_058082.1, on the reverse strand, counting down.
AAAATCTGGGTATTTTTGATATCTCTTTATATTTTTTCCAAAAAGATGTAATTTATAATGCCCATAAAATGACAACCACTGCTTACATGCTGTTTACTTATATAGAAAAATCTATCCTTGCCATTACCACGCTCTTCATGTCACTTCCAGAGATTGGTCTGGTCACCACCAAGAAGTTTCCCATCCTCTATTATCTAATATTAGTTATAATAAGTTGCCTACAATGAATGATAAAGAGACAAGGACACATTGTTTGCTACCTCATCTGGCGACTTTTATTTATTCAAAGGGCAGAAGTTTTGAAATGGCCCTGTTGATGGAAAACCCCTAACTCACAAAGAGTCGTCCTTCAACACTCAGGAGAGGAAAAAACCCCAGTGGAGGAAACCTCTAGGGAGCCATTGCTGAAGGACTGCCCCTCCACTGGGCAAAGGGGTAAAAAGTCAACATTTTATGTGAAGTAGCTCTGGACACTCAGGTAAATGCCATGTCCAGAATTGAGAACAGAGACCGAGCCCGGAATCTGTCTCTTGATACAGCAGATTAAATATACATCTGACTGCGGAAAGTCCGGTAAGTGTCATATCCAGTAGCGAGAACAGAGACCAAGCCTGGAATCTGTCTCTTGATGCAGCAAATAAAATATATATCTAACTGCGGAAAGTCCGGTAAATGCCATGTCCAGTAATGAGAACAGAGACCAAGCCTGGAATCTGTCTCTTGATGCAGCAGATAAAATATATATCTAACTGCGGAAAGTCCAGTAAATGCCATGTTCGGTATTAAATCCAGCAATGTCCAGATGATTTTAGTTGTCGTCCTGGCACTCCGCCCCTGGTTCTTAACCTTAGCTTTTATTGGGGGTTTTCAGGGTCCTGAGTCTTTTTCCTCAGAACGATGGAGATGCCTTTTTGGGACAACTCTAATGACAAACACTGAGATTAAAAGAAAAGGTAAATTTATCATGAAATGGCTTTCTTCAATATATTATCATTAAACAGCTTACTGGGTGCATGAGACCTTCATGTATAATCTACTCACCTGGAAATCTGTATAATTCATGACAGGGTAAACTGTCAAGCCGAAGAATCCCGTCCAGTCACCCGCCAGGCCTGTTATAGAGAAGATCTGCAGAAGAGAGAGGGATGGAATAGAAGATATTAGTGCCCAGAAGTACTCACCAGTGGTTCAGGTATGGAGTTGGGTGGGAGGATCACATATCCACCAAGAGTTTCTATATCACTATTACATAGGACACATGTGGTTACTTAAGATGTCAAATAGAGACATAAACTCACCTCTTTACAGCTATCGGTGGTACATAGAAGGAAGAAGCTGCCCAAACCTACAGCAACTGGAAGGAGATGTTAAGGAGAAGTAACAAAAGTCTATTAATATTGTGTTTTCTATACTGCCATGTCTCATCTATGCTGCAATTAAGTCACTGGAAGCAGATAATCACCAGTGTATCCAGCACACAACATTAAGACGTATATTGTTATCCACTTGGAAGGTCTTAGAGAAATCAATATAGATATATAGATATACTAAGGCCAAAACACCAAAAAACTCCCGCTTAGGACCAACCAAAATGTTATTAAAATGTTACTTGTATTTCTTAATAACTTAAAATGCAAATATATCTACACAAATAATTGTACCAGCCCGCTATAAAAGGATACAGATTAGCAGTGCCACAATGGTCACCAAGGTTGATGCCAGTCTAATGTGGCACATGCAACGACTACTGAGGGATCTCTTGTACAGGCATATAGATTGACACAGGTTGTATATGGCAAAACTGAAAAATGCCACTCCTGCGCTGATCCTGTGGACGAGGGGATTGGTCTTCATCTAGAATGTAGAGAGAGATATAAATGTCACAATGAGCTCATTATGGAGATTTTAGAATGCAGAAGAGCAGAGTCCGCAGGTGGAGTGCAATTACACAGGGGCAGTAATACCTAAGGATAGTTACCAGGGGGTATCATGGAAATGTATGCTTCATTTGGCACTATGCCACTGATAATCAGACACTATGGGGTAGATTTACTAATAGTGTCACAATTTACACTAAGAATACGAATTACAGTCTTGTTATAAGACAAATTTACTATTCTGGTGTATGGACCCAGATTCAGGACAGAAATGTGTCTTATACTTTATAGTTTTACTTTATATGTAACACCGGGCCCAAGCATTGACCCCTCTACATGTAATTGTTCTGATTCCTCTGTGTATTTATACTTTATATAAAATCCGAAAATGCGCCGGTCAAGGCTGTCCCAATACATGCCAGCCATCCCATGGCATAGAGGATTCTCTGGCCGATGATCTGTCGCTTCTCTGATGGCTCAGAATGAATAATCATGAACCTGTATTTGACGGAAGCGATGCCAGCTCCTGAAATAGACAATACATGTTATCAGTCAGAGATTTCCATAGGTCATTTCTATAAACACTTGCAATAACCTTCAGAAGTCAATGATGATTACAATCTCTAGTGATAGCCACCGCTCAGTGGTGGATAGTGATCATAGATCTGGCGTCACTGAGATCTTCATCATGTAGTCTCCCTATAGGAAGCTGCATCCACTTACCTACAATGGATATAACCATGAAGACGACTGTGAAGACCACCGATTCGGGTAACTCTTCTCCTGTGTTACTGTGAAATAAAGCAAAATATTGGAAGTTACTAGGACATGAGTCTGAAATGTCTCATCAAGAGCAGAGGAGAATTTATGCACTTTTACCTGCCCTGCCATATATCTATTACTTCCCAAGTACACCCAGTGATATGGTCCCTGCGGAGAAGCAGAGGAACTGGGTAAAACACGTTAACAAATGAATAATTATTACTATCATCACCACCATTATTATTATTATGACATTTATAGTGGACACATTGATGTTCTATAGACTTATAGTCATTGTGATATTTCCCACATGAACAATAAGATGGAGATTATTAGTAATCCACTAATAGTAATTCTAATGTAATAATACGCTCCCAGGAATGATACCGCAGTAATGCTAATAATTATACTACACAGTCAGGAATCTGTCCCCCATCCCCTCTTACCTGATGTATGGATATTTTGAATGGCCTAAGATGACAGTAATGGTGGTCGTGGAACAGAGACCTAAAAGCATCCATATGGACAAGAAGATAGGCAAGAATGCCAAACCCTGGATCTCCATGATGCAAAGAAAAGATTTGCTCAGCAAAAGCAAAAGCCAATCTGTCTCTCTGTGTATTCACAGTTAATTTGGCCAAGGTAAAGTCAACCAGTGGTTTTCCTAGGCTCAGAACTTGGTGTGGTCACTAGATTCTGTGATGTCATCACATATGCTTGAATCTGATTGGTCTTTAGGCTCCTCACTAGTTTCTGTGATGTCATCAATGTTGTGTCATCATCACACATGCCTGAATATGATTGGTCCTCAGTATTATATACTTTATAAATGGCATACTCTCTTAGTTATACAATGACAGATCACACACTACCATATCACTAGGTGACCAACCCTGCTGCCATATCTGCCCCTCTGCCTCTTCCATTTAGTAAATGAAGGCACCATGAAGGTATCTGGGTTCTGCAGGTGGCACTGGGGGTGAAATTGTTATCTGTCTCATCTCCGCTCTCCAGAGGCGGACTGGGAACTTAGAGTGACTGTCAGTGACAGTGACTGTCACACTGTCACATTTAGGACAGAAATACAGCTTTTTGGTTAGGGTGAAAAAAACTCTCTAATATACTGCACATCTGGGATTACACGTGTCACACGTGCATAAGTGACTATCACATTAAGGCAATAAATACGGCTTTGGCATAATGGGGTGAAAAAAGCCTTTCACATACTGCACATCTGGGATTACATA